>NC_030996.1:1096113-1396113 GCF_000149955.1 Fusarium oxysporum f. sp. lycopersici 4287 | reverse complement strand
CTCTTGAAGCATAAACGGGAAGGCCTGGGAACGAGATGAAAGTTGAAGTGACACAGAGAAAGAGGCCATCTCTCTGGATGCATGATGGGTCTGAGTGCCATCCTGGAAGCACCGGGTTGGTGTAAGTCGAAACATCCGTCTTCTTTTCAGGAAGAGCACTTCCCAGCGCAAGAAGTGGGCACCATAACCAAGAGAAGCGCATTTTGAAACTACACAACTGATATCGTCCTAGTTACATCAGACATCACTTCAGTCGCGAGAGCTTCTCCTCATTATATATCCATGTTCGAGCCGTCGATCAGGAGAGAGATTCAGGCAAATGCGGGGGAGAAAACGGCTGAATTACAATCCCCGGAAACAAATTTGTCACGATTGATAATGCCGATTCGAGCGCTAGATTTTGACCCTTGTTACTAGCATGACGATCTTGTCGAAGAGCGCCTTGAACCTGCAGAATGAGGGGTCTTGATGCAACTCAACGTTGCCGATTCCATTAAATAGGCTGATTCAACGACTCAGAAAATAAACTACATCGTCATGAAGAAAACGATGCAAGCCATTTAGGCTAATCGGATATTGTTAGTAATGAAAGAATTCATTTCAAGACTTCAAAGAAAACCGCTTCAGCCAATTGTGAAGGGTGAAGCTGTATAATACCTTCAATTTCTAGCGATCGCTTTCATTGAAAAGCTTGAATCCAAAAAGCTGAGAATCTCTTACTTAATGCTCAGTGTTATCTGTTAGAGTGCACCAACGTGGCACGGCTACTTTGGGTTTGGCAGTCATCCATCTCTCCACACAAATTTTGCTAGCGATAACCTTTCACATCAAAGACGGGGATTGTCGCGCGCCCTCAAAAGCTTACCATTATGCGCATCATCCTTTACCAGTCGCCCAAGGCAACGATTTTGGAGGTTTGCAGACTGCACAAAAACACCCACTTAGCTACGGATGCCTTTAATTTGATTGACCATTCAGATCTAGCAATTGATTGCTCAATCGCGCCGATCGACATGATGCGGCTGGTGTAGGGTAACATCAATGGTAGGATGGCCCCTGTAGTGACCCTGGCGGGGAAGTTTCGCGAAACTTCGCATCGGCAAGCAACAGCAAGCAACATGGAATTGCGTGTCGTGTTCAAAGAACAAATGCCTGAGGCTCCCCAATTCGATGCGATTCCACGGTCTCACAGTCTGCGAATACCCTCGCTTGTATCCCCAAGACTAGAATAGTCTTATCATCCGATAACGACATGCTCTGACAATGAGATCTGGTTGACGTCACCTGCAACGGTACACGGAAGAAAGTCACCGAAACGTCCTGATCCTGACCGCATTTTCTTAGGAGTCTGGAAATAAATAATACTCTTTCGGATTTAATTACCTATTTATCAACCCAATTCGTGTTCTACTTTTTTTTTTTTTTTGTTTTGTTTACTTTGTGCTTGGGTAGTGGCTTTTTTGACGCACGCGCAAATGTCTCTCGCTCAGCATGTAACCCAGACTGAGGGCTTCGACTACGAAGGCCCAGCGAATCCCAACTACGAAGGTCCGAGTCATCCGAATGTTTCTCCTGGCTTTGGTACGGGAAATATTCTCGCTCCTGGTGATGAATGCGATCAAAGCGGTGATCGATCAGAATGGCGTCGATTGAGTTTTGCGCCTGTCGAGATTGCTAAGAAATTGCCAAACATTGCGGCTTACAAGGTCTCCAACCTCAAGCGCTATGGTGAGTCAATCAGATGGCCCAATTGAGAGGCATCGCTAACTTCGCGCAGTTCAGGTCGCGACTGGTATAATTGCTTGTTGGTTCGCAGCAGGTATTGTCTTCGGTTTCGCTGCCCTCAAGCCAATTCTCATCAACGAGGGCATCTATTCCGAACTCTGCCCAGTGGTGGATTACAGGATCCCATGCGCTGAGCAAGACATGCGATTGAACCTTTTGTTCATCTCAGCGTCAATCTCCGCCAATGTGTCTTCTCTTTTCGCTGGCGCTGTGCTCGATCGCTACGGTCGACGAGTATGTTGGCTGGTCTCGAGTGTTCTGCTCACTCTCGGTTC
This sequence comes from Fusarium oxysporum f. sp. lycopersici 4287, assembly GCF_000149955.1. NCBI lineage: Eukaryota > Fungi > Ascomycota > Sordariomycetes > Hypocreales > Nectriaceae > Fusarium > Fusarium oxysporum. Next base: position 1,394,053 of record NC_030996.1, on the reverse strand, counting down.
GTTGATGATGGCCATCTCATTCTCGCATCCGGGCTTCCATGGATATCTCCTCGGCAACATTCTTCTCGCTTTCGGTGGTACCTTTATCTTCGTTTCCAGTTTCCAGCTCGCGAACGCGTTTCCAAAATATTCTGGGCTGATCGTCGCGCTCGTCACCGGCGCGTTTGATGCCTCGGCTGCAGTGTTTTTGTTCTATCGCATGGCTTATGAAGCATCCGGTGGATCATTTTCACTTGACAAGTTCTTCTACGGCTACATTTCCGTTCCAGTAGCCATTTTCCTCGCTGAATTTCTCTGGATGCCGGCCCACTCATACCATACCCTCCCTCAACTCGAGAAGAAGATCGAGCACGCTCAAGACCGCACCCGCGATGTTCACGAATCGGACGAAGAGATCGACGATACAAACGAATTGACACGCGTACGAAGCGCTCGAGCCGACCAGAGAAAAGCCAAGCTTGAGAAGATTGAGGAACTCGCTGGCGATAGTCAAGAACGAGGCGAACGCGTCAAAGAAGAGGAAGGCCGACAAGAAGCCAGCGGGGTCTGGGGTGTTCTCCACGGAATGCCAGCTCACAAGCAGATGATGACGCCTTGGTTCATCCTCATCCTCGTCTTGACGATCCTTCAGATGATTCGCATGAACTACTTCATCGCTGGTGTCAGATCGCAGTACCGATACATGTTGGGCTCTGACAAGGCCGCTGAGCGCATCAATGAGTTCTTCGATGCTGCTCTGCCCATCGGAGGCGTTGCTGCGACGCCATTCATTGGAATTTTGCTCAATAACCTGAGTGTTCCCACTACCTTTTCTGTTTTGACGGTATTTATCATCATCATTGGCGTCCTGAACTGTATTCCGAACATGGTAGCTGGATACTTCACAGTCGTTGCTTTTGTCTTTTTCCGTCCTCTTTACTATTCTGCAGTCTCGTAAGTACCCTTTCAACTACTTCACCAATTCTAGTTACTGACCTGCATCCTAGTGACTACGCCACTAAAGTCTTCGGTTTCGCTACGTTCGGGCGCATTTACGGAACGATCACTTGCATCTCTGGAATCACGCAGCTCATTCAGTCGGGACTCGATGCACTCACTCATGGCCCATTGCACGATGACCCAACGCCTGTCAACGCGACCTTGGGTGCCGTGGGAGCTCTTGTAGGTCTCATTTTGACCGTCTTCATCACTGTCAAGGGTAGAGTCTTTGTCGAGAAGAAGGTTGAGATGGAGGCCGATGGTGAGAGAGAACGACTCCTGTCGGATGCTCAGAATGGGTATGGAACTGGTCACTGAGTCTAAGGATGGCAGAGGACTATGAAAGAGGTTTTGTGAGGGAATTTGGAAATCGTTTCGCAAGGTTACATTACGTTTTTATCCTGTTGGAAGCTTCCAAGTCGTTGTCTTTTATGAATTGTGTGTTCATGGAAGTGTAGGATAGGATTAAAAGTTATTGGATGGGCGTATCACCTTGAGTTCTCACTAATCGAATTTATAAAGATATGAAAAAATAAATGACGCAGGAGTTGGCTGGGCTATAGATATTCATGTTAATTAATTTACCATTCTCACTGATGCTGTTGGTCATGTAGCTCATGCCTGCCAATCGGGACTCAATCCTGCGAGATGCTGTATAAACATGAGAACCAGGGAAACTATGCATATTAGGATATTTAGATCAATAATACCCGTTCCCAATTGATGACAACGACGTGAGCACGGTTCGGTTCAGATCCACGCGCCAAACGTCGCCCCGAAGCTCTCTCGAGACACGCAAATGTCCAGCCTTGGCATTTTCCCTACGACAGCATGCAGCAAGTCAGATCAGCATGTGGAGCTTCAATTCAAAGCGAATGGCCAGCAAGGAATGCCTCAGTTTGCACGCTATGTGATAGACTTCGACGCATTTGGATCTTTAAAATACATGTAGGGAGTGAGGTACGGCGGATGAGCTTGGAAGCATCACAAAGAGTCCCGTTTAATAACCAGTAATAATTACAAGGCGATGTCTCACTGGATATACAAGCATATTTTATCGAGATGCAATCCATAACGCTCCCTAGTTTAAGTCGGGCCCAAGCTGAGACATTGACAGTGGTTGCTCCCTTGCAGCTATACATACCGACTAGCGACTCTCAACTCCTGAGCTACCAAATGTTTCCATTCCTCACATCACAGGCCGGAGACAATTCTCCCTTGATGGTGGATATTCGAGAAAAGCAATTAAATATGATGCCTCGCCTCTTTCACCCTCTGTCGGTAAGCTGCTTGTCTTGGTACGCAGCAGAATGTCCAAACGACTCATTTCGTTACTGCTGTCAGGTCTCATCACACAAACTGGTGCTCAACATGTTGTCAAAGAACCAGATACAGTCTGTGTAACGTACTTATCAACATATCTCGTCCCTATTTCGTCGAACGCCACAGGTTCTGTGCCTACAGATGGCGCGAACAGCTCATCGCAGACTTTTGATGCTGCCTTGACAGCTTCTACCACATTAGAGTCCGGGATTAATCCATTCCTCGAACTGACCGAGGCTCTTCAACCTTCCCAGTCTCTTTCTGGTGACTCCAATCAGTTTATCACAACCTCGGTCACGACCGGTACGAATACAGCGGACTCCGATCCCACGACAGCGCCCGGGCCTGATGACCAGCTCGTTGTCTTCCGCATCGTCCCAGAGACTGATAGCTCAAGACGGAGGCGACTCAAGAGAGCGCTTGGAGGCTTTGTAGGCTCTACCTCGGAGATATGCCAAGATGCTTCTGCGTTTAGCCTCTCTGGCGGACGCCTTCTTGACGGCCGGAGACCTATTTACTATAACGGCGAAGACTTTAAGGAACTGCGCGGTCAACAGACGACACCACCTCGCGGGGCTGTTGCTACCACATTTGCTGGTGATGGTGGATTCCTACGATTTCGCAGCCCTGACCTGCCCAACGGCGAAGCAGGCTTCTGTCAGAGCCCAGGAACTGGTCAGGTATACATTACATTTGCATCATCACCACCTGGCTGCGTATCAGTCAGGCTATCTGTTGTTGGAGGTATGTTGCTATGTGTTTTGGGTATCATCAGAAGCTAACTCTTGACAATAGTCGATGAGTGCGAAGATGGGCAAACGCCTGTAAGCGCTGCTCCTATGTCAACCGATCTCCAGACCCTGCAACCTACAGTGGACTCTGTGGTCACATCCGTTCCTTTCAGTACAGCTATTACTACTGTTTCTAATGATCTCTCTGACGCCACATCGTTCGCGGACTTTACGACACTTGTTTCTCCGTCTCTGGAACCTACGCAGACACGACCTGCGCAAACAAGTTCTTTTCGCTTTTCTAATACTTCAACCAATGCGTTCCCTACAGTACCAATTGAGACGTCCGAAGACCTTTCTTTTACAAACATTCCTGGTGTTACATTTACACCTTCAGAAAAAGCAACGACAGATGATGTTTTGCCCACTGACACGCCATCTATACAATCTCAACTTACCTCTGATGATACATCATCGAGCGTCGCGGAGGCTGCAACTTCGACAAGGCCAGTCACAGACACTACTAGCCTTGGGCCCAGTATCAGCTCTTCCGGTACTAATAGCATCGGCGACTCAGAAGTCACGAGCACAACGGCAACATTGGAGTCCGCGAGCACTTCAGACATAACAACTGACGTCTCTACGACAACCACAGCTGCCGAGACCACCACTACCACTAGTCCACCATCTCGGGCTTGCGAGTCTTACCTCATCAACCCAACAGTCCTTTTTAGCGGTGACCAAGATAACGACGATGGAGTTGAAGAGCTTACTCTTCCATTTCCGGTGGGGATATACACCGAGTCCAGCGAAACCATCTACATTGGTGTCAATGGATTGATAAGCTTGTTTGACAACTCCATCGCACAATCCTCCAACAACCCATTTCCGGATAATGGCTTGCCATCAGTGGCCATTGCGGCCTACTGGGATAACTTGCGCATTAAAGGTAATGCTGGTTACGAAATCACGTACAGAGTTTACGATGATGCTGATTATCGCGCTGTCAATATCGACTGGTGTGTTGTGGATGAGGATGATGTTGTCACCCACTTCATGGTTATTCTCAGGGCTTACGATCTTTCAAACCCCGAGTCAGTTTTCATGCGTTACTTCCAGTCAAATGGAGGAAAATCAGCCACTATAGCTGTACAGAATCTTGTTGATGCAAAGTCTGAGCAATTCTCTTACGATATGGAAGATGCAGTGCCAGATGGATGCACAGTTCTCTTCTTCACTATAGGAGGCGATGAGAGAGTTGTTTATGTGCCACCGTAAGGGGCATATAGCACCATCTACTACATTTCGCATGTTTATGTACTTAGTTTTAACATAGAATAATGTCATTCATTTTTGCATTGCACTCAGCGCTTACCCTTTAACAACAACGCAAGTCACCCCAGGAAAAGCAGAAATACATCATGTGTATGAACTGTTGAGATTCGTGTGAAACCACATAAGAAATTATACATAGCTATATTCTATAGATCAACATCACCTGAGCTCGATCTCCATCCCAAACTATACATAACATCTGAGAAGGCAACCATAACCCTCCAAAGACAAGCATCAAAAACATCTTGAGCTTTGTCGAGGAATCCAGCCAATCCGTCTCGAACGTTCTGAGCAAACTCACCAATCTTGGTGATAGCCCATGATGAAGTCTCATAGATGCGCTCCATGCCATGATGCAGACACTGTGGTCTTTTCACAGGGGAGTTACTGGGGTTATCGCCCTTGGGAACCTCCTTTTCCTCAGGATCAGACCAGTTAGAACCAAGGCGGTACACAGAATAAGCATCATCTGGTCCGCCACACTGCTCGCGTGTATCAAAAATGGACGTGAACCAGCATTTATCGTTGTCAATTCGCGCAGATTCATCTGGAAGCTTATTGGAACAGAAGCATCTAGATCCATGGCGAAGTGCAACGGAATATCCCTTGATAGTACACTGACGGTTGCAAGAATCTCCGTTGGAGCTTCGATAAGGTCCTGTGATTCTGACGCGTGGAGGATACGAAGAGGTGAAGCCTGGAAGGGTGAAACAGCCATGGGGTTTTAACTTGGACAGCCCCATCTCCGTTGGGCGTTTCGGAACCTTAACGGGTCGCTCGACTTGCTCAATCTTGAGCTCATCGTCCACCACTTCAGTGGTAATTCCTGTGTTCACAACACTCCAAGTTCTTCTCCCGCCACAAGCTTCACGAGACCAACCGGGACACCAGTTCGCACACTGAGCATCATCGACCCGTGCGCTCTTCGCAGGATATGTATCAGAGCATAAGCACCAGCCACGCTGAACAGCTGCGACAGGCTTGTCCTCGCGCTGACAATAGCGAGCGCATTGTTCAAGGTTGTTCATGTTTTCAAGCTTCTTGTGTGTCAAGGTAGCAGACTGCATATTGTAGCAGCCATGTGATGTGACATAGCCTAAGCTCGGCTCCTCATAAGGCTTCTGCATATGGCCCCTGTTATTGGATTCTTGTTGGATGCGGTATCTCCCACCAGCGTAGCCAGTCCTGTATGCCGAAAAAGTGTCTGCAGTAACACCGTAGCCTCCACAAGAGTACTGAGAATCGCCGTCGCAGGGGATCTGACATTCACGAAGGTCTGTGGTGGAGCCAGAGCGAGGATAGCCTTGGGAACAGTGACATTGCGAGCCTTTGATGAATGCAACACCTTGTCCTGCGGCTTTGCATGAGTCGATGCAGGATGAGGGGAGTTTTGAGATTGCGCCTGGGTCTAGAGGTATGCGGCTTGCAGTCATGGGGATATCGTAGAAGCATCGCTCAATCTGTCTTATAGGCTTAGGCTCGATGACAGGTCTCCTCTCAGGGCCGAGGTTGTAAACACTGAACGCGACATTGTCGCCACCGCAGTTGAAAAAATTTGTTCCGGGACACTGAACATTACACTGAGAATCAGGAAGTTCATCTTTCTTATCGGGATACTCATTGCTGCAGTGGCAGATCTGATCCAGGGTGAACGCATACATACGGCCCTTTCGCTGACAGAAGCGGTGGCATAGCATAGGGCTATTGCGCGCAAACAGTTTGGAGACAGTATCTGTGGGCACTGTTTTGTAGCAAGCTTGTCCGGGATGCCCATTCGGCTCAGTATGCTTGGGAGATGTTTTCTCAGAATTTAGTAACTTAGTAGCGATAGAAGGTTCGGTCTCAACATCAACACCAAGGCCTGTGTCATAAACGGCGGTATAAGGATCATGACGAGCTGGGTTGTACTCAGAATCGCGCTGGCACCTATCATCACCGTCGCTCAAGCATGGCATGTAGCACTTATTGGAACCAGCAGTGGCATCTGTTCCAGGATACATGCTATAGCAGGAGCAAGCGTTTCCGCTGATAAAAGCAAGAGGCTTTTCATCTTGAGCGCAGATCTTGGCGCATTCGCGGCGGGAGTCATCGTCACGAATTAACACCTTCTTGAGCATTGACAGACGCGTTGAGATGTAATAGCATCCCTGCGCGGTGATCTTGCCAACCTTGCCATGGTTTGTCGAGAGTTGCTTAGATTCGGTTTGCTGACTGGATGGTCTTCGATTGGGGTGGGATAAGGCATCATTTGCTTCATCGGCCGTAGAAGGGATGAAGAAGATGCTGTAAGGTTCGTTGTCGTCCTCAAAAGCATTGTTCCTTGGCTGCTTGACGCAGTCCCCATTGAGAATACCGATGCACTGCGCATTACAGCGGTTATTATCGATTTGATAGTAGCTCGGAGGCGCGACATCACTGCAGAAGCAGTTGACGGAATCGAACGCAATCCATTGCTGACCGCGCCGGGTACATGTATCGACACACTTCTGACGCTGAACCTCGTTTCGTGAAAATCCACCAACAACAAAATTCCGCGATCTTGCCCGATAACAGCCCTTATGCTTAAGAGCCTCGAGGCTGGAAGTCTGGGCAGCTACCAGAGCCACCCAGAAAAAAAGAGCGGCATGTAATAAACTAAACGTCGCCATGGCAAAAGAGTGAATGGCGTCAAAGAACAAGAGGGAACCATTGGGGCCGGGAATGAGGTGTTTATGTTTCCGGCATCAGCGGCCGGTCTAATTTTACATGAGGACAATCTAGACTCTCGTTGGTTGCCCTTGTGTTAAATATGGAACGATTTAGGCATCATACAAGGATCTGTGCCTCAATGCTGGCTAGGATCATAGAAATCAGCCAACGAGTGGTAGGCTTGGGGAGCTAAAGTGACAGGGCTGCGGATCCTAGCTGAAGCGTCGTTCTTGGCGTCGGCTACAAGGCAGGCTGAAAGAAGAAATCGCCGACACTCGTGATATTTCTATAGGGTAGGAAGATCTTTTTACAAATCCTACAAGAAGAAGTTCAAAGACTCATCGTTATCATAATCATCAGGGGGTTTAGCTTAGATTTAAGCTTACATTGGATTACATTGCCACCAGAAAAGTAACGCTGTTCCCAGTCTTCCTCAACCAGGGTTCCATCAAGCTCTTCTTGGCTGATTACGTATACATATCTTGCTTTGCATATGAGCCTCGAGCTCAAGGTAATTCGTCGGACAGACGTCTCGTCGTAAGTTCTACCAATTCCTGAGCTCTCAAACAATACAGGCGGGAAAAAGGAATGGCAATCACTCCATGTTCCCCGCTTGCTAGTAGGCAGACGAACGGGGCGTCAATAGGTGCGCACCTGGATGCGCACGTAAGTGTCACGTGTTGCGCACCCGGTGCGTCTGTAAGGGAGTTATGTAAGCCCAACACCCTTGTAGCTACCCCTTTCCCGTTGATAAAGAGCCTCACTTCGCCGCGCAACGATCTACTCAAATCATCTCTCCTAGAATGAATCCAGTTACAGCTACTCGTCAATTTTCTGATGACTGCCTGCCTCCTGAACGCGAGTATGGCTCTCGGGAAGCCCTACACGCCGCGATCAATGCATGGGCAGCTCCCAGGGGCTATGCGTTTGTCACTGGGAAGTCGAAGAAAACAGAGAGCGGCAGACGAATTGTTTTCTTCAGCTGTGACCGTGGAGGAGCACCTCCAAAGGCCTCGGGCGTACGGCAACGGTCAACTACAACACGGCGTACAGGGTGTCAATTCTCAGTCCTTGCGAAGGAGGCCTTGGATAAGACAACGTGGCGCCTTACACACCGTCCTGGCAGCGAGTTTGCCCATCACAACCACGAGCCAAGCACAAGCATGTCTGCACATCCAGTCCATCGTCAACTATCCAATGCAGATAGGTCAACTATTAACAACCTTGCAAACGCTGGTGTAGCACCGAAAGAGATCAGGTCCTACCTACGTCAGAACACAGAGTCTCATGCCACCCAGCAAGACATCTACAACTGCATTGCACAAGGCAAACGAGACCAGAAGAAGGGCCAGAGCACAATCCAAGCTCTTGCTAATGAGCTTGAGGCTGAGGGTTTCTGGAGTCGAATACGCTTCGACGAGGATGGTCGGGTTACAGCTGTGTTGTTTGCCCACCCAGAGTCGCTAACATACCTTAAGTCATACCCGGATATACTTATATTGGACTGCACATATAAGACAAACAAGTATAGGATGCCTCTTCTCGATATCGTCGGTGTTGATGCCTGTCAACGATCATTCTGCATCGCCTTCGCCTTCCTCAGCGGCGAGGAGGAGAAGGACTACATCTGGGCGTTAGATCGGCTACGTTCAATGTACGAAGCCTGTAGCGCAAGGCTGCCATCTGTGATCCTTACAGACCGCTGTCTGGCCTGCATGAATGCGGTATCTCATTGTTTCCCGGCTGCAGTATCGCTTCTATGCCTTTGGCATGCCAACAAGGCAGTCCTGCGTTACTGCCAGCCAAGCTTTATGCGTCATAACGATGCGGCTCAAAAGCCTCAAGGCCACCAAGAGTGGAAGGACTTCTACGGAAGATGGCATGAGCTCGTGGCATCGGCAAATGAGGAGACATTTGAAGACAGGCTTCAGCAGCTCAAAGAGCGCTATGCTTCAGCTCACGCCCGGGAGGTCGCCTACATCATCGAAACATGGCTTGACCTCTACAAAACAAAGCTCGTGAAAGCTTGGGTTGATCGGTATCTTCACTTTGAGAATGTGGTTACATCTCGAGGCGAGGGTATTCATCAGCTCATCAAGGTGTACCTTGATACTTCCCAGCTAGATCTCTTTGAGGCCTGGAGGGCTATCAAGCTGGCGATACTTAACCAAGTAGCTGAGCTCCGAGCAAACCAGGCGAAGCAGCAAATCCGAACACCCATAGAACTCTCAGGGAGTCTATACAGCATCATACGAGGCTGGGTATCTCACGAGGCATTGCGGAAGGTTGAGGCGCAGAGAAAGCGGCTCCAACAGGACAGACTCCCTGCCTGCACAGGAGTCTTCTCAGCAACGCTTGGGCTCCCTTGCGCTCACACAATTGAGCCTCTTCTACAACAAGCCCAGCCGCTTCAACTACACCACTTCCATACGCATTGGCATCTTCAACGAGAAGGAAACCCTCAATTGCTCATAGAGCCCCGCCGTCAGTTCGATCAGGTGCCAGCTACGTCAACATTGCCGAAGACTAGCACTCAGCGCGAGCCATGTGCATTTGAGATCGTCGAACAAGCATCACAGACGAGAGCCAACCCCAAATGTTCAAGATGTCATACACAGGGCCACAGGATGAGCTCAAAGGCATGCCCATTGCGATATGCGCATCTTGTATCTCCCTCAGCTTCTACAGCGCCCCCAAATACGCTGCCGCCATCGACTACACCAAGTTCGGCTCAACAGCCAGTTCCCGATCCATCCTTATGCTCAATTTTGCCACAGCAGCAGGTAGCGCCGCCAGCGGCACTATGTGATCAAGAGATGGTGCCGTCCCCGCCAGATATAATAGCACTGCCATCCTCATCAGCGGATGTACCTCCACCACCAGATATGCCGCCATCGGTACCAGCGTCTGGGCCAGACATACGCTATGATGACCCTCGTGCTATATATGATCGATATATTGCAGCACGGATGGCATGGTATAACAAGCTGCCTCGAGGTAGCTTAAAGACTAACCAGGAATATCGAAAGGCAATGGGCCTCCCTCAACGCTACGATAAGACAAGTTACAGCTGGTGTTTGGATTATAAGCAGATGGGTAAGCGATGCACATCAACGATACCTGGACGGGAGTGGACTAAGGAGGAGATGATGGCGTACTTGGATTGGACCAGGGTAGAAGATGAACGTGTGGAGAGGCAAGTCGCCCAGGAGATGGGCGACAACCCTCTGGCGAACAGGCGAACAGGCATGAAGGAGATTTGGAAGAGGGTTGAGCAGGACATGATCGACCAACAAGCTCTGTACTCGAACGATAAACTGGCTGAAGACTGTATCATAGTTACTGCTTAGATTATTATTAACGCCTACATTACTTATATCCCAATTATGGCACCGTGAGAAAAAATCTGTATAGCAGAGCAGTTCGTCATCTAGAGATTAGAAGCAATACAATAAAATACAATAGGCTGGCTGGCATACAAGGGTGTTGGGCTTACATAACTCCCTTACAGACGCACCGGGTGCGCAACACGTGACACTTACGTGCGCATCCAGGTGCGCACCTATTGGCGCCCAGACGAACGACACCATGTTCGGCTGAGTAATACCCGCGCGGGTGAGTGTCCACCTTCATTTGATGTGTAATGCATAAACCTCGGGCGGTCCTTGATGGTATTAGAAACCTCATTACGTTGATGAAAGCTGTCTCTTTTCCCCAATCTTCAACCTCAATCTGCTTCCCGGATTGCTCGGCCTACTTTATCCTGCACTGTCATCGTGTTTGTCGCAGCTTGACTGCCTTGCCGAGCAGCCGATATGGCCCACGAGACCCCCTCCAGGGCTGACTCATCATCAAACAGCAATGAGTATATGCATTCGACCGGAGCGAGCAGCCAAGGCTCAACGTGGGAAGAAGAACGAGAGAACGAACAGACCAGTCGGCGCATCAGCATAATCACCACCACGCTCTCTTGCTTCCAGTGCCGGGCCCGAAAGGCGAAATGCGATCGATTGAAGCCCAACTGCAGTCGATGCGTGCGACTTGGAGATGAATGCGTGTTTCCAAACTCGCGACAGAGGCGACTCGTTCGGAAGACAAACCCTGCTGCCACGTTGGAGACCCGAGTAGGTTGGTGACCCTTGCGTTCTTTCCAATAGCCGGGGTCAACTAACCCTTTTCTTGAAGCGCGACTAGAAGAGATAATTACGCAAAGCGGCCTACCAGACATCTTACTGAGTGAGCCCATATCCCTTGGTGATGAAGCCGGACTTGATATGGGCTGGAACCAGGATGCAGCCAACATCAACCAGTCAACTTCCTACGGGCCCGCGTCCAATGGAATTCCCGTAATGCAACCAACTGCCGCGTCGTCCCAAGAAGACCCATTCATGATGCAAGAATTGATTGGAATTGGCCAGTTTGAGCAGCTTCCGCCCAGCCACTTGACCGAACGACTGTAAGCCGTGACCGCCTCCGACTTCGTTCCCTAACCCCCTCTATGCTACGCTATTACTACCGTCATTTATCGCTTCTATATGCGCCCGACTATGCTAATCCAGGGTTTATAGGGTTGCTTTGTATTTCGACGAACTGAACCAAGATCTTCCAATGTTACACCGAACACGCTATGTGACATCTCTTCATTGCCCTGCCCATATGCGTCCACCCATGTCTTTACAATATGCGGTCTTGGCTCTGGCCGCAGCAACGCGTCAGGAGTTCGCACACCTCGCAATGCCATTCTATCAGCGGTCTAGGCGGTATGCAGAGGCAGATGAGATGAAAGTGAGTGCATGAACCGAAACGCATGAGGAGCCAACAATCATAACGCTTTTGGCCAGGGCCAAGGAGAATACTTTACCACCATAGCTCATACGCAATGTTGGAGCTTACTCGCCGCCTATGAGTCCCACCAACTCCTCTTCTCTCGGGCGTCTGTCAGTCTATCTAAAAGTGTCCGGATCGCCCAGATGCTTGGGCTGCATCGTCTTGATAGCCCAAAACAACCAACGGACCCACCGCTCCCTCCACCGGGAGACTTCTTTGAGGTTGAAGAGCGGAGGAGAACCTGGTGGGTAATATTCTGTTCCGATCGGTTCGTGAGTGGTATCACGGGTTGGCCCGCTCTAGTCAATGAGAAGGATGTGAGTAGATCATTGGAATGGAGAAGCTTGAGAAACCAAAGGGCTGATGTATCAACTGCATACAGATCGAAACCCGATTACCTGCCTCTGACGATGCATTCGATATGGGCACTAATGAAGCGACACCCTTTCTCATCGCTGCCCTTCAAGGGGGCACTCTCTATTCTCCTTTCGCTGGTAAGGTGCTTACCGCCCATACTTTCCACAGAACTCTAGAGCACACATTCCGGTCCCTCCCAAATGATGGCATCGAGGACATTGCGAATGGGCCATATTGGATTCGACAGCGGGGGATTGACGCTGACCTATCTAATATGATTTTGTACCTCCCAGAAAACCTCCGCCTCCCACAGTACGGGCAGAACCGGAATGCCGTCGTCGTCAATGTGGGTATTCACACCTCCGTTATATGCATACATAGAGCGGCATTGGCAAAGATAAGAGAGTTCGGCCTAGCCGCAGACTTGTTTGCAAATAGCAGGCTTCGACTTCTACCTTCGGCAGAGCAAATACTGAACGCTCTCAAGTCGACTGACGACGCCAAGGGCGCTATGGCTGATCATTTCTTGGTATTTTCGGCGTATCTTGCGGCCTTGATCTTTCTAGAAGACTACATGGAAACCAAATATCTGAAGAACGAACAACATCTCCATTACATTCTGAATGCAATGGCCCAAGCTGGCGAGAAAGACCTATTCTCACGTTCGTTAGCAATTCAGCTTGCTTCAGGGATGAAGCACGTCGGAATGGATTCGAGGACTATAGACCGAGTAAGAACGGTCACGCAATGGCCATCTATCAATTGGAAGTTGCTAACAACGTGAGTTTAGGTACAAGAACTTCCGCCAACATCTGTATCGATACCCATTCTTGCCAAACAAGACAAGGCCTCATCACACATCACTTTCTGTTCGATTCTTCCCACCAAGTCAGATGACTACTCGATCTAACCAAGAAGGGGATAATATTATGGCATGTGGGTGTCCGCTGTGGCCCAAGCATTGAGAGTGTGCCGGTTGTTGAGACCCAGCGCTGGATTGTAATATTTACTGTATAGAGAATGCCATACTCCTATGATATAAGGACTGCGCTTGTTCGGTGATAATGGTTTGAAAGGCCAAAATCAATAGTAGAAGAAATACTATGATATGAGTATGGAGCTGAACTCTAACCGTTCTATGAATGGAATTCAAAGCTAATCCTTCGAAAGTCAGATCGTCTATCAAGGGAACATTCTTCAAGCCCAGAAATGTATTGATAAGGCCCGAACTCAAGTGAGAGTTACTAGCCATTGCCCTAGCCGGCGTCTATCATGGGGGACCACCACTTGGTGCGTATCGGCTGAGCTTTCTAATTCTCTCGCCAAAGACATAAAAGAGTATTGGAACTGGGAAAAGCCCAACCGCTATAAAGCCAAGAACACTGGTGGCCCAATCAACCCCCAGCCTTTTGTACATGGCGGCCGCAAACATTGGAAATCCTGCGCCGAACAGTGCCCGTACTACAGCATTGGCAGCGAGGGCACTGTTTGCATTCATTCGATAATTATCTATGATGTAGGTTTGACCTTGAAGAAAGATACTACGAGCAAGTCAGCAATTGCTCTGCGAACCTGCACGATCGAAAACACCTACAGCATGATACCCACTCCGAGCGGAATTCCAGCTAAAGCTTGTGGCACCCACAAGATGTTAGGGTCGGAAGTCCATGCGAACCAGAGAAGCCCAATAGGAAAACATGCCCCGCCAACCATCATCGGTAGGAGCCGTTGCTCAGGTGGCAGATGACCCTTGGCCTTGATTATGCGTGTAAGCCGGGTTTTGGAGAAGATGACAATGAATATGACTCCAATGACAACGCCGAGTATTATAGCTAGGAATGGGAGAGATCCCACACCACTGTTCCAGCCCCGGTCCTCTTGGAAGGACACTGGATATGCTTCGAAGCATAGGTAGATGAGGCCGTATACGAAGGACATGTAAAGCGTGACGAGGATGATCACGGGCTCGAGGACTAGCATGGCGAGTGGCCGGACTAGGATTCGGTTTGCCATTTCGTGGATATCAACCGGCCTTTCTTCCGCCACGGCATGGATGGCCCAGTCTCGGGTTGATAGGCGGACTGAACGAGCTTTCCGAGCCAGAAGTGTAGACTCTAACGTCTCAGGAACCGTGATGAAAGCTATGGGCCCGAATAAAGCTGCCATAATAGCCGTGATGTACGCCGTCCACCGCCAGCCGAGTGAACTTTGGGTGATGAACCCACCCATAATAGGACCGGCAACAGGACCCTGCAGTCATCGAAATGAGTGTCGATGTCACTGATATCCAACGAAGAAATCGCACTTACGACGAAATTCGCGCCCGCGAAAATGCTCATGGCAATGCCGAGCTCGACAGGTGGCCAAAGGTCGACAAGTGCGCCGCCAACAACGCTGAGAGGAGATGAACCAAACAGGCCACTCAGAAATCGACAGACAAGGATAGTTTGAACATTCTCAGCGGTGGCCACGGGGATCTGGAATAGTGCAAAGACGAAATACCCAACAAAGAGTGGGTATTTACGGCCGTATACCTCTGACACGGGCCCAAATATCAGGGGACCAAAGGCGAAACCCTAGAGGTGGATTAGCCACAAGTCGGAGTGTTAAAGATGTCGCTAGCGATAGCGAACGTACTAGGACAAACAAGCTTGTACCCAGAGTCATGACTTCTATTGAGACGCCGAACTCCTTTGCAGCAGGCCGAGTTGCCGTGCTAAATATGCTGCTTGCGAAGGTCACAACCCATGTCAGCATGCCTAACGAGACTGTGATCATCCATTTTCTCCGATTCGGCCAGTTCTTGGGATTATCTGGATCATCTGGACCGTTCCAGCCGACGATTTTGCTGTTGGGATCCCGTCCGGTGATTGCTCGATTAGGATCGGCACCCATGACGTTGTCAGAGGAAGGGCTAGAGTCCTGTTTCTGCTCGTTCGTGGAATCGCCTTCGGAGATAGAAGAGGGAGACGTAGTGGCTCGGGCGTGGGACGCCATGGCCCAGAGAGGTCGAAGGACAGGGCTTCTGGCTTTTACAGAACAGAGAGTTACTACCGTGAGCTTAGTGGTATTGAAGGCACTGGAAATGTTTAGGACTCAGGAAGTAGATAGGTTTCACTATTATAAAGCAACGGTACGGGTTGGGGGTGGGGTCAGGAAATCATGTTGAAATTGAACTTCGGATGCGTCTGAAGACGATCTAACAAAGCATTACACCAGGAGACACGCCGATTTAGTCAGCACGCTGGTTCGGTCGTGGCCGCCTACCGAGAGAGTCCGGTCCGGCAAGGTGCCTGGCGCGGCCGGTCTGAACGGTATTATCGCTGGGCCGTGGTTGGTCCAACCGGTCTTGAGCATAAAACCGGCGGGCCGCGATCTGTCCGATGGATCCACAGGAACATGCCCCTTCATGAAGAAGCCATTGAACCCGGCGTAGCTTCATCAAATCATTTAATTCATTCATTTATCATTTTACTTGTAAGATTTTATATTGTAATGTCTTAGTTAATAAATCCTAGCTCATGTGCAAAAGGAAACTTTAAAGACTAAGATAATAGATGTATATAAAAGCAGCATTTAACAAATAAATATCTTATTTAATGTAGTTTATCTAAGTACTGGATACAACTGTTTCGAATTGAAATGTTTTCTTGAACCAAAGCAGACCTCCCGTCTAACATTAGATCTAATGCAAAACGAGTTCTAGTCCATTTATGACCTAGGGGGCTTCACCTGCCAAACATCAAGGGATACCCAGGGACCCGGGAAATCAGTCACAGCTACAGCGAGAATCTCGTTAAGCCAGGAGTACTTGCTGCTTCCAGTCTCAAACTTGACTCTATCCAAGGCAGTAGTTCCCGAGATCAAAGGGCCAGCTGAGTGACTGTAAACATAGGATCCGTCATCCATCTGTACTACAGAATGCGCGTCAACGTTGAAATTCCCCAAAGCATCGATTGCACCGAAATCGGCTCCAATAGGGAGGACTGTTCCTGTGAACAGTCAGCTGGTATTCATCATGTAAACGTATTGTTCGGCCTGCTTGTACCTTCGCCTTTGGGGCCCGACAAGCTGCCACCAGTTATGGGGATGGCCAATCGGGTTCCTGCTGGACCTGGACCGGTGTTGATGGTTGAACTGAGAGTGAGGTTCATACGGAAGAGGTACGTGAGAGTTGGAGCCTCAGGGGTTGCTGCAGCGGCGCCAATGCTGCTGGCAATGACAAAAAAGGCAGAAATCAACATGCTTGTAGAGCGAAGCAAGAAGGCCGAAAGAGAGTGACTGGGTTGTGATGACTACAAATTTTCAGCTACAATGTACGAGGCGAGGTCGTCTCTTAAACAGAAGAACAACTCGTCATTTATACCAGTCTCTATGAACGAGCACACTCAAAAGAAATGGTGCGAGATCGGATTCTAGAAACGCTCGTGAGGTTAGCCCCAGCCGGAAAAAATTGGTCACCGTCCGCAACAAGGAAGACGAGGATAATTTGATGGCTGACAAATGCAAGACTAGCTACATGGATAGATATCGGCCTGAAGTTGGAAGTTAGTCCGAGGAGAATCCAGTTCACTACAAAACTTCATCGCCCGAAGTGGCCGGTCCTTCGGTGTTGCGATAAGACCGCTTGTTGTGTGCTGACAAAAGCGGAGGAACCTCAATGTGACACGTGAGGCGGTAAAGAGAGTTTCTTTGTGGATAAAATCTCCTGCTAAAATATTGGTATCGGTTTCATTCAAATACCTCGCTGTCTGCTTGTCTCACAATCTCTCTCGCATACCCCACTTCAGTTATTAATTCATAATCATGTCCCGCAATCTTTTAATCACTGGCGCCACCGGGAAGCAAGGCGGCAGTGTCGTTGAAGCCGTCCTCTCTCGTTTCTCTAAGGAATTCACTATTCTCGCCGTTACCCGCAATGCACAATCGCCATCAGCCCTGCGCTTGGCCAAGAAGTCATCCGCCGTCAAGCTCGTCGAGGGAAACCTTGACGACGTACCTTCTCTATTTCGAGCCGCGAAGAAGGTTGCCTCTGGCCCCATCTGGGGTGTCTATTCAGTTCAAGCCGCAGTGACAAAGGGCACCACCTTCGAGGGAGAGATGCGCCAAGGCAAAGCACTTATAGACGAGTCAATCAAGAACGATGTGAAGCATTTCCTCTACAGTAGCGTCGATCGTGGTGGCAACGAGAGGTCCTGGAGTAACCCAACACCAATCCCGCACTTCAAGTCAAAGCATCAGATTGAGCACTATCTCCGCGATAGTATCGAAAGTAAGAAGTCTGCTATGGGTTGGACAATCTTGCGCCCTGTCATCTTCTTGGATAATATCACGCCGGACTTCCAGTCCAAGGTATTCATGACAAGCCTGCGCAATACCATGAAGGACAAGCCATTGCAGTGGATTGCTACTTCAGATATTGGCGTCTTTGCAGCCGAGGCGTTTGCCGATCCTGATCGCTTTAACAAGCAGGCTATAGGGCTGGCCGGAGAGGAACTCACCTTCGAGGAACTAGACCATAGGTTTAGGAGCGTGACGGGCACCGGCGTAGGCACGACGGTGGGGCTACTGGGGAAGGCACTCAAGGCAGGAGTTAAGGAGGTTGGTGTGATGTTGGATTGGTTTAAGGAAGAGGGCTATAATGTGGACATGCAGCTGGCTAGGAGCATTCACCCGCACATCAAGGACGTCAGGGCGTGGCTAAAACAGGACAGCGCTTTTGTCACACGATAGAGCTTATGGCGTGCTCCTTCTCCATACCTCATGTTATATTATGACACCGGCGATAAAGATAGGCCAAGCACTTCCGTGTGGGGAGTAGATCACCAAAACGACCGTTTTGAATCTCTTTTCAAGTTTATCCATAGACCTCATGATCACGCAAGATGAGATCCTGTCTAGCACTTTGAGCTGCGTGGTTTGAGATTCCCATGGTGGCGAGACCCTGTACTACCTTTTAACATATCGGGCTCAACAAGGTACCGTGATTAGGAACTTAACTTTCTGCCGAAGCCAAAAATCTTCTTATGACATTATATTGCGAAAGCTTACTAGTTTGTCAAATTCTCACCATTCGCTCACGTCAACCATCTTGCTCCTCACAGTCCATTTCCTTCCTATTCTATCTATAGCAGAAAGGGTCACAATGAGGGTTATTAGCTATCGTGGAAGCTTTTTAGGTAGCCGCTTATATTATAAAATAGAATCTAGCGCCCATTCTACCAGCGTCTGAAATATATTTATTTAAAAGACTGCCTCACATAAGCTTTACCCCTTTGAGAGACTATAATATAGTACTTCTTCTAAGAAAACCTCTCAAACTCTACTCTTTAGGGTGCTTAAATAGCTATTTGAGAGAAATTAATATTCAGTCCGGCCTCCTTCAGTGGCGCGCTAACAAGCATACTGGGACTGAACTGTATGTGTTAACAGCCTAAAGTTTAAACTTATAGGCAGCAATCAGGTACACGGCTGTATATAAAAGAACGTCCCCCCCGCCGAATTCTCGACCAACAATCTCCAAAATTCTCAACTACTTTACCACGTGCGATCAACCATTCATACTATAACACCAACCTCGAATTCTCACAATGGATCCCTTCGGACGCCTCCCTTTAGAGATTCGGGAAATGATCATATCAAATTTCGACATCAGCCCTGATATGTGGTTTCTTTGTCGAGCATCCCCCGTTTTCTGGCGCCAACTCCAGACGAGCAAATTACTAAAAACTTGGGACACCCTTAGAAAGGAGCTGGGCTATGAGATGCTTGGGCACGTCTTGATGCTTGTGCAATATCCGAAGATTGAGGAACCCATTCCAAAGGATGAAGAAATGGATGTGCGGGGAATGCCAAACGTCTACTTTCGGGATCCGCTGTTCACCCCACAGCAACATTTAATTTTCGAGATGCATGACAGGTACCAAGGCATGCTCAACTGCTTTGCGCTGGGCCCTGAATTGGTGCCTCTCTATAGGGATAGATATCCTGACGCCTGCCTTGGCAAGTTTAGCGATTACCTTGCCAAATCTTTCGGAGAACACGGGGAACAGCTTCCTACTGTAATGCTTCCAGTTGAGTCCCGAATGAGTTACCGGCTCTTCTATCTTCTCCTCGCCATCGAGATGATGGACCAATGTCCATCAGCCTTCGTAACAGCCCTGAGAGAGCCTCCCAAACAACTATCTATAAAAGAAGAGCGCTCTCTAAGGCTTGTTGATTGCTGGATACGGAAGGTTCCAGGAAGTGGTTCAGACGGTTGTAGGAGGTTCTATGACCGGCCCGAGGAATCTGAGGAAGAAGAAGACGATAATGATAACCGGGAGGAGGAGGAGGAGGAGGAGGAGGAGGAGCAGAGGGAAGCTGAAGAAACGGTGTTTATTCAATGCTAGTTTAGCTTTTGAGCGCAAGTAAGCCTCATGTGCTGGCTTGAATAGTTCTAAATAAATCTTTCAACACAGCACCGATTTCCTGAAAAGTTTCCAGATAATCGAGATGTTGAGTCAATAACTATCAAATTCCGCGATAAGCGTCAGAGCCTATGAAGTAACGATCTATAAAAGGGAAAAGGTGTTTTTCGAGGTTCACTGTTCCCTTATAAAGCAAGGTCCAGAAGATAAGTGACTAGGAGACTATATGGCCAGAAAGGAGGAGGTGATACAGGGGAGGCCCGGTGTGAATCATCATGATCTTGGTATATCTTATTCACAAATCTCGTTGCTATTGATGCACCGTTCTTGTTCCGACCTGAAGCACCTCATGATGCATTGGCATTTGGAGTGCTCATAACTAACTTTGCTATGGTATGAAAATCATGCGTGTTGCTTCTGTTATGAAGTTAGCTAAGGTATAAAAATACTTCTCAAAGACTCAAAGGTTTAATCTCAAGGGAACACTATAATTGTTATCTGCTCAGGGATTTCTGGCTCTCAAGGTCATGCCATTGGCTAACTATTATCAAGGATCATATGCAAGGTTTGACTTTAATGGTCGAAAAAGAGTTCAGGCTCTAGACATCAGCGAATATCCTGTCAATCTAAGCTTCTCCAGCCCTGGCAATGTCTACCTCATCAAATCTTCCGACCAGACTTTGAGAAAAGTGTCATGTATAAAGGCAAGCTCAGGAGCAATTTATAAAAAGTTATCCTGTCCTGGAGAATTCTCATCGAACTTGACTTTTTACATTTTAGCCTTGCTTTTTTTTCTGCCTCAGATGTCACCCAGCACTACCACCACGAGGAGCGTTTCCACCAAAGACACCTTTTTTCGACTCCCTTCCAGCGTCCGAGCAAAGATCATCACAAGGCTTGATGGAGAGTCTCGTCTAAGCTACACCTTCTCAACTACAACCGTCTCGTCCGTGTCACTGTTTCCTTGTGCCTCGCCCGTGCCCAGCTGCCGGATTACCAACCAGGCTGGAAAGATAGCAACCGCCCAAATGCCAAAGTTCATATACGTGCTCCCTACAGTTGCCATGATCGGAAGAGCATTGAGACCATAGCTGAGCGCCTGCCATGCCGACTCCGTACCTCTCAACAACGCAGACAGCCGCACCGTCTCTTGCGAATTGTTCGAAATCTGACCGATGATGAAGAAGGCAAAGTTGTAGTTGAGCTGGAATCCAGTGACAAGGAAAACGAAAACACCGAATGCGGCACCAAAACCAGGATCACTCCAGTCGTAGATAGGTCCATCGCGCTTGAACTTGGTGACGTTGATGGTGAGCCAGACCCACCATCCTCCCTGGAGGGTCATGATGACAGCGTAAGCATATCGCGCGCGCTTCTTGAGAGCGATTTGGTTCTGATCAAGCCAGACACCCAGAAGATTTCCCGCAATGACCGCGACAATACCAGACACGAATGAACCAAGAGCTCGAGCTCGCACGCTAAACCAAAGAGCGATATAGGTAAAGAAGACCGACTCTGAGTAGACTCCTTGGCCGATCCAGAAGATGAGCAGCAGGAATTCCTTCTTGAGGAACGTTCGTGTTGTGGCCTTGAACTCTTTCCATGGATGGTCGAGGATGCTCATATCGACTTTCTTCCCGTCTGCGCGCTGGACCTGGGAGGGCTTGTTGAGAAGAAACGCGACAAAAGGTCCCAGCGCCTGAAGGGCGATGAAGATGAGATAGACCTTATACGAGACCTTGCCCGCCTCACTCCGATCGGCGTTGAGACCAAGGTTAATCGCACCACCCAAAATCTGTCCCAGTCTAGTGAATGAAAGCCAATATGCCACCAAACGTCCTCGATTTCTAGGCTCGGGATATCCAATCGCGATCGCTGCCTCGGCCGCCCAAAAGATACCCGCCGATACACCACAGCACGCGGCGCCAAAGATGACAAGCCACTCGACGCCATAACGGTTGTTCAGATAGAGACCCGCGCTGTAGGGAGCAAAGCCGATGGTTCCGATAACGAGAGCGCCTTTGATACCAACGTATTTGACGATGCCGCTGGTGAACCAGCATGAGATGATCATGAGACAAAAGGTGAGGGCGTTGCCGGTGTTGACGAGGTAGGGCTTTTGAGCACCGCCTGCGCCGAGGGAGTTCATTGCACCCCAGAGACCGGGGGCTGCAAAACTGCAGAGACCGAGGATGGTTGCATTGTAGATTGGCGACCGATTCCATTTCGCTGTTAATCATCAGTATAGTCTTCAGGTCGGAAGTGGTGAACTTACGCTTAATCGGAGCCTCATTCAACGCCTCAGCATTCGCGGCATCAGCCGTATGTTTGCCCTCTGATTCCGACATTGTCGTGAGGGTTCCAACTGCCGACCAAGTCAAGAAATTTACCGAATCTTGTGCGACTTGGAAGCAGCTAAAGAGGAGATGATAATTGACGTTGATGAGCGGCGAAGCATCAAGATAAAGTAGTCGGAATAAAAGAATGACACCACTCAACCCCAGCAATGATGACAGGGACCAAGATAAACTATGCAAATCAACCACTCGATCGGTGATGGTGGTTATTTCGATCAAGTTAGATCGCCGAGCATTGATAAGGGTTCATGCGGTTGCGTGATATCCGTCTCCGGCATCGTCATCGGCCCTTGGCTGTACCACCAATCATGAACCACGAAATCCGGCATGTGTTTTATGTTTGACAGAGCTCAGCATATTACATTTCGGATCATTTGGAACAAATTGAATGGGAATTTATTTATAATGATCTGTATAAAGTAACCGTAACGTTGCCTTGACCTTTCTTCCGGGGATGATGATACACAAATTCAACACTTTACCTAAGGATACCATAAATTTAGGCCTAATCTTGTCATGATTTCGTAGAACCATTGTGGGTTCCATCCTAATTTTATCATAACCCAGTCCCTCTTAGTTGCTGATGTTTCTATGCTAAATGAAACGCGGAAGGTTGTCGTGCTATGTTGAGGACTTTTACTGGCTACATACAGACCAGTGAGTTCGATCTTAACCACAATCCAGCCATCTTTACCCATCTGATACCCTTTTCGCCAACCTCAGCGCGCTCAAGATCCAGAGGCAAATTTTGAGCTGGAGAGTAATTCGATCTTATTTGGGGAATTTGCCTAACGTGGTCTTGTGAAAAAGCTTTCGAGTCGTTTAACCAGCCACGATCGATAATCCTCCCTAGACATGGGCGGCACAAATCGGCTTCGTGTATTGATGCTTTGCCAGGTATGATTCAGTCCGACGCAGAGCGGGCATATCAAAGGTTCAGCCGCAGACGGTGGGATTCCGCCAAGGAACTGCGAATACTCCTTATTTTGGGGCACAAACCCCGAGACAATGTCGGATCCGGTCACGCGCGTTCCAGAGCAGATCTTGCAGTCCCCGTCTTCCAGGTACCTGATGATATCTCGAACCGTGAGCTCCACATGGAGAAACTTGGCCGTCTCGAGCAAGGCCGTGGGGAACGTGCAGAGTGAGCCGAACTCGCGGGTCAATGGATCACCGAAGGGGTTAGGGCAGGATGAATGCATGCCAGGTCGGGATAATTTGTCGGGATGGGCCAAGTAGAATCGATAGATTTCGATTTCCTCAGATTTCTGGATGTTACCAAAGGGTGACCAGCGTTGAAACTTGCTGCAGACAAGTTCATCGCCTCGCACGCTTGTCTGTAGCCTAATGGGTTGTACGAGGGAAAAACGGTGATCCTTGGTATAACGTTTAGCGAAGTTGATAATAATGTCCCAGAGCTCAAGTGGTAGTCTTTTGCCTGCTTGGGAGGCGATAAGTGCAGGCGAGCGCGAAACGACACTTTCGACGTAGGCGGGTCCTAAAAGTGTCTTGTCGAGAAGCATGAGCGGCCGCCACATCACCAAATTGCCGAGTTCTTTTGAATTTACGATCCTCATGTTGATCGTGTGATATTGATTCACTTGAGCCCGGGAGGACGTGTTTCAGATTGTGTTGCTAGAGTTGAGGAAGACAGAATGTCACAGCAAGGGTGCTGTTCAATACTTCTACTCATAATACGTTACTCTGTGTTCCAAACTCTCTGATGAAAGTCTTGTGCAGATATACTTTCAGAAACAAGCGAAAGCACCGCAAACCCATCGCCAACTGGATACGTCTCATTGCAGGTCGAGATGTAGAGAAACTTTGAAGCTATCCATGTTACCGAACACCACATTGCTCCAAGCTCGTGACCAAGAATAAGGTTAGTCAAGGAGGCGGATTGGCTGAGCCAGTCACCACAGACTCTAATTCTATATGGCACAGGAATTTAAACTTTTGTGATGTGCACTTTATCTGGTATTTACTTTCTTGTTGCATAGTCTGACTGGCTATACAGAAGTGGCCTTGAAACCGAGTCGCCTGACCTTAATGCCTGTCCACATGGTGACTCGTGACTGGCGTTTTCGCGACGACGACTCATGTTGGACTTGAGAGTTATCGCCTCGTGAGCAGTGCTTCTGATAAATAGCCAAGTTGTATTCGGCAACAGAATCGCTGAGGGAAGATAATCATGCCCAGAAAAGAGAAGTTCATTTGATAACGTGGTTGAGCTTAGAAGCATTGATCTTGAGAACAGCAGGAGGTTTGATGGTGCACGAGAATGCCAATACTAGAAACCAAAAGACATAAGTTATTTAATGCAAAGTTAATAAATGAATATGTAGCAAGAGTCTATCAATAACGCAGTCCACAGTACCTCAAAACCATCTACCAATACCCTGATGATAGACAACGAGGCATCCACTAGGGTATGGTGCGACCATTCGCAGGACTCAACGACAAGATAAAGACAGTCAAAAGAAGTCTCTCCTTTGAAGACATCTTACCCTACTACCCATCCAGTTACCCTCCAGTACGGCCCGTTTAAACAAGCTTAAACCCATCTCCCCCATCCCGAAAAATACCTGATCTCTGGGGTGCAGTGCGGGTAAACTCGCCGTCAACCGGCATGTATTGTATGAGGCCAGCGACGGTTTCTGGGGTACAGTTCAAGACCCCGGAACAGGCCACGAAAATTCGTTATTCATATTAGTCAATGAGGTGAATAACCCCACAGATAAGCGATTGATGGCGGAGATGAGGATGTCGTGGAGTAAAATTTGATGCAGAGTTTTATGAGGCTGACTCGATGTATAAAAGAGCTTTTCACCCCAGACTTTTTCGGTGGAGATTGCTGCAAGCCAAGACGGCAGTTAGCTTGACCAAGCTTGACAGCATCTCTCCCATTATCTCTCGCATTATCTCTGAATGTAGAGAATGCGTTTTTCTCTCATCAGAAACAGAGTTTTGGGGCCCCGGAGTAATTTCGTTGTCCGGGTCGTTCGAGATTTCATCTTGACGCGGAGCGCGACATTAGAGAGTTATTGTTAGGATATCATAACGTGATGATATCCACACGCGCCTTTTCGGTGACGGAGCCTCGCTGGATTTCTCACCAATGACACGTTTCATGCACGTAAAAATATCACCAGGGGTCTCATGTCATACAGACCCACAACCGGCAGATTCTTCCACCACCATACGACTTTGGGTCAAGCGTCTTCCTTTTGGAAGGTTTTTACGGGTTGTTCGTACGCCACTCCGAGCGCGGCTCGTCAACTCCCTTCGGGCCTTTTCTCTCAGAAGCTGGAATTCTCGCCAGGAACAATGGAGTTTTTGAGATCAGATGGTACCAGGGACAGTTAACTCCGGAGTCGGCATGACATGAATGAATTACGAATTTAAATGGAATAAAAACCTGGAGAAAGGTGCTGTTATCTAATCATGACATTAACCGCGACATGGTCCCGGCCCCGATCTTTCGGAGGTGGATACCCCGGATACACCGAACATGCGCCATGGCTCGCCTTGCGCCGTTTTTCCCGTCACAAAGCTCTTCTAGCCGTTTGTTTTCGTTCCTCTTAAATACATTTGTCCTGTCTTACCTTCTCTCAGGACCCTGTTTGATCTCCTGCCATTCTTCCCCATTGTTCGTCGGTTACCTATTCCGTACATTTCTCGACTCTTCTACACTGACCATTCCTTGGTCTTATGAGTAGCCACTCTTCTACCCATCCTCCCACCGAACATACTCCTCTACTCACTCACGACACAATGGCTACCACATCGCCCAAGGCCAAGTCCGCCAAACCCGCCAACATGATGGACGATCCTGAGACAGCGGATGATATCCAAGTCTCCCAGCAGAAGCAGCTCGCTACCCAAGGAAATGCTCACTTCCACCGCCTGGGATGGAAGCGTCTCGCCGTCGTCACAATCGTCGAGGCTATTGCCCTCGGCGCCCTCAGCCTTCCTTCAGCCTATCACACGCTGGGCATGTTCCCCGGTGTCTTCCTCACAATCACACTCGGCCTCGTCTCCATCTTCACCAGCTACATCGTCGGCCAAGTCAAACTGAAATTCCCCCACGTGGCGCACTATGCTGATGCCGGACGCCTACTTCTCGGTCGCTTTGGCTATGAGATTTTCGGTGCTGCCCTCGTTCTCGAGCTTGTTATGGTTGTTGGTTCGCATGCCTTGACTGGTAGCATTGCGCTCATCGACATCAACGGTGGACACGTCTGCTCCATCGTCTTCTCTGCTGTTTCGGCTATCATCCTTCTGATCCTCGCCATCCCCCCATCTTTCACCGAAGTCGCCATTCTAGGATATATCGATTTCGTGTCTATCCTTGCTGCCATTGGCATCACCGTCATTGCCACCGGTATTCAAGCTAGCGATTCAGCTGGTGGACTCTCTGGCGTTGAGTGGTCTGCTTGGCCCAAGGAGGACCTCAGCTTCGCCGAGGCATTCGTCGCTGTCAGCAACATCATCTTCGCCTTCAGCTTCGCAATCGGTCAATTCTCCTTCATGGACGAGATGCACACACCAACCGATTACATGAAGTCCATCTACGCCTCCTGCTTCATCCAAATTGCGATCTACACTCTGACTGGAGCCCTGTGCTACGCTTTTATCGGACCCTCAGTGCAATCGCCCGCATTGCTCTCCGCCGGACCACTTATTTCCAAGATCGCCTTTGGAGTCGCTCTACCCGTCATCTTTATTTCCGGTTCGATCAATTCTACCGTTGCCCTTCGATATCTTCATGGCCGTATGTTCAAGGACTCAATTCTGCGATATGTCAACACCCCCATGGGTTGGGCCAGCTGGATCACTCTTGTGACCATCTTCACCATCATCGCTTGGGTCATCGCTGAGGCTATCCCCATTTTCTCTGACTTGCTCTCTCTGGCCTCGGCTCTCTTTGTCTCCGGTTTCTCTTTCTGGATCCCCGGTGTCATGTGGTTCGTCTTGCTCTGCGAGGGCAAGTGGTTTTCCAAGAAGAACATGTTGATGAGCTTGGGAAGCATCCTGGCCTTTATCATCGGAATCGTTACACTTGGTGCTGGTACATATGCCACCATTAAAGATATCGTAAGTTGTCTCAACCATGGCATTTCTGCTCAAAAGACTAACGTTTTACTAGATTGACATTACTTCCGATGGCTCTGCTCATGCTCCTTTCACTTGCCGATCAAGCTAATCTGACTCGGCGTGACGATAGATGTTCCAAAGCGAAAAGTGCATTTAGATATATGATGTAAATTAATACAATCTCGATTCTTAATGATATAATCATCAAATAAGTTTTATATATATACAGTGCATTCATTACCTGTAGCCTTCGTCTTGATCAATTGTCTCGAGACCAAAGAAAGAACATTGTCGCGTAACCCATCCAACAGCAAATACAATTTGGTTCCCGTTTTGGTTCCCATCGAAAGAGATAACCTAATAATGCACCTTCTGAAAAAGGGGACGACGTTCTGAAACATATTACAAACCCAAACCGTAAACAGCATGCACGAAATAATCCACGACGTCATTACGTACCACGCGCAACCTTGTATCATATACATCATTAACGTGCTGAGGGATATAGCCACTCTTGGAAGCTTGACCTGCGGCGAACAGGTGATCCAGTTGAACCTTCACTTCCAACACTGGCCCGACGATCGTTACTATTTCGTCGTACCCAAGTGTTGGTCCACTCGGATCCGGTCGCAGGAGTCGT
Organism: Fusarium oxysporum f. sp. lycopersici 4287; assembly: GCF_000149955.1. Taxonomy (NCBI): domain Eukaryota; kingdom Fungi; phylum Ascomycota; class Sordariomycetes; order Hypocreales; family Nectriaceae; genus Fusarium; species Fusarium oxysporum. The sequence goes on along the minus strand of NC_030996.1, from coordinate 1,366,311 downwards.
AGTAGTCATCACTCTCTGCTTGTAGGCTGTTGATTCAAATTGTCAGTAGTGATCAAAATTAAAAACATCAAGAGACAAGCACATACAGGATGAGTCGTTCCTGTTGGGATCCTCTAGAACAGCCTGGAGCTTGGCCTTGGCTTTCTCCGCAAGGGTCTGAGGTGCCATGTCGACTTGTTAATAGTTGACTGTATAACCCTGAAAGATCTTGTAGTTTTAAAGCGTAAAATACTTAGGAAAGACAAATGAAATGAAGAGAAAATAGCTTCGCAATCACAAAAGAGGGGAAACGGCTTCTTATGTTACAGCAAGCACACGACCTCGTGACCATCCGTCATCTTGAGGAGATGATACAGAATGTTTGTCAGCTCTCCATTAGAGCACATTGCGAATTTCCTATTCCAGTATAAGATAAGCTATCACGAACTGCTTTGCTGTGCCATCAACGTCAGAAACGCGGGGTAGTCCACCATCAACCAATTAATCAACGACAGATGTTGCGTTGGTTCAAACGTTGGCACCCTCCTTTTTAAGAAGGATTGTGTGATTGGGTACTAAAATGCTTTGTAAAAAGGGGTGTTTAGACCCGGCTCGGCAGTGTCGAGTACGGCGTGATTCTATGAATGTTTCTGCTTAGGCTGAACCCATTGTCGCGCGTTGAGCTTGGCAAGACAGGCTGCTGGATTATGTTAACTCTCAAAAGAAGCCAGTTATAAGCGGGTTAATTCATACTCATATGTTTCTTTCTCCATTACCCCTAGCTCGACGCCGATCAAGTAAACGCTTAATTCTACTTCCAAACACCTCCCCTCTGTGTTCGTCGTACATAAGGTCCTGCATAAAACTCCGCGCATTTTCCCCTTCTTTAGTCGAGATGGGAAAGTCGGGTTTGCAAACGACAATCTATTGATTCCTTAACTGCATGTGTCGCTCACAGTATTGCCGACGGGAAGCTTCATGCTCGCATATGTACTGGTTTCCTGCCATGCTTAGCGCAAGCAAAAAGAACAAGACCTGCCCTTTCTTGACGTCTGTCGCATCGTTTAGTGACGTCGGAAACTTCTCCCCATTCCTTCTAAACGCCTAAGTAGCGTAGCAAGCGAAAACACTGTAAGGTAATTTTCGAATGAACCAAGGGACAATTTCAGAGCCAAAGTTAAAATAGTCCATCAGGCGTTGGTATAGAGCGTTCATTCGGAACACTATATCTGATTGGGTTGAAAAGAGCGGATGTGGAAGCTTCCTCTTCTTCCAGAGCTTGTAGTTCTTATCAGACAGTACATTTTTGGAAAGCAACATGTACATATGAGCCTCAATGAAAGCGACGTCGCGTGTACCGCCGAATTTGCTCTCCAAGGATTCCGATGTCAATAACAGTGTGCTTGTCCGCCGTTCCTTTCTCATGATAGGTGAAGCTAGATATAGACTGTCGAAATCTTTGTAACAGTCAAGATAGGTTATAACCATTTCTCGTATTTCAGAAGTGAGGTGTTGGAAAGGATCCCTGATGCCCGTTTGCGCCACGGGCGTGCTCTCGGACATGCTGGGTCTTTGATTTTGCGAGCATGAAAGTGAGGAGCTTGGAGGGGAGGCTTTTGGCACAAGGGATTTATTTATATTTGCAAGATCAAGAAGCTCATATTGTGGCAAAGATTCGTCTTCTAGTTACGAGTCTAGGCTGTCTGAGGAAACCCTATAGTCCGCTACCATCCATAGTTGACTCATCCACCGAAGTCAAAGTGATGCCCTGCGGGTCCGGGACGGATAATTCCTTTTGACTCAGTCTTCAACTGAATAGTTCTAGAGCGTCAATGAGATTGTACCTGATAAGATTCGATCAAGGGGCTGATAGAGCGGACACATAAGACAAATCTTCATGCCTAAGCGAGACTATCATTAAACAAAAACCCATCCTTCTTCTTCCTTCTTCTCTCCTTCCTTATCCAATTCGTTCTCATCCGTCCTGTCGGATCTTCCAACAACGAAAATTCTCATCGAGAATGCATCTTCCACAGGGTTGCCCTCCGATGGCTAGTGATCATCTGTATCACATTACTCAACGAAAAGAAGGGACTTGTATCTGCTGACCTATCCTTATAGCTAAGCTAAGAAGACCCATGAATTCCGGCCCCCTTAGGTACTCATACAGTGAGACATTGTCTGAAATGGATTATTTCTGTACCTCTTGTAAGACGAGTGCTCGGGAGGGCCATAACTCCACCCACAATAACATTTCAATATACAATATTGTGGGCTAGATGCCTCTATGCGGCCTGCGTTTGATATCTGAATGGTAACTCAGCACAATGAGGTCATATAAAATCGCATAAGGGGTCGCGAACCGCCAGAGAAGCTAATAAGCACCAGGGAAAATCTGAGAAGGATTGCAAGTTGCCAATAATTGGAACCACAGTCTTGGCAGGTGGGGTCTGGTATCGGCAAAACCTCGTGGTTATACTCGAGGCAATGAGCAAGTGAAGGGAAGATAACCACCACATGGGTTTTTGCCTCAACCAGGTACTAGACTCTTTGCTGTTGTCGTCACTTAAGAGCACAGTGGTAAACGTTAAATTCTACAACGGAGGGTAAAACACCTCGAGCTTTGGGGGCAATTCAGGGGGCTCATAATCTATGCAATGTGAAATGCATTGAGAACTTGGAACGCCATCAGGACATGGAGGCGTAGTCGTTTTTTAAAACAAACATCTGTAAAGATTCGGACTGGGCCCAAGTACTTGGCTGGCGGGCGGGCGGCAACTGTTATATTCGACACTGACAACTCTGCGGTACTGGTTTCATCAGCATCCGTTGACGACAAGTGTTTACATCAAATTGCGTAGGGGGTAGGGCTCCCACATATGAGGGATGGCAGCTGATAACAACTCTATTCTAAGTTATGTGTGACAATATAAACTCTCAGCCAAAGGTCTCAACTGCAAATGACACATCTAGTTCAGATGTCGAGAAAAAGCTGGCGATAAGCGATATTTCAAACGACCCAGATTGACACATACTTGGCAGAAGTAAGCAGGATAAGCCTGGCAAGCTAGATAATCAACCATCGGTCAGTTACCCAGACGCTCGTTTCCTGGACTCGATGGACTCACCAGCTATTCTCCATCCTTGGAAATTACCGTTACATGAGATGCTCCGGTGAGCCCAACGACGTGGCCAATTCTGCAACAATAGGAGCAAGGCGGGGTCGCCCATTGTTCCAACTGTGGTTTCGCATGGAATAGCCACGAGAATAGCTGTGGCGAATCTCGTTGCATCGAAGTCCGGTTGATGTCGAGCTTTGAAAGGCTTTTTCTCGTCCCAGTCTCTTAGATATTATGGTTGAAGCAAGAGAAATTTGTACGAAACTGCAGTGCTACATACAGTGACTTTCTCTGGGATCGAGGATAAGTGATACAAGACACGAAAAGCTCTTTCATTGCCACGCATGGTGAAGGTACAATGAAGCGTTCCGTCTTCACATCTTGACATCCGAGTTGAGCTTCTTATGGGATACGAAAACTTGAAAAATCAATATTAACTGATATGTAAAGACCAAAACCGTGCTTTTGTATCTTCAAAACTCAGGTGAGCATATATATGTTAAATGCCTTGCCCACATAAGCTCATGGGCGCTCACAATGCCCATCAACTTCTGTGTTCCAGTTGTAAATGCCAATGACTTTGGGTATGAGAAACATCTCAGCCTTGAGTCAAGTTCATGTTCTAACTGATAGGATCCGGCCAAATTGAGTTCTCGTATGATTAAACGACCTGTCAGTCCCGTGCAGCTGTTGGCAGCTGGCAAACAAATACCATGTCCATCCGAAATCGCCCCTGACTGGCCGCCGCCCCTGAGATGCGAGCTCCTACTGTGATGATGGTTTTTGAAAAGAATTGGTTTTGTTTTCTTCTTCTCCTTACGGCATTCACCTTCTCATGTTTACGATAATTACACTCATATCAAAACATCATGGATGCCACGAATATACAGCGACGCGACGCGCTCAAAGTCGACATTGATCAACGCTTTCAGGGTGTTGTTAGTGACCGCGCTTACAACCACTTGAGGGAAGTGGTGAGAAACCACGAAGATCACCCTTTCCAGGTGCCGAGTCGACTGCTTGATCTACATGCAGACCAAGCTAGGGACAGACGGCGCTTCATGGGGCTGATCAGGGCGACTATTCGAGCCAAGTATGAACACTTCGAACTTGAACTCCGCCATTTTATTGTCATAATGATGGTGGACCTTGAAGCTCTTGAGGCTACAGGACCACTATCATATGGTAAAGACCCTGATCTCCTACTGAAGGGTCTGAATACTGTTTATGGTTTTCAACGGCACTGTAGGTAACATTGCTGGACTTCCTCAGTTCCCTTCCATTAATGAGCTTTTAGTTATGCAACAAAAGGCGCCCAAAGAAAATCAGTTGGACGACAGTCAGGACATAACTGAGCAGTACAAAACGTTCTCCACTGTCAGAAAGACACGCAGCGACAAGGAAAAGAAGGCCTGCAAGAAGCGCGATGGACAGAAGTGCATGGTAACAGAGACGGCTCATCCACATGCCTGCCACATCGTTCCGTTTGCCTTCAATTCCTCCGAGGCCAACACTGAGAAGACCAAAACCTACATTGACGCCATCAGGTCAATGTTTGGAAAGGACTTTTACCGGGACTGGGGAAATATACTCGCCGACCCTAGCACCACGGGAAGAGGTGCCTCTGACAAAGTCTGGAACATGCTCTGTCTTAGTCCTCAGTTGCACGACTGGTGGGGGAGAGGCTACTTTGCGTTCAAGCTCATGTCATCTGAAACGAAGGGTGACGAGGCCGCGGTTGTGCTACAGTTTCACTGGATGCCCAAGACTACCTTCAAGTACAATTCTCGAGCAAATATCGACGTGCATTGGGCTGCTATTGAATCTGCGCTTCGAGCACACCATAACGCCGACCGTACCACTTCCTTGTTCCCTCGAGACCTTCCTGGGGTGTTGCAGGCCTTTCTCCGTTCTGGGGAACGACTTGCAACGGGGCATTTATTTCCCGTCACGATGGCGACAGGCGAGTTGGATCGTTTCAAAGCAATGATTAAGTTGCAGTGGGCTGCCATTCAGATGCTAGCTATCTGTGGGGGTGCAGGCGACCCTGAATTGCTTGGGCAGGACGATGACGACGATACCATGGCTGGTGCGTTGGTCAGTAGCTTCAATGCTTCCGTCCGGTCACACAGTAGAGCACCGTCACACGCTTCTACTACCGTCGAGTTGAGAGAGCAGTTAGCTGCCCTCACAATCTAGACGTGCTTTACTGCAGAATGCTCCGTTCAATCGGTTCAACGCGTACCTGAGCGTCCAAGAAAGGAGCCGGGTCTGTAGGATGCAAGCTTACTAGCTGGATCCGGTTGAAATGGTCTTGTACCTATAGCATTTGACCCCATTGTCTTCTTTTGCAAAAGAACGTTTGGGGCTGGCCCTCTGTCCTGATTTGGAAGGGAGAGGTGCTGGTGGGCGGAGAAGTCGGACTCTATAACCTCCACGTGGTGCCGCCTGGGAACCTGTTGATTACCAGAGCCAATGTAGAGACGCATTGTAATACGATCAAGGTCAGTTGAAATACGTTTCCGATATCCCAACGCCAATCTTATCCGGAAAGCTGCTTAGTCCCCCACCATCGTTTTTGCCGGAACTCACTTGCACCAGTCGCGCATGTAGTATCTGCCTATTCAGCTGCTCTACCAATTCTGCCATCAACAAAACATTACAGGAAAGATTTGAAGTCCAGTGGAGATATGAAACAAGGGAGGATCACAGATCACTTGTCATGCATGTCATGCAACAAGGTAGGGCTTCCCTGGACGTATTGGTAAAAGGTCTGGCAGACGTTGGACGATACCCAACTTCCAGTCGGGTGACTGTGGACTCACTTCCGATCGATCCATCTTGGCAGTAACGATATGCTAACAAATCGAAAGTGTCTCTCAATATAATATAACCGCTCGATGTGATAAGTTCACATTTGATACGATCCCTTGACTCAAGAAAGACCGCTGTTCCATCTCCTTGCGCCGATTTCCCATTCTCATGCACCAAGTTCGTTCTTACGGCGTCCCTTGGGCCTTTTACAGCTGGATTGGAGGCTCAGAGCAGAATATAGACAGGAAGAACGAATACAAATGCGGAGCTTGTACAGCGCTCTTCCTAGAAAGAAAAACGAATGTGGCAGATGAGCTTAAGATTGTGAAGTTCGGATTGACAGATGGAATCAAAGCGATTAGTTCACCGGAACAATGACGTCTACTCCCGAATTCATCAACTTACAGGAGGCCTTGAAAGCACCCCGTTGCATATCATCACTTCGGTCTCGATCCCCTGTTAGTCCCAATATCTGAAGACTTGCCATTCATCGCAACTCCTGGGAGTGTTGTGAGAACTTCGAGGTTGCTCTCACGACTCACGACAACGAATGAGAGGTAGCCAACCGTTATGGTAACCGCTCCCTTGGCGGTTATGTGGCCTAGGACAACGCTGATGCTGACATTGCTGGCGATAATTACCCTCAAATTTCGGCCAACATGATATTGCATCCAAACACTTTCTGGAAGGGTTTCGGGCACTTCTTAATGTGATGTCAACTACAATAAATTTCCAGAACCGACTCTATCGGCCTTTGTCTAATGTGACGAAGTTCGAAAGCTGAACTTCATATTTGTTCTAAACAGCAAACGCAGTGTGCCTGTGGATATTTGCCAACGCCTGACCGCTTCTGCTTTATTACCTCGACACTCTTTCATTTCCAGTAACGACGTCAATTAATTGACATATCATAGTATAAACACAGGCGGCAGACGCATCTCATCTTCGGAAGCAATATTCAACTTGGATTGGCAGGGCCACGGATGGCGATTGAATCTTTGAAACGGTGGCTTCAAGTCATGTATGATGTACCTGCCACAGAAAAAGCACACCCAGGTCTCCTGTACATCCTCCAAACTCGATATGTATATTCATATGAGTTGCTTTCGATTCAATCTCTCCCAGATACAGACATAGAGCCTCCAGTTGGCATCTTCCAATAATCAAGACCTCTTGCCTCTGAGTCCACCCCTGACCTCCGCTTCATTCCACTGGTCGAGCCGCCCCGCGCAGAAGACAACCCAAGTCGCGCCGTACAGACTAACCGCCGATATGAATTTGAGATGATGAAACATGGCAGTTGGATCTGCGACTATAGTACCGTAGCGATGAGTTAAGGCGATTTGACGCCTCATTGAGACCAACCACCCTCCACGTTCTGATCGCCGATAGAGCCTATGCCAATCTGGAATCACCACGTGCGTATCCGTCCACGATTCGCAAGCCATCTCTTATCCATACTCGAAGCTAGTCATTCCATATTCGTCACAAGATACAGTGACAAGCCCTCACCTCGACGATCCCCAGGTCTGCCTTTGACCCCGTGGTGGTAACCGTGTTCGTGCCCTCGGGAGCCGGCTCGTGAGCCTTTGGCCAAAATTGGCACGAGAAGACTGCAGTTAGCACTTGATTTAAGGCCAGGCAAGGGAAGAAGAGCAAACCGACCGTTGTAGAGTCAGTGATACGGATAGATATGGATGAATATGGCACTTGCAAGATAAACCGGTAGTCTAGCGAACCTGGTTAGTGAAGTAATAATAATCGACAGAATGTACATTACCAAAAATTGACCATCTCTTTGAATCATATCCACTTCAGCTTAGAAACTGATTCCGATAGCGATACGACCTGTTTTGTGAGTTCACGGCATGTCACTGGGCAATAGACTACCTGGAATTCCTCCATTGTACCAGGGGCGGCGCCCCCGCGGCGCTCATCAATCTGTATCGACATTAGTTACCGAACAGAAGACTGTTTCAGTTTAAGAGTCTTACTCAAATATGACACTATTAAGCTACTGGAGAAGGTTAGTGACAAGTTCATGAATACTTGGCATATTATCTGACGTACGTACAGAATTGAAGTCGACTAAAAAGATCGAGTCAGTCCTAATTCGGTTTGTCAAATGCAGTAGTGATATCAGTACTGATGCTTGCCTCACTTGAAACACGTTAGATGTATTCAAAGAAGGAAGCCAGAGTGCTTCATACTGGTTTAGAAAAAGAATCACTAAATGTATGTTAGTCTTCATGACTTTTAAGATAGTTATGTAGTTACTCACGTTGGAGGTTGTGGGCTCGGAGCCCGTCTCGGTAGCGGCCTTTTTTTATGTTAGTATGATAGGCCTGGTTGGCAAGGATGCTACGTACAGCGGCAGCCTTCTCCTCAGCCATCTTGATCTATGTAATCGAATAAGTCAGTCGCTGTCGAAAAGGACTGGGCAATCTGTCACTCACGCGGCGTCTTTCGATCCAGTCCTGACCACTGTTAATATGTGTCGCTCAATCGGGGACTCAACTTACTTGAGAGGAGGTGGCCGAAGCCTCCTCACCCTGAGCCTCAAGGGTCTACTAGTTGTCAGAGGTTCGCTCAGAATGTATATTCATATGAGTACACACCGCAATCTGTTCATCGAGGTTCTGAGAGATGAGTCAGGAAAGTGTTTGCGTAAATGACTGGGTTTACTCACGTTGATGGAGTCGGCGTCACCCTATCAATCATGTCAACATATGTCACAGGAATTTCAAAGCGGCGCAATGATACTTACATCACAAAGGCCGGTGACCTTCTCAAGACACGCCGCAAGGCGCTCCTGCTCACGTTTGATCCACTGTAACTATTGTCAGTGTTTTCTTCTTTACATTCGTACACGTTCAAAGTGATATGTAAACATACGTTGATGTCGGCGATGTTGAACTATGAAAACCTATATGTCAAATCCCTTTCCATGAACAGTTTGAAGGAAGCCTTACGTCAAGCCGAGCGCGCTTGAACTAAATTCTCTGTCAGACATCTTATCAAGCAGGAATGCCAGAGGTTCTTACCGCGGCTACAGCTTTCAGATGCTAAATGGTAAGAGCCGTCAGTAAGCTTTCCTTCGGCATATGAGGGTCTTGTGTGAGACTTACGGCGAGCTTCGTGTCGTAGTGCTAAGGGACGTTTAGTGACCAACGAACATTAGTCCAGCAATGGTACAGGATCATGGTACTGACCTCGCGAATGGGCTACGAGTTGTCAGCACAATTTGTCTCCGCATTCCCAGCTTGGACTGAAGACGTATTGCCGATATATTCAAGCATCAAGGGAGGGTACTTACATAGCGCTTGGGCCGAGGGAGCCCACCCCAAGGGGCCGCGGGAGAAGAGGAGGGGGCCGCAGCCGAAGGGCCGTCGGCAAAGGCAGGTGGCTACCCTAACGTATCAGCAATGCTTGGTATCGTCTAGATAATAACTCACGTTGTTGGCCACGGGGGCCGCAGGCGCCGGATCGGCGGTCATCTCGGACTTAATTGTGTCAGGGGCGTTTAAACTTTTAACTTGACGGTAGGGTGGGATAACATACAGCCTTGCGCTTCTATAAAAAAGCAATTCTGGTCAGTGTCAAGAACTCTAAGACGTAACCGACAAGTACTTACCTTGCCCCCAGTGGGGTTTGCCTTGTTCTTCTGAACTGTCGTTAGTATATTGTCGGTGAATCTGATGAGTGAGGCTTCCTACGGCAGTCTTCTTTGTGTCGTTCTTCTGCACCAGTATTAGCAACCTAACCTGGGATTTCGGGTACTCTCCGTCGTGGATGTGAAGGGTGAGAGAAGGCAGTTGAATACTTACAGTCTTCTTAGTTTCGGCCATGCTAACGAAATGTAAGAAAACCAGAATGTCAACGGCTTCACAGTGTAGATCCAAACTTACGTGGTAGTTGTTTGTTTGACTAGGTGAAGGTCAGTTATTTGAACATTTGGATGAGCTGAGGGACTCCATCGAGTTAGAAGTCCGTAGAGAGGGGGAACTTACAAGTTTTCAAGGGGAAATGATCTACCATAGAGAAATATGTTAGCGGGCTGTCCATCTCGTCCCAACGCCAAATCAACTCACAGCTCGTTGGAAAGAAAACTCCTATCGCGAAGAACTACACGTCAGCGGCCAAGATCCAGCGCAAAGGGGGACCGGTTATCAGTAGATACGTACGCTGTTTTCACTAGTCAGTAAAGGAAATATCGATAGTGTCGGCATTTCGCATCGAAATGCACCAGGGAAAGGGATACTTACCGGCGGCAGAAGGTGGCGGCGATGTTGTAGAAGGAGAAGAAAAGAGAAGAATTTCACGGTATATCATGAAATCAAACGCGTGGGCACGGGCCACCTTACCACAAACCACAATAGATGCACACTGGAGTCCCTTTTGTGCCCCTTTCTCACAATATGGACAAGATTTTCAACCACGACGCAAGGCATTCAACCTCGACATCGTTTAAGGATGTTCATCACTTGTTTTCTGGATACATCGACAAAATCGCTTTGCTATATTGTACGCTTCATCTCCCTTCGAGTCCCTGCGTGCCTTGTAGTCGTCCGGTTATCGTGAAATGGAAGCATCGCCGCACTGCCCAATCGAGTGGCGGCTTTGGAAAGATGTGAGCTTCAGAATCGGAGGCCTGCTTTCTCTTTGACCAAACCCTACAATCTATTGTGGGCAGATTTGATTCCGATTGTGTGGACTCAGAAGCCATAAGATCAACCTAGGTGGTGTGGCCGAACATCACATCGCATCATCTGATTCAGTATGTTGACAGCGTTGGTCGTAAAATTGGTCTGAATTTTATCGGCGGAGTGCGACATCGGCACAAACCTTGGCAGTTTCCTTTCTTCATATCCATGTTGCTGTTTTTCACATTTTTATTTGTATTTTTTACTAACCCCTTTCTTTCAGTTCAACAAGCATGACTGAAGACAAAGCTGGCGGGAACCCCCATTTCTTTGCAACAACAGAAAGACTGTCAATTTGTGAGAATACATGCATTCATATATATCGAGCGAGTTCCTTTCTCAATCTCAGGGCGCGTCGGTTGGGTCCCTTTGCGGTTGTTAGTCTATAACTCGAGCAATTTCGAAGCATACTCACCAGTCTGTAACCAAATGCTCATCCAAGCCATCCAGTTCCTTCATATCTTCCTCCGAAATCTCAAATCCATCAACGCTTGCGTTCTCGATCATGCGTTTCTGCTTGGTACTCTTGGGGAGAGTGATAAAGTCATGTTGAAGTCCCCACCTATGTATCATCAGCACACCGATCGTGGTAGAGTTTGAAAGCCATACTTGACAAAGATTTGGGCAGGCGTAACGGAGTACTTTTTGGCCATGTTGACAATGGCAGGGTGATCCATACGCTCAGCTCGAGCGAGGGGAGCGTAGGCCTCGATGGCAATGTTGTGCTTGGCGCAAGTGGCGCGGATACCTTCTTGAGTGTTGAAAGGATGGACTTCGATCTGGTTGATCACAGGAGGGATACGAGGGTTGGAGGACATGAGCTCCTCGATCTTGAGAGCATCAGCATCGTCAACTTGCAGCAAAAAACATGAAACTCACATGAGCAGAACCAAAGTTGCTGACGCCAGCAGCGCGAATTTCACCCGCATCAACAGCATCTTCAAGGGCCTTCCAGCTCGTAAGTCTGGCTGTCTTTCCACCATACGGGCTATGAAGGAGGAACAAGTCAATGTATCCCAAGCCCGAGGCCTCAACCGATTTCTTGACGGATCTTCGCACAGCATCATACGACTCGTCGCAGCTGGCGAGCTTGGAGGTGTACCAAATATCCTCGCGCTTCAAACCCGCCGTGTTCTCACTACTGGCGAGAAAGTCACTGATGGCTTTACCGGCTTGGCGCTCATTGTGGTACATCTGTGCGCAGTCAAAACCGCGGTAGCCGGTGAGAAGGCCTTGACGAACTGCATCGGTGGCTTCTTTGGTGGACATCATGTAGAGACCGAGTTGGATGCGGGGAATGATGAGGCCATTGTTGAGCTGTGAATGTTAGCGAAGGCATCGCAGCATTGGATGAATCGTACCTTGGCCGTGGCGGCGAGAAGTGAGGGTTGAGACGCCATTTTGGTAAATGTTTTGGTTGTTGGAAGAAGCAAGAATTTGAGATGGTGATGATGTCAGGACGTTGCGATCTGATAAGAAATTGATGGGGCCGACATCGCTGGGTCCATCAGTGGGGGTGACGTAAGACGAGGGTAACGATGCGACTGTTACGAGGATCCTAAGCTTAGGCTGAAATTATCCTAAAGATCGTAAGTTTACCTGAATTTTACTACTAGCTCGTAAAGGCTTATGGTCTCTTATGATGATATTACCTAAATGAAAACTAAGCATGGTTGTCTCACAAGGGTGTTGTTCCACAACGTGCCGCAGTGCTCTGTTCTCTAGAGCCATTGGCTCCCGGATCTATAGCCTCATGTCAAAAGCGGATCAGATAAGCTCAAGTGCCAAGCTTGAGTATTTTCTTGCACTTCAGTCGTTGCCGAAACCGGTCCCTAAATTAACTTTGAAGCTTCAAAAGCGGTGCAACATGCGCCCGCTCAACGGCCACGTTTGAGTTACATGCTTCAAAAGTTTGCTTTTCGCATTTTTTTTACTGACATGAAACCCAAGAAAACATTCTCCAGATGCAAAACGTTGCATAAATGCAGTACTCTACATATCACCGCCGTCAATGACCCGATTGTCCTGTCATTCCCGTCACACGTCCCCTCTTTTGTTTACCACCAAAGTTCATAGTAACCTCACTTGAGCTTAGTCCTCTGAAAGCATTTTCTCCACTCTTCTTCCAACCGTCACACTCCAACCATCAATCTTCTTGTTCCACAGATCCGTCAAGTAAAACGTGACGGCCAGCAGAACAACCCAACCGATCGCGTATCCGCCCGTCTTTCCGAAGCTGTCGAACAGTCTCGGCATGATCCAAAAGCCCAAGCTATGCAACACAGGTCCGTGGACAAGATACAGCGAGAAGCTGACCTTTCCTAGATACTGCGGGAGGCGGCTCTCAAGGAAACGAACGAGCACCGGACTTCGCAGGATGCACGCAACGAGGAGCACGGCGCCCATCGCCTCGTAGAACATCCAGCCAGACAGCGGCGTGTAGTACTTGCAGGGTTCAAATCCATACCACGAAATCCACATATGGATCCATAATGTGGATCCATATCCATTCCATTCCATTCCACGTGGGCTTCAGCATTTCCATATCCACGCCACGAAGCCCCTTCCACATGTTCCACATGTGGAAATCGTGGAATATTTTAGGTGGGGTTCGAAAATACCTTGATTTCCTTGTGAAATCCCGCATATCCTAAGTACTTTCTATCACCCACAACAACACAACATCGATTTGCCACCCCATTTTCCTCCGTACACAATGAGTCCATTCTGGGGGCTTCACTGTTACTCGCGTTACTACCCCAAATCGAAATGGCCACTCCCCATCCTACCAAGTCAACCACATCCGTTCCAGAACGAACAGAAGAGGACAATCAACGGCTCTTTCAGCTCTACAAAAGCTGGATCTTGACGGAGAGAGACGGCAAGGCGCGTCTATAGGTATATCGGTTCGGCTACGAATATCCAGCATAACAAGAAACAGGAACGTCGGTGGGTGTGTTGCCTTTGCGTCAAGCAACGGCGGATTTTAATGGACCAATGACAAAAACATTGACGTCACCGAGGGCGGGCGGGACCCATTAATTACCATTGTTGGACGAAGTAGGTTTCCATTCCACGAATTCCACAATATGGATCCATTTCCATAATGGATCCATTTCCACCCATTCCACATCGAAATTATTAGTCAGCATCCATATCCACGCCATATTCACAAATGTGTCGTGGAGTGTCGTGGATTTGAACCCTGAGTACTTGGGTACCCAGGTCGAAAGATAGGCGAAACCCGGCGTGTACTCAGCACCAGAGTCGGGATACGACAAGAAATACAACGCCAGGACGATACCAGCCCATCGCAGCGCCGTTCCTTTTGTTGTCCGTTGGAAATCTCCCCCGCGACCCTTCGCGCCAGCAGCCGATGGTGGCAGATCTGATGAACGACGAACATCATGCTCTGAAAGCAACATACCGCCCAAGAAAGTCGCCATGTCCCATCGTCCGATGAAGAGACTGTACGCCGAGAGGAAGCAGCCGATTCTCGTTCGCCATTTGGCCTTGATCGCAGCGGTGCCAAGAAGGAAGATGTAAATGACCATCGAGCCACGGAATTCCATTGGGATTGTGAAGGTATGCGGATCATAGCGTGTATGGTAGTGACCGAAGTTGAAGGGGTTGGCCCACTCGGCGTAGGATCTGGTAAAGTTCTTCATCGCGTATGTCAAGTTTGGGTGGATGAAGGGATGCTCCTCCCATGAGCCTCCCATCTGAACCCAAGTAAGGTTCAATGGGTTTGTGGCATTGGTGGCATTACCGAAGGTGAGATCCAGATCATCTTCGTCATCGAGGTAGCTGAGAGCTGCGAGTCGCTCCATGCCAGTGGTATCCTTGACAGGCTTGGTGGAGTTGGTGTCATTCTTGGGGAACTGAGCTTCATACTCGGATTCCAAGGTGTAGAGCTGAGAGGGTCCGTACGATCGTGTTGTGTGATTGACACAGAGGAGCATATCTGTCCATTCTGTAGTGTTTCCTTCAGGATATCCAGTGGTATTGCGAAGATACGTGGTGGTCTCTATTCCCAGGTAATTAGCAATACCTGCTGCTCCTCTCACAGCGGTGCCGTTAGCACAGAAGTTACCCTCAGCCAAATCAGCATGAGTAATTGTCGCATTGATGTAGTGAGAGTCGGGACCCTTGTAAATGGCGAACTCGGACTTGAAGACACCGATTTGAGCTAGCACAGCGACAAGGAACATGCTGATGGTGGGAGGAATATAGAGGCGAAAGACACGTCGGAAAACAGACGAGGCAAGCTTCTGATAAGCAGTATCAAGCTTGCGCTCATGAATCAAACGGAGAATATGGCGGCAAATAACATAACCCGAGATGGCGAAGAAAATGGCAACCATAGCACGTCCACGATGCAAGAGACAAATAATAGGCAACGACTGCAGTCCCCAATACGGCTCAGGCGCGCGGGGAGGGAACGCGCCATAGCCTAACATAATAGCAGGCGTCCATGGCCAGAAGAAATGGTAATTGAAGACAAGAAGACATGCGATTCCGCGCAGACCGTCGAGGCATCTGATCTTGTCTCTGTTGAAGCGCGAGGCTGGGGCTGACGATGAGGGCTTATCTTCGTGCTCGGAGCGAGGCAGTAGATCCGGCTGTTGCCCGCCCATGCTGACGGATTGTCTTGATCTAGCGATTGGAAGCATTCATGCGCGCGCAGTGATGGGGGCTTCAATTGGCGCGTGATGAGGGGGATGTTGTATGTGAGTTTGAAATGACGAGGTGAATCAAGGGAGGCTGAAGTCGTACAGAGTGTCCTTGATACGATCCATGTTCACGATTACTAAAGTGAGGTAAGATCTGCAAACGGTCTAGCCCGGTATAGTAACGACGCCACAACAAAGTTACGCCGCAGCAGCCACAGTGCGGTTTATTCTTGTAGGGTAAGCTGCCACGCGACAGTTAGACTTTGTAACGCGTCGCCGACAAACTTCATAACATCTCGACTGAACATAAGGAGATAACATCAGCTAAAACAAATGGCAAAAAGATGTAGAAAGAGCAAAAGAAATGCGTAATCAGGGAATCGAACCCTGGGCTCCCCGACGCTGCTCGAATGGCAACGGAGAATTTTACCACTAAACCAATTACGCTTAGCTGACTTGTTTCGAGCCAGCCAGATTAGGGTCCTTGAAGCTCACAGAATCTGCAGGTGACTGGCAACTTTTACTGCCATGCCATTGTCTATATTTTCTTCTTCCTAAATGTCATACGTGAGGGCCGCGTCATTTGGAAAAGAATTAAGAGGAAACCCTTAAAGACTCTTTAAGATATATTTTAATCCTCTGTTTTCTCGGTTCAATACTTCAGACCAAGTCTTTAGCACTAACTGCATAATGCTGAAATTTGATCACTTACCCTGAACACAGCAAAACTCTTATTCCGAACACTCATTTTGACGATGTGTCGCGAGCAATGCAATTGATCATTTCATCCCCGCGATCATTTATAGTATTTATAATTTAGGGTATAGCAAATCTTTGTCCTCGCAACTGCCCTCGGGAGGAACGTTGGTGTACCAATTCAACGAACACGTCAAAAAAAGAGAGCATGTTAGATACAGCCCCAATGGCCAGGTTCAGGATGCACGATACGAGCTTGGCCAAACACCTAATCAGCTACTATATTATGTGTTGGGCAATCAATTTTGCCACAGCCCGGGGTCCGACGCGCTGAGGCATTTCTGGACAAACACAGAAAGTCAGCACAGACTTGATTTGAAGCCATTTTAAGTGAAAAAAAAAGCAAAAAGAATGGGTTTGCCGTCAGCAAGACTCGAACTTGCGTTTTCAGTGCTTTCAATAGCCACAAACTGATGTACTGACCCCTATACGATGACGGCTTTGTTGGTTGTTGATGGGACCCCGGCCGCTAATTCTGCAACTTGATGGCTCCATGACCCACAGCCCCGTTCACGGCCAAACTGCTTCACGACAAACAGATACCGTTTTGACAGATGACTTTCCTTGTCTCTATTCGCATGCACTCGATGTTTGCTGTCCTTATATGTTGTATGTCTAGTTAGCCAGATATACCTCCGCTTGGCAACACCAACATAAGCACATGAAAACCCTTCCTTACCATCGAACTTCTTCTCTTCAAGTTCTCATGGTCCTTTTTCGAAGATCTTTATATGTATCAGAGGCACAGAGACTGGCTTTCGAAAACCCACCGCCACATGAGCCAATAACCGTTGTGTTGAAGCGGTAGTGACAAGTAATTAGCACATCCTGCTATCAAACCCATTGCCATAATCATTCCGATCCCCACGCCCTTGGGCACGCTTCATCTCGTCTTCCCTCCGAATGCTCGTTACATAGCTGCTGAACCGATTGCACATCTCCAGTACCTTCTGAAAATGGGCCTTAGTGACAACTGTTACCAATGCACCATCATAATCTGGATCTTCTTCACTCTCAAACTCTGCCAGCGTGATAGCTGTCTGCAACGCATTGCGAATATCCCGTCCGTTAAGACTCGTCTCGCCAGCGGTCTCAAGAACCCATTTCTTCGCGTCTGATGCGATCTGTACCTTGCCAGCACGTTCGCGCACCAGTTTGCGGAAAAAGCCACTCCAGACCTTTCGCCTGGTCTCTTCGTCGAGGGCCTGATATCCGATTGCCACGTGGACGCGTGAAATGAAGGCGTCGTCGATTTGTCCAACGCGATTGGTAGTCAGGAACAGCAGACCTTTGAAGTATTCCATTCGTCGCAGGAAGGCTGTAGATGGAACGTTACCTTGCATCACCGAGACAAAGGCTAGGCGGAGAACTTACCTGATACCAGTCCGTTTCTGGCGAGGTCTCTATTTTGCCGTCGTTCGAGGAAGATATCTGCTTCATCAACGAGAAGCACTGCGTTCCAAGCTTCCGCAAGATCAAACCATTTCATAAGCTCGCCTTCAACGAGTGTTTCGACCGTGCCGATATCAGCCACTGTGAGAGCGAGGAGTGGCCTGTGCAACCATTCAGAGATAGCTTCTTCGTTTCGTTAGCTAGTTTCAGTCTGGAAATTCGCCGCTGACGTACCGACTGTGTAAGTCTTGCCGACTCCTGGGGGACCTAGGGAGAGATTGTCTGTTAGGACTGTAAGAGCAAAGAAGATTTTATTAAGGAGGAGATACCATGTAGCAGTATGATCTGCCCCGATCCCTTCCCCTCAATGAAATCCGCCGACCAGTGTCTTGTCTCACTATTCTGGCGATTCGAAAGAGCCTGTATGGTCTTCAACTCATCCTGGGCAATAATGAGATTCGAAATACTCTCATCTGATGGCACGGACTCTTCAACATAGTCGAGAGAGATCAACACTAAAATTATATTAGTGCCATTGTGAGGACAATCAAGAGAGGGGGATGGGCCTACTCCAGTGCTTGCGTCTCAGGCCATATGCCAAAGCGTTTGGGCATAGCAAAAGGAGTTGGTGCTCTGTGAGTTGTTCCACGACGTAACCGCTGATATCTACGCGAATAATGTCGAGGGGACGGTGCTCAGGTACATTGTCAAGCCATACCTGCATCTCCTCCCCGTTAACCATGGCGTCGTTGCTGTTGGCCCGTCTGGATACAGGGTTCGGGAGACGGTTTCCAGTATCTTTGGTGGTGTAGAAGGACCTATCATTGTTGATAAGGATCCCATCATACTCCTGGAATCGGGTTGAATAGTCTCGAACCTCTGGAGAAAGGGTCCGGTGGATGTCAGATTCCGCACGACCTCTTCGATGGTCGATAACCACCTTTCCCGTGTACTGTGGAGGCGTCAGTGGCATATCTACCGTTTCTCAGCAAGTTCAGGCCTCACATATTGGGCCGTATGTTTGATGGGCCCCTTGTAATCCACGAGGAGATTGCCCCGTCGAAGCGCCTTGATGAAAGTTGCAGCGCGGCGTAAGATCCTCCCACGTCGCTCGCCATCGTCGTGCGCATCCCAAATTGAAACTGGACACACTGGAAGACTAACTACATCTCGGAGACCAGAGTAAGAGTTTACGCTTGCAGAAAAGAAGCCTCTTCCAAGGCTGGAGCCATCACTTTCAAGCCGCCAGAGGTCGACCAGCCAAGACCCGTCACTCCCGGTCCCCCACACCCTGGACGCAGAAACATCAGCTCGTCTGAC
Source organism: Fusarium oxysporum f. sp. lycopersici 4287 (assembly GCF_000149955.1). NCBI lineage: Eukaryota > Fungi > Ascomycota > Sordariomycetes > Hypocreales > Nectriaceae > Fusarium > Fusarium oxysporum. The sequence continues at coordinate 1,347,555 of NC_030996.1, read as the reverse complement.
GCCCATCACAACTGCAGCATGCGTTGATCCGTCAACTTGTACATAGACATCTGTCCCGGGTTTGAGAGGATACCAGACCATGTCAAACGCGACCTGCGGGACGGAGCTGGAAAGATGCTCTTGACATGTTAGGATGGACTCAGTGTAGATTGGCCTGAGAAATTCCATCAAATGCTGTGAATGAACGACTTTCAAGTCCGTTCCTTTATCCATACGTTCATCCTCAGCGTTGCAAACCGTTGGACCGTTAGTTTCGTTGGCCATGGCTGCGATAGCGTCAAAATGGTGAAAAAGAACAGCAAAGGGCTCTTCAATCCTCAGCTCTCCTCCTTTTGAGTCATCCAACAACATCTCATGGAATGATGGATAATATTCAACGAGGTCACAGAGGCCCTCAGCAAGGAACGGGGATTCCACCACGAGATGTCGTCGGGAAACATGCTTTGGATTCAACAGATCAAGGCAAGGCGAAGCCACTATTTCCGGTAGCCTCTTCATTTCCGATAGCCTATCCTGATCAATATCCGCTTGGACAAAAGTTTCAATAGTTATGACAGGTCCATTCCATGCCTCGGGTTGTGGCACATCCTCATCTGTTTGAACTGGCGGCTTCGTGGGGGAAAAGCCAATGGAAAACTCAATAGGTCGATCATCGACGTAAGTCAGGTCAGGTCGGTGTAAGTGGAGATCCTCGCTGCGAGGTTTTCCAAGGCTCTGGTAGACTCTGGCGTTCCAGATAATGGCCGGCCCGACAGGCAGATGCTCTGCATCTGAGTCCTCACGTTGTCGGAGCTTGGGCAGATCAATCACAAGGTTTCTCTTGATCTCACCGCGGCGAAGCGTTTCTCTTTCGTACGGGTATCCAAAGCCCACGTCCACGTCGTCACCATCAACATTCAAGTACGGGACAGTAGGGTAATGTCGCGAGCGTTGGCCGTCAATCGGGCGGGGCGGGCCCGAGGCCGCCGCTGAAGACGGACTCACAGACTTTTCCGTCGCGCCCGTCTCAGACCTAACTATTGATGCCATGCGTGATGAGATTTGACGGTATGGCTTGAGCCTGTATTACATAGAAAGCAGAAAGATTCACAGGAGTTAATCCTTGATTGATGCTCTTGCGATGATATCAGCAGAGCGGCGGAGAGGGGCAGATGATGATTATGGCCCTTAATCAGGCTGTAGATGAACAGGCCCACCCCACCATCATGCAGTGTTCCCATGAACACGTCAGCAAGAGAGGAGGCGACTCAGAAAAAGAAGATTCAAGAGCATTGGAACCCAAGTAGCTGGTCCCTGTTTTGTCTGAGTAAGGAGTGAAGGAAAACCGCTATTGCAGGCGTGATAGCGCGACTTCCCAGCCCTGTTTACCATGATAGGTGAGCCACGCTGAGAAGAAAACCGTTACGGACAAAATAATGAATAAAGAAGGGGGTGGCAGGGGTTATGAGACAGGGCGAATCGACCAAGGGCTGATGTACATATAGATTGGACCTTGTCAGCAGCTAGCCAACGTTGCCTGCGGTACATCTTTGACAAGGAAGGATATCAGACTTTCTTTCATTGACCTCTCGACCTGTCTAAGCCATGAATAGATTCACGAAAGCTGAGCCCAGCAAGGGAATCACCAGGCGGTTCAGCGATGATGTCGTGAATTCCACGCCAGCAGAACCCCTCGGTCGCGCTCTTGCGGCCAAGGTGGCGTTTGACAGAAACCGAGAACGGTTGAGGTCGTCGCCAGATGAATGGGACCAACTTTTGTTAGAGGGAAGGGAACTGGCGAATGGCTGTGTTCCAGACGAAGAAGCGGTTTTGTTTGAACAGAGCCGGAGGCTTTATGCGGCATGGGACAAATTTCGACGCGATCTCCCCAAAGACCAGCAGATGCAACTCGACGGACGCGACCGACCAGACATCAGTTACCTCGTGGCTACCGTCAATAAAGCCTCGGCGACATGGCAGTCGGACCGTGAAGAAAGCAAGTTGGGAAAGCTCAAATCCAAATTTCACAGCCTTTGCGAGACATGCCACGACCACAGCTCACTGCTCGCAATCGTTCCAAAAGACGACAAGTATGTCACTCTACTAACGGGGTCCCTCTCAGCCATCGCTCAGGCGACAATTAACCACCAGAATATCGCTGAGGGGGTAGCCGATACGCTCGACGATCTAAGCCATGATATTGATTTCTGGAACCGGCAAATGATGGAGCACGGAAATATTCCATCACTTCGTCAGTATATCCAGGAGCTTTATGTCATTGTCTTTGAATTCTTCACCGACGTCTTCAACAAATGGTCCAAGTCTGGCTGGAAACGTTTCCTCACCAGCTTCGATGATGGTGCATTCAACAAACTTTTCACTGCGAAGAAAGATCGAATGTTGGCTATCGAACGTCGCATGGAACGCCACGTCAGCCTCGACTTTCGACACCGCACCACTGTATCTTTGGAGATGGTGATTCAGAATCAAAAGGAACTCTTGTATCGTTTACCGAACCAACTAAATGAGCAAAGATTATTCCTCGGCGAGTCCCTCCAACAGTTGCTAGAACAACAACAACTTTTCATTATGGAACGGCCCCAGCTAGCCTTGGTCACAAGCATGATTGAAGGAACAGCGGAAGAATGCTCTGATGCGGCAGTCAGTGATGCCAATGAACCACCATTCTCAGAACTGGAGGCTCGCTCGCGCCCGAAAGCGCATTACAGGTACAACCGCGCAGAGATCCAGGCAGAGCTAACCAACTTCACCACTCAATGGAAGAATCAGGTCGAGCATCTAACAGAGGCTGTCACGCAGTCATCACTTCTCCAAATTGATAGGCATGTGCACCATCGCCTGCAAACGTGGCTGCGAGATCTTAGCTCAAGCAATTTCTGGATTCAAGGCCCTCATGACGTCTCACGACCGGGCCAAAATTCCATGACGGCGGTATCTCTAACGGCTCTGGCACGGAACCATAACATCCCGTTTGTCGCTTATTTTTGCACGTTCACAAATCATGACGCCTTAGGAACGTCCAAGAGAGCCTGCCTTGCGGCATTCATGGCCTCCATTGTCACGCAACTCGTCCAACTAATCCCAGAGAGGGGTTATTCCCGGGTGGACCTATCTCCTGCACGCTTCGCTGCCCTCGCGCAAGGGACATTAGGTGTGGCCGAGACGCTCCAGCTGGTCTGCGATGTGCGTGAGCTAGGCCCGAGATTGGTGCATGTCTTTATAGACAACCTTCAGGTATTGGAAGACCGGTCCAACCAAGCTTACACCAAAGACTTTCTCAGCATTATAGCGGCATTATGTCGCCTGAACGGTGGGGACCGGCTCCCAGAGAGTGCTGCCGCACCGGATACGAGCGAGTTGGTCTTCGGAACCAAGATTTGCTTCACTACGGAGGGATACGTGGATGGTCTGGCGCAGGCCGTAGAACTACAGTTACTTGATAAGGTTGAATTTGATCTGGAAACAACTGAGCCTATTTCGATGGAGGTTGGTGAAAGACTTGAATGGGTTTCATGAGAAGAGAAGCCAATCTTATATGCCCCGTAGATTATTGCTGCTGGTTACAAAGGAGCAAGACTTAAGCAACAGTCGAAATTAGCCATTCAGCAATCCAAATAGGGCTATATTAGCGTGAGCTGGTCCAAATCAAGCACGAAGAGTGAAGTAAAATAATCTGCGCGGAATATGCACATTTACCGCATCTGCGGGAATCACAATACCCTGAGTAAAAGTGATGAAATTTATCCTAAACAGCAAAAGACTTAGGTAAATTTAGTGTAAATTTAGTGGGTCCTTAGACTAGTTTTTGGCATTTTGACCTAAAGATAGAAGTTCTTTTGCTCCCTGAAGATCAAGTCGGTTTCTTCATCCTTACACAAACACAACTTAACTCCTCTATCTCCTACTCAAATCACAAATAGTACATTTCAACTGTTGATTAAGTCAGATGGAAATCTACGTACCTGGGTAACCTTAAGCGTCAGTGGCATCGCCGTCGCCCAAAGACTTCTTCGAAGGAGCACCATCATCTGAGAACGGACCAGTTTCCAAGGCTTCATTCCACTTGGAATATGTTCCTTCAGGAATAACACCTTGCTTCCCCAAGTCCTCGAGAACGTTCAAGATCCAGCGCTGACAGAGCAGTGGAGGAGCTTGCCGCACAGCGGCCTTGACCTTCTGCCCATCCTTCTCGAGGACCTCAGCAATCAAGTAACGCTTCTCGATACCATGGCTTTCGACGTGCTTGGGCTCAATGACAACTTCATACGGCTTACTGTGCATGGGTCCGCCAGTTACATGGTGGAAGATAGCATGAGTGGCGTTTTCTTCTGCAAACATCAAGATCCAGTGTCGAGGCTGACTTTGACCGCGCTCCTTTAAGATTGTGAGATGGAGGTTAAGTGTACTCATGATGGAGGATGGAGAGGGATAGTAGTAGATGTATAGTTGAGCTATCAGCACATAGGCAGAAGCCACTTGCGAAGTATATGGTTCTATATGGATAAGTGACAATTCTTATTAAATATAGCCTGTGTGAATTATGTTTCATTTCGATGTTCCGTGTTCTGAGGTGCTGTCTTTTATTCTACAAGTTTAGAGCTTTACATGGTTAACGTAAACGCCGCATGAATATGCTTACAAGCTTGATCTACTAGTGTACACTTGATCAGGATTCAGACTTTATTCACTTAAGCATCAACAAACAATTCTCGGTCCACGGTGGATGTTAAACGATAACTGAGTGACGATACTTCAGGAACAAAAGCGCCAAGAGATTTACGAGCCTTCATCAATAGAACCCAACAACAACAACCCATCGATCAGAACTAAAAAGTCTTGGACACCACCAACTAAACCCGTACTGAAACCGGCCGAACAAACTCAGGCCTCATTGCCATGTGCATGATCTCCTCAAGTCCATCACGGCTAACTCTTTGTCTCGGTAAAGAGTTGATCATTTCGAAATATGGTGTCAGGTCACCACCTACATCTGGAAACCTAGAAGGTCGCCGAATATCTTGCATGGCGACCGCACCAGCGGATATTCGAGATGTTGCAATGTTGGAACTGTAAATTGGAACTGTGAAATCTGCAAAAAACTTGTGTTAGCTGAGAAGGACATGGAATATCACGTGTCTTACCTAGTTGAACATATCTCATGATGATCTGGTGTTGCATCGGAAAGCTACGGCGCCCGTCCAAGGTGCCGAAGAAGATCCCTGCCTGATTGCTACCTCGAGGATCTCGGGGGTCATGATGGGCTTCAACGACGCAGCCGAAGAACTTCGCTTCCCAGTATCGGCCAGATTCACCAGCTCTTGGACCTCGCGGAGTGCCTGGTGGATGATTTATGACAGGAGGCGTGAGCCTTTCAGAATCTCCGAACATGAATCCCATAAGCATATGCACAAGCTCATGAGCAACAGAAATGCTGAGCAAGAACAATATTTTCTGCAGTGCTTCAACGTCTCGTAACTCAGCTGCGTTCACGGCACTGTCCACAACCTGGTGTAGACAGGGTCAGCTTAATACAATGCAATTATCTCGAGAAACCTACACTTTTGTTCAGCCGGAACATTGCAGCCCATTTTGGATTATAATCGCCTATCTGGGAACCGAGAATGCTGGGCCAATCTACCCTCTGGGCCAGACCCTCACCAGTGATCCTATCGCTGATGATAATGTTCGGTGGCTCGGCGCGGCACTTGGCAAGAAAAGTATCAACAAATCGACGAGCTTCATTCAAGTCTGTTTGAAAGTTGCTTTTCGGGATGAATGTTTTCTGAGCGCGACGGTCAGAGGCGCGCCAGGCGTCTGAGATCAGCATTACCAGAGCTTCACGGCCCCGGCGAGACTCGAGCATAGACATCCCCAAATGGAAGACAAATGCCGCGACACGGAAGGTTCTGGACGACTGTGGCAGATCCGGAGTGTTCACAGGATCAGGTTGGGATTGGTCCAAGACGCGAAAGTTGTTGAGACCGCCCCCCTCCTCCTGACGAGGACGAGACCTGGGACCACGAAACGACATGGTTCGAAAAGACAAAATGGCACAAAGAGATAGGTTATAACGTTGTGTGTATTGGTGAGAGTCGGAATGCAACATATAGTGTATGTGGCCTTTCGTTGATTCATTGGGACTACATTTAATTTATATTTGTAAAATGTTAGAGCTGGACATGAGAGCTCGATGGGATAGCCGCCATAAATTTAATCGATTATAAATCTTCCAGTAGGAATCGGGGACTTGACGCTGTATAATTGTACAGAACCAACACTGTTTCGCAAATTATGGTGCAATACCAGGCGAGGCTGCCCATACCGGGAATGGCTATCCTGGGCACTAACTCTCAAACAGTTCCCATCGGCCCATTTTCGTTTTCCCGTTGTTGGGCCAAGAGAACCCGCGATGGATCTTTAATTACACTATGAAGCTTTTTTTTTTCATTTATTCTTTTTTAAAGAAAGAAACAATCCTTTCACAGTTCCACAACTGGCTTGTATGACTGGGACTTGTACAACTTCCTGGTATACCAGAGATAACATTATGCGTCTAGCGGCAATGCATAGCGACCAGAAACACAACGTTCATGTGTCATTTTAAGCTCAGATTTTGGGTGCAAATTTCGAGGCCCGCCCAATGGTTCGCACTCGAAATCGAGCCGCGCGACAACGTCTTTGCCCCGAACAGGCTTCGCTGCTGAACTAAGTTACAGCAGAAGACAATCCCCTGTCAAGCGAGATATTTTAGTGGCATCAGCGCTTAAACAAGGCGCTTATCACTTCTGTTCAGCGCCGATTGGACAGGATCCAACCCCAGCGAATCAACGGAAACAGGCCTTGGAAGTCAGGCATTTACTTTCGCCAGCAGTGTTGTTGCCCGCATCTCTCAGATCCAGCTTCTCCCATATCTCAGATATGCACGTTTCCATCAAAGTTTCACCTTCACAAACGTGGCCCCAACTATTAACATCACCGTTCCCAACCGATACACTTGATAATCTACCCATGGATCCCGACAAGTTAGAAGCGCACAAGGAAAAGCTCCGAGACATTGCGCGCACCGCTTATGACAGTCGTGTGCCGTTCAACAGCATCACTTCTGAACGTCATCGCCAAATATTGGACCGAGCCATCAGAAATGTTCTTTCAACCGAATTGGCACAGTTCACATACGCCCAGATAATAGATGGCCTCCCAATTGCGGATGTTGCCTGGGACCGTCGACTTCCTGGCATTATGGGAGAGCATATCATTGATGACCATGAGACATTGTGCCCTGGCGCTTTGGAGAAAGCACAGGAGTACTACCAAGAATGGGATCCTTCGAGTCTCAAGTTTGATCCTGAAGTAAGTCGTCCCCCCAGATTCATTGACTAAGATCTTGCTACGATATCATCATGAGCTTGATCATTTTGATGTCCCTCACTAACAATCCCTTTAGACTCTAAAAACCTTTCAAAAGGCCGAACCTAGCTCCAAATCTTTCAACATGCGCTTAATCGAGTTGGTAGCTGTTGCTTTGCATCAAATAGCAGTTTGGCTACATAAGCTTGAACCTCATCTCCATCAAGGAGATATTGACGCCGTCACATACTGGGAGATGCCGCTATCAGAGACGATGGCTCGATTCCCTCCTGGGCCTACCCTTTTCAGTCATCACGACTATCTTGACGACGATATATATCCAGAAGGGGTAGCTGACATGGTTGGCTACTGGGCTGAGGATCGTATTCTAGGCGGCGTAACTGTGTTTGATCGGCGCCCCGAAAACCCGGATGAGATACCCAACATCTACTTTCATCCATGCCGCAAAAGTCAAACAATACGGGTATACCAACTACGAGATGAGCAGCAACAAGCTCTCTTCGACTTCCTACTGCAGGATGAATCATCTCCATTGCCATCACCCCTTCCAATTCTTGGTGATAAGCAAAACCGTATAAGAGTAGACGCGCCGAGAGCACTCACACACCATCACATCTACAGAGACATTTGGGAACGAAGGCCATTAACCATCATAGAGATGAGGATATTTGACAGAAGACCTAAAGATGAACCTGATTATCCCGAGGTTGGCGACATGATACGCCGCATCAATGCACAGGGCGGCATTCCACTACCACAGCCTCGTCCGCGCTCTTTGTCGCCACCGATGAGGGAGGATACTGGAGAGAAGAATTATAGAGACAGAGACTAGCTACACGAACTCAAAAAGCTCAGGGCGGTTCCCTTAGGCCTCAAGAATTGGAACTATCACCTTGACATCGCTTTCCCTTGTGAAGAATGGGCATATCATCTGTCACGCCCTTGATCTCACTCTCGCAAAACTCCACGTTAAAATGACCACTGAAGATCTCCTTTGCAAACCCCTCCTGGGGAACACCGCCCTTCGTGTCCTCTACTCCTTCGCCGAAAAGATACATAGCGTCCAGGCTTCCTGTCGCGACGCTGATATCTTTGCCGTCGGGATGCCAGAACAAAAAGGAGCCGCAGTCGCCGCAAAAGCCCCGCGCGATATTCTTGGACTTGCGATATCTTTTAATCTTGTCCGCCGAGTCGCCCTGCCACTCGATGGCGGAGACGGGGACTGTCAAAGTCGCGAGGAAAAAGCTTCCCGTTTGTTTGCGACACTGGGTGCATTGGCAGATGCAACCTAAAGAGTCGTTGGAAAGATCGTGATCTTTTGGGAAGGATATCCTGTAGCGGACGGCTTCGCATAGGCACCCGCCCTCGAGCATCTTGGATGCTGGGCTTGTTGATGATACCATGGTGGTACGTCTTGAAATAGCTACTCGTAAAACGCCTTTTGAGTATTAAGAGTTGAAGTAGAAAATAAAATGTGGTAAATGTTCATTGCGTTTATAAGTCACCGCTCGCAACCATGACGACATGTAAAGCGGAGGGCATGTCAACAGCGCCCTTCTCACTCAGCGTGTAACGTCATACTGATACTGGTATAAGACTTCTGAATTTACTGATGATACGTAATATTAATTGGAAAATGAGATGGTATTTCTTCTATCAAGATCTATCTGTATGCTCTATTCTATCGTTTCATTAATCATCTAATTCGTGCTGTATATCTTTATTTGGGGTGCATAGGAAGATTCTCCACAGCCCAAGCCCGCTGTGCATCAACGTACTCCTGAGAGAATGGATAATCATTGTATCCAATCTCTGATCCTCGGACGTAGAAAGTTGTGCGGTCGTACTTGGTCAACTCAACGCCGTGCTTGACCCTCCAGACGAAATCGGGATTCGCAATGAAATGGCGTCCGAAAGCGACGAGAACGTCCCACTTGCTGTAGTGCCCATCGAGGACCTCAGCCGCTGATGCAGGGCTGTAGTTACCGGCAACAATTACGGGTGAGTTATTATCCCAGATGTCGAGGATGAAGTCGAGGGTTTGCGCGTCAACTGAAGGGTCGGTGTCAGGAGCAAGCAGCTTGGCGGGGTCACCGCGGGCTTCGACAAGAGAGAGGTAAGCCAGAGGGCCAATCTTCTTGACTTCGTTGACGATGTAGGAGTATTGTTCCTTGATATCGGATGACTCGGCTCCTTGGAAGGAAGCATATGGTGAGAGGCGAAGGGCAACTCGCTTGGAGCCAATCTCAGCTGAGACAGCCTTGACGATCTCGAGCAGAAGACGTGCTCGGTTCTCAACAGAGCCACCCCACTTGTCAGTTCGCTTGTTGACAGAGTCGGATGTGAATTGATCGATCAGATAACCGTGAGCGCCATGGATCTCAATCATGTCACCACCAGCGTCGATGACACGTCTAGCAGTAGCGACAAAGTCCTTGATGAAGCCCTGGATCTCTTCCTCGGTCATAGCCTCGGGCGCGGGAGCACCCTCCTCAATAGGCACGGCACTAGAAGAGCGATACTTGAAGCCGCGCTCCTTCTGGTACTCAGGATCAGCAGCTCGACCTTGACCCCAGATTTGTTGCGACCAAAGTGACTTGTTTGCGTGAACACCGCCGATGACCTTTTTCCAAGCGGCGACTTGTTCATCTGTGACGAAGGCGGGTCCTTGGCGCATGCCGGTGTCTTGCATTGAGACGCCGGTAGCTTCTGAGATAATGAGGGTGCCGGGCGTTGAACCTCGCTCGGAGTAGTATCGCTCTACAAAAGGCTTGGCGACGTGGTTGTCGTCATTGCGGTAACGGGTCAGAGGGGCCATGACCATGCGGTGTTCGAGTTGGACATTGCCGACTTGGATTGGCTTCAACAGCCTGCTGTTGGGAGAGATTGTGATGGTTGTCTTTGTGACTGTCATTTTGTATGTGAATATTTGTCAAGTACAGGGCGATGAAGAAAAGGCAAAAGCGATGCTTGAAGTACAAGTTCTATGATTTAGAGTTATATAAGATCATGGTGGATGAGCTACCTGGAGCCATGGCGTCTTCTTATAGTCTGGAGAAGTGAAAACTCAAATTGAAGATCAACGTTATTACCTTGGTCACCTTGAGGGTTGCGACATGGGATTATGTCATTTTCTCACTGACTCGTTGATTTCCAACTCCGGGACTCCGATGTTGGCAGACCCATTCGGCGTTTCCCGATCCAATGGGACAAGCTCCCCTGGGTCGCCAAATCTTGTGGCAAATGGGAACATCTCCTGGCCAAATGGCTCTCCACCATTTTTCGATCCTTCAGGAACCTCGGAATGTCGACAATCGAGAATGGGAAACTCCGATTCGACGCGATGATCTTTTGGCTTATCAAGAGCTATTCTCGGCATCTAAGGGTATGACGAAGCTGGGGATTGTCATGCGTGGCAGGGTCAACACCATCTCGAATTGGACTCCAGCTTATCGTGATGCAGCCTGACCAATAGGAATGGCTCATTCTTCTCCAACAACATTGCGAGACAATGCCAAACAGTGAGATTGTAAGCTCAGACTGCATGGTCATGACCTTCGTAAGCATCTCACGGGTACTCAATCACCACGAGTATATATAACTGATGGTTCCATCAGTAGATAGAAGATCAATCCAAACAATTCAGCAATTCAGCAATTCAGCAACAATTCCGAACAGCTTTCAAACATATATTCGCCAATACCACCTCTGTTCCAACTCTACAGACTCACACTTACACAACATGTCTCCTCCTCGTCGTGCTCTGATCAGCATCACCTCTGCTTCTGCCACTCTCTTTGACGGCAAAGAGACCACCGGTCTCTTCATCACTGAAGCTCTTCATCCCTACAAGGTCTTGAGGGCTGCCGGATTTGAGGTGGACCTCGCCTCCGAGACTGGCACTTACACGCCTGACTGGCTCTCTCAGCAGCCTGACTTCCTCAATGGCGACGATCTGGCTATCTGGAATGACACCAACAGCGAGTTCCGCAAGAAGCTTGACAACATGACCAAAGCCTCTGAGCTTGACCCATCCAAGTATGGTCTGTTCTACGCCTCAGCTGGACATGCAGCCCTCATTGACTACCCCACTGCATCTTCTCTCCAAAACATCGCTGCTCAGGTCTGGGCTAGCGGTGGAGTCGTCTCGACTGTTTGTCACGGCCCAGCCATCTTTGCCAATCTCATTGACCCCACCACCAATGAGCCTCTGATCAAGGGAAAAAAGATCACCGGTTTTACTACCGAGGCTGAGAACACGATGAAGATTATGGGCGAGCTTCGAAGCTGGGGCTCCGAGATGGTCGAGGAAGTTGCCGCTCGTCTTGGTGCAATCTGTAAGTTCCCTCTCCGGGCGATGACTGAAGCTCTACTAACGGTATGAAGATGAGCGTGCCCCTGGTATCTGGGATAATTTCCATGTCGTTGATGGTCGCTTGGTCACTGGTCAGAATCCTGCTAGCGCTACTTCGACTGCCGAGGCGGCTGTAGCTGTGTTTGAGAAGCTTTGAGCTCCAGATATGCGACGGGAGGAGGAGCAAGTGGGTTGTCGAAGTTTGTTGAATGAGATGGTTCGCATCGCTAGTGTCGCGTATCTCCTCAATCATCAATGACAAGAATCCATGTAACCAGTATAATTAATCTGTGTCATTCATTCGTTTATTCGTCGTTGTCCGCGCAGAAGTGACTGAACTGCATCAATGATAGCCCAAATACTAAGTCGCAGCTGTATCAGTTGTAGTCCCCGAAATCCCTGGTAGAAGCATATCGAGATCAGCCCAAAAGTCCACATTCATCGCCATGTCCAGGAGATCGAAATCTCCACCAATTGAATCAAACTGATTTGCGACTGCGTTCGCCATTCCTCCTTGGGCAGGTGGATTATACAAGACGGAACCACCCATGGTTGCCACAGTCGTCGGGCCCGATTGCATCTCGAACTGCGCCATGACGGACTCAATGTTCGTGTGTAGGGTACGAACGATGACCGCAGCTTTGGAAGCAGCATCAAAGCTACGAGCGAAGATGTCGAGGACAGAGACAGCGAGCTTTATGGATGAGCGTACGGCTGGCGCGAGTGGGTGATTGAGATACGCAACAGCAAATCCGACCAAGGTCATCTCTGCGCTCCATTGCCACTGGAAAGCTTCATGCCAGCCGTTGAGGATTGGAGTCTTGGATAAAACCTGGTGGTTGATGTTTGTGAGCTGGATCGCATGCTGTGCGCACTTGACTGCCATTGCCGTTGCCGAACTTCCCTGCTGTGGAGCAAACGACAGAAACGGACGATGGAGACCGATGCAAAGGTGATGATACTCGAGTTCGAGGTGTAAGCGCTGTCGCTGAAGCCACTGTGGTGCAAACTGCTCGATACCGAGAATGGAGTCATCGAGGGAGTACGGGCTGCCGTATTTCCGGCTTGTCTTGAGAGCTCGGGGAATCTGCTTTGTCCACTCTGTGAGGGCTATTGTTTTTGAGCTCCAAGTATTTGCAAGATCTTCCATTGTGTTTGGATCATCATAGACAGAATGCCCTTCGGCAACCCTCAACTCATGACCGTAGAAGGTTTGATTCAGAGCTCTCGCGGTTTGGTACAACTTCGTGCGCTGCAGGTTGAGAGTGAGCCATGTAGCGTTATCTCCGATGGGAGGAAATGCCGAGCCCGACTCAATCGCTACTTCAAGGGTATCACTGGGCAGATCGGGCATGGCGTACGAGTCGCGAATGAGAAACGGGCGGCCGACCTTCATACCGACCTTCGAATCAGCCTCATAAACAGACCACCATAGTCGTCGTCGGAATTCGCGCTCGTGTCGTGGCATTGTGGGTGGCGGATCCAGGTGCAGGCCTAACATGTAAGCTGTCCGAATCGCAAGGGAAATGGTTGTGTCTGCCATGTTGTGAAAGGATCCTCCACAAACGTACAACGCGCAGAGCAAATGGCACTGAAGAGTTGAGATGGATGGACTCTCGACCTCGCAAGCCAAGAGTGCCTGCGCTCTTCGGTAGTACCATCGACCAGCCATGGTTGCATCGTTGTCTTCGAGGATGTTGCCTTGCTGACCGCATGGGAGGGCCGACGTGTGATATTGCATGCACATGGCGAGTATGATGTCTACCAATGCGGATGGCTTTCTCGGCGATCCGGCTGGTACATCGACGTACAGTGATTGATAATGCGCCTTGAAACTCGCCTCATCGACCACAGCATAGATGCATGTATGGTATGTTTCCCAGTACAGGTTGATGAAGTACCCTTCTTGAACTGGGGTGAGATAAAATCCCTCCTCGTTGACGCGCGTGAGAGGTGCCAGCAGGCGCGAAGAGTCTTGCGTTACTGTCGGCTGTCCCAACTGTTCTAAATTGCTAGCGAGGTGAATGAGCATGTGGTCGGCTTGAGCGCTGAGAAATGTGCTGAGTCGGTGGATGAAGAAGTAAAGTGACGAAGGCCCGAACCAAGCGCTGTGCGGCGATCGTGCCGGGCGAAGGTACACGCCATCCCAAAATTTCGTCTTCGAGCTTTCCTGAGTCGCTGGTCTTGTGAGAGCTGGAGATCCGCCAGGTGGTGTCGGTTCTTGTTGCTGTGAAGTGGGCGTCTCGCTATTCCGCGCCTGCAAAAGTTGAGCCTCGAGCTCTTTCACCCGCCGCCTCAGTTTATCGATCTCATCTTGCGCTTGAGGAAGAGTCGTCACAGTAGGCGCGTTATTGTTACTGCACTCGCGACCGCGCGTGCGACAGTTGAGACATGGAACGCTGTTGTCGCATTTTATCCGCTGGAGTCGACAGCCATCACAAGCTCTGCCGACTTGTTTTCGCTTCCGCCTAATGAATCCGAGTGTTTGGTGAGCTTCAATCGCTCTAGGGTCTGGCTCACTCATCGGTAGAAAAAGAAGTCTGCAAAATCTCCAGAGGTGTTAAATTGAGTTCAAGGAGAAAATTCGGTCATCGGAGAGCGGCGCGCTCTCATTTTACTGAGATCGAGTCATGATAACAGTGAGATGAAGTCCTGGTTGGAGCGCTCTGCTTGCTGCTTATTGAGGGGCGCGTTGTGATTAGCTAATCCGATTTCTGCCTCTCAGCGCTGAGCGCCTGGAACCTGGAAGGCATTGTGAGCCAGAGAGCATGGGGATGCTCATTCGAAGCCAGCATCTTCTAGGTTCTTCAAGAACGAGTCATAAACTGCGAATTGTCAGACACCATCTTGTGAAAGACAATTCATGTTTCCTGGGCCAAGAAAGAATGCTGGTCTTTTGTTCATCATTTGGTCATGTCCGCTGTCGGGGCGATAGCCTAGCGCGTTCCTCCAACCTTCGATGTTGACGTCGTTGATCTTGCGCCAAACGCCAGACCCTGAGAAATATTGGTTCGGGTTCTGGAAATCCGCTCGTCAATCCATAAATCACCAATTATCCGTCGTTGAAATCGGTTCTCTTCAGCCTTTCGCTCGGTCAATCAGAGTGCCAGATCTGATTGATGTCCACCTCAACCAGCGCGGATGCTGCGGACATATCCTTGGTGAGTAAGCATCGCGAAATCCCCGTCGGCATCAGCAATACTAACTACAACAGGCTGCCGCTTTCGCGGCACTGAGTGTTGAATTTGTAGTGCACCCATTCGATACTCTCATCACACGTATTCAATCCCCCGAATATGTACCAAAATACAGGAGTCACGAGGGCAAACTCCAGCCGGCCCTCTTCCGAGGCCTTTATCGTGGTTTGACGCCAACCGTCGTAACGACCATCCCGGCCTCCGTCACTTTCTTCACCATCTATGAAACGGCAAAGTCTGCTCTTCAACCGAAAGAGGGTCTCAAGCCGGGGAGTCTGTCACAAACAGCTGTTCATGCCGCCAGCAGCGCGTTGGCTGATATGGTCGCCTGCGCCATCATCAACCCGTCGGAAGTCCTCAAACAGAACGCGCAAGTTGCGAGATTCTCAGAGGGTGGCGTCCAACGCAACCCCATGTTGGCCTCGCTCAAGCACTTCGCACGGCATCCTCTGAAACTATGGACAGGATATACGGTCTTGGTAGCTGGGAATCTGCCACGTACCAGTCTCACATTCTCCATTTACGAGTATCTGAAAGGCGCTTGGCTCCGGAGGTCGAAGAAGTCCGAGAGCATAGCGGAACAAGTCAAAATCAGCGGAATCACCGCCGGTATCGGCGGCTCAATAGCCTCGCTTCTCTTTGTTCCAATTGACGTCGTGAAAACCAGGATGCGGTTGCCGGAAGTTGCTCCTCCCAGCCATCTTTTACAGCCAGAAGCATTGTTCACGTCTTCGCTAAGCCGCGAGAGAGCTAGAAAGCCCGCCGCGAGAGGCCCCGTTTCCATTGCCAAAGGCATCTTGATAAGAGATGGAATTTCAGGGCTGTTCAGAGGGGCAACTGTCACTTGTATAGCAGCTGCTGTGGGGAACGGATTGTTCTTGGGTTGTTATGAAGGACTCAAGTTGCACTATGCCCGTGAAGCTTCAAAGAGTGAGCTCATCCAATAACAATGGTCAAATTGACTTGGTAGGAATGGGCGGTGTACGGTACGTGATCCATGGATGTTCCTTTCTGGACATCAGCCATACTTGTTCCAGATAGTTACAAGCGACGTGTAAAGACAATACTCCTTCTCCCACCTGATGTCTGATGTTGAAATTACGAATCGCTGTCGACGTAATTATCACTGTTCCATAAAGCCCGATTCTCCCCAGGCGAAAAGGACGAACTATTACAAAGCTATAATCTCAAGAGAGCAATCCCTGGGATCAAAATACCTTTACGGCCTGAATTATCCCAACCGCCACTGCCGCCGAAAGTCCATTTCCTGTCGATGTCAACTGTCTTCAATTCGAATTGGAGGGCTCGATACTGGAACGTTGCACAAATATCCATGAATTTCAAGATAAAATTGACACAGGTTCTTGAAGAAGGATTTCAATTCAGCCGGAGGGATAAATCACGAACAAGAGATCTTCTTATTCTCAGTGAGGAAACATGCTAGAAGTCGGTCTGTAGCGATGCACAACTTTGCCCATTTTAGGGAATAGCACGCGTGCAGAAGTGAAAGTGGGGGTGAGAGACCAATGGTATGCCTCACCCATCAAGGAATCTTATATGGGCTAACAATCCAATAACAGGTTTTTGGAGGTAATTTGAGAGGATAGATCTTTGACATCAACAGAACGGCTTGAAACAGTAATATTAGTCTATTTCCCATGTTTAAGGCCTACCAGTCTTGCAAAACACGTAGAGGGATTCATTGCAAACGTGGCTAGCGTTGTAAACTGTTAGTGACAATATCAGCTCTGTCGCAAATTTTACACATGGCACTAATCGCTATTGAGAAATTCCAACCGGTATCTGCACCATGCGCACCAAGTATTGCCCATAATAAGATAAGTGCCAATTGATCCCCGCAGAATCATTTCCTATTGATACCCTCAACCTCCGGGTCCTTGAATTTTGATTCAAATTCATTTATCTCACCACTGTTACTTCAACCTCAAAGAAAGGAGTATCAGCAATCCGATTCTCAAGGCCAGAAATTATTTTGAAGGCAATTCTTCTCTCTTGCCTCCAACATGGCTGACATGAAGTAACGTCTAGCATCCATTTAAGAAAGTCTCCAGCTGACAAAGTAAAGAACAGTCCTACCTGAACCAGTGATAGAACACTTGGATGAACCGGAAAAAGCACATCATGCGTCTACAGAGAATTTGTCGGCAGGAAGCCGAGCCCCTGGTGACGGCAAAATGCTGAAGCCCATCAAAAAGCTTGATGCTCTCATTTCACACTTAAATCGACTGATGCATACCCGGGAGAGCCATGATGCTCTGATCCTCTTTCTGGCCTACGCAGCACATTTCCTGGCGACGGCACTCGAAACACCGATTCCTGAGAGGCTTAAAAGTTGGGTTTTCGAATGCAGCAAAATCTTACTGAGGATTGTACCGCCAAGACTTTTGTCACTCTTATCAACTTCCAAGTATTCACCAGCGATAAGGTCGTTGTCCGCCAACAAAACTCTGGTCGCCGAGCGATTCAGGGCATTGTCGGATATTCTAGACGACTGGCAGATCATTACCAGATTATGGGGCTTGTTGGCGACATGGACGGATGCAAAAGAATTTCTGACCAGTTTCACATCCGAGAACGAGAGCGAGGGAAAGAAAAGCAACCCACGAAGATATCTTGTTCAGAAAGCCATAAGAGCTACATATATCATGGGACTCTTTGGTTACTATGGCTTGGAAAACCTGGCGTGGCTTACAAGACGCGGCGTTTTCAAGTGGACAGACAAGACCGAGTCAAAGCTCATGGTCTGGTCTCTCAAGGCTTGGGGTGTCTACGTTATGTCGGAGATGGCACAACTGCTATACGACCGATCGGAGAGCAAGCGTACCGGAGAGGAGCAAGATGAAGAGACAAGGGCAGAATGGCGGAGGAAATTTGTTCAGGTTCTGCTTTATGGCCCATTGACGGTTCATTGGATACGAGAAGGGGGACTGTTTCCGGAGACGATAGCTTCCTTTATGGCGGCTTATACAGAGTTCATAACGGTCAGGGGATTATGGAAAGAAACTGCTGAGATTTGAAGAGGATGGGCCAACTTACAGCTGGGTTTGAGGAGTTAAGAATTCTATAGTGTTGCATTAGGTGGTTCAAAAGAAGGGCTGCGAGATAATCATTGTCAGAATAGTCATGAGTGACAGCCTATGAGTAGTCGAAACCGCTTCTGTTATCTTGCCGATTTAGCGGATGTAGAATAACACGCAGCTGTCCAAGGTTGGTCCGGTCAGCTCAGACATTACCATGTAGCTAATGATCTGCAGCTACCCCGATCAAGGCCTGGTCGCAGTCAACTACCATCGTCAACGCCACATTCACCACCGTTGCGATCACCAGGGTTTGGAAAGTCTGAAAATAGGAATTGCCAATCGTTGACGATGTCTCATGCTAAGGCTTGTGAGAAAGCGGCTGAGGATCCTGACAAGGAACACGTTGCCCGCGCACGCCACATGCAGGCTAGTTCTTCTTACTGGAAGAAATATGCTTGGCATCATCCCAACTACATGAAACTTCAACCATTGGTTAGAACTTCATCTCGACAGAGACAAGAGATATCTCGTCACCCAGAGCCTTGTTTTAACTGGTTCCAGCAGGCCTCGAAGACAAGACAAGACACACATTTTCAGCTTGCAAATAAGGCTCTGGCATATCGCCAATCACGCCCCCTCTGCTTCAACCGCATACTACTGCATACCTCCGAGTGGCCTTCTCATTGGCCTTTCTGGGCTCGAAGGCACTGAGTGCGCTCTTCTGCTCGTTAAGGCCATGCATGTTTGTAATTTCTGGTAACGCCACCAACATCTATTTATGGATCAAGCACGAGAACGAACCTGAAAGTGACGGCCGCGTAAGGCTTCTTCTATCACTGTATTTCTCCTGATCTTCTCGTTTTCTGACTATGTTCCAGTTCTCCCCGCAGCCTCCTAACTGCTCTCTTGAGACTTCTGTAACTATATACACCTTAATTTAAAGGCAGCGATAAGAAACATCTACGTGCATCAGCGATGAGATGGCAGAGGTCTATCACGCGTTGAACGGCGGTGGCTTGACAGGCTCCCCCCCTGACCCCGCAATCACAGAGCTACCAAAACCTTACAACAGAGACATCCTCAAGCGTCAGACCCTAGGCACTTACGATGTTTGTGGTTACTATTCTATCCCCGGGCAGTGTAAGTACACAAATTAATTCAAAAAACAAGCCCGGCTAATCATGAGGCTCAAGTCTGGGTCGTGAACTACTGCTATTACTCTGGCGTTTCAACTACGACCTGCGCAACCAGTAGTAATCACATTGGATGTGATGGATACGTCAAGACGAGGTGCTTTACTTCATCGTCTTGCACTTCAACATCATCAAATGAGCTATGCTGGTGGGTAAATACCAATAGCTTGATGGTGTAATAATCAACTAACGTTCAACTAGCCCTTCGGGATGTGTTACTGCGATTTCAACTGACAGTGACGGCGATGAGCTCACACTCTATCCGTTTTGTACGAAAAAGCATATGGAAGTGGCCATGTACAAAGAGCTGAAGGGCGTAACTGCCAGCATGGAAACATCATTAGAGTCTAATTCCGAGTCTACAAGTTCAGACGGCCAGTTGACCGCAAAGACAGGAACGACAGGAGAGAGCAAGACCCAAGAGGCTGCCTCATCTGCCGAATCGAGTTCGTCATCCGGACCAGACACCTCTTCAAACTCTTCTGCCACCGTAGGAGCCATTGTCGGTGGTGTTCTTGGAGGGCTTGCCCTCCTCGCCTTGATTGGCTTCGGTCTCTGGTTCATACGCCACAAAAAGCGTCAAGGAGGTAATGGAACTCACGTGGTTGCAACAACAGATCAGCCCCCAGTCATCCCCTACTATCAGCAACAGCCTGTCACCCAGGCCCAAGACGAAGCGAACTACCAGCCTCTGGCGTCGGGCATGTCGCCTGAGACAAAGGCGTACTCACCTTCTGCTAACTTGCGAGGTTCGGCTTTCAATGAAATTCAATCTTCCCACCATAATAGCCCGAATCCAACTGAATATTGTTGAAAGAGGAATTAAACGGTGGCAGAAATGCACAACTACTTAGTGCGATATCTTTGGATCATGTTTAGAGAGATTTCAGGCGAGACTGGCGAAGTAGCAACATGGTCATGACACATGGTATCCGAGAGTGAATATACGGGGAGCTGTATAAGAAACAGAAGCGATAATATTACGTAAGCTGGTCCTAATGATGGTTTAGTTTCGTTCCAAACTATGAGTATTCCTTTCCATTGAATTACAGGTTCTGCTGTCAATATTGGCAAAGACATTACAAGATCCCGTCATCTGAGTGGGTTTAAAACAGTTGACAAGACATTTTCACCACCACCAGCTCCATATGATCATGCCATTGACTTTGACTTTTGACTCTGAAGCCTCAAAATAATTACCGCTAAGGTCAGTATTTCAGGATAGATTTGGGATATACATGGAGGGGGCTGGCTTAACCTTGAGCGTGATCTACCCGAGTATGTTTTGCAGAAACACATAATGTACGCATAAGTCGATGACATGGTTGTATTCAAGACCTGTGTGGCTTTTATAAGCCCCAGCGACAGGTCTCAACTATAAATAAGACATGTGGTCCATAGTTTACAAATTATATTACAGGGTTTGGCCAATTAACGCAATACAAATGCTGATAAGAAAACGTAGATTATGACTTTCACGTTTTGACTGCTTTCAAGAAATATAAGATGATGCATCCAATTCCCCAGCCAAGACAATCCCGCTCAAAGTTAGAGTTATCGCACCTGACGCTCGGACTTTTCACGATTTGGGGATTGTAGTGATCACAATGCGTCTCATTCTGGTCCTCTCTGCTCTGCAGGGCGCTGCCCTTGCTCAAAAGGACGAAACGCATACTAGAGAATACTGCGAAACGAGAATGAGCAGAACCCCGGCTACTGATGCACATACTGTCACTATTCACACGAAGCTCGAAGTGACCGCGACCAAACCACGTTGCCTAAAAAAGAACAAACATGAAACCTACAAGATCACCCTAGGTCCTGTCACTACCACTATTGTTACCAGGTCCATCTATACCGCCTTGGTTACCGCTCCCCGAAAGATTAAAACACTCACAATCACAAAAACCCGTGAGTAAGATGTGGTCATTATCTTTATATCTCATCGTCTAACGGCCCACAGGCACCGATACCGATGTGATGACTCCCACCTTCATGAAAACTGACACGACGGTTTATACCAGCACTTCAACCCTTACGTCAACTGTTACAGTCCCAACGGTCTCCGGGTTTACACCCCTTGCCTCGGCATCCAGTTATGTTTCTCGAAAGCGAAGTCTATCCAAACGAACCTTGCCCAGAAGGAATGCTTGGGAGGACATTGCGCATGTTTTCCCGCCACGAGTCTTTCCTCGCAAAGTCAAGCCCAAGAAGCTAAAGGGCCCCTGTACCATCAAGATCGACGCCGACGATAAAAAGCATCCCGTTGAACCAGCTCAATTCCGTGGCATGGGTCGCGTGTTATAATACCCTCCAGATTACCAAAACCACAGATGTTAAAAGTTGTATACCGTGGACAAAAGCGATTACACTTGATCAAAAGAACGCTACAGAACATGAAACCACTAGAGGATTTGTTACGAGTACAGTCACTGAAGCTGATACCACAGTGACTGCGAACGACACTACAACGACAACTTCGACACTCACTAAAGCAACTACAACGAAAACCACCACGGAAACTGAAACCGGTACGTCTCGGATTCGTGCTTTTGTGGTCACAAACCACTTACTAACCATCATCACCATCTAGTGACTCGAACAGATCTTGCCCCAGCCGAAAGCTCCTGGGCTGCTTGCAACGCTGACAATCTCGTCAATTCGGCAAACGGCGGACATGGAATTAATGCAGTGAATCTTGGAATGAACCACTACAATATTCTTCCACTACTCACTGCTTATGACTGTTGTGTTCAGTGCCATCAGAAGCGGAATTGTATCTTTTCCGCTGCGTATCGTGACGCGTGCTACCATGTCATTGGTACTGGCTGCCTTCCAGAGCACGCGTTTGGCACAAACTTTACAACATTTGGAAAACTACTCCCTAAAGATGGACCTACGCTGAGTAATGGCCCATGTGGCCATATCCAGAACGCTGGAGATTCTGGGTGAGATGTACAAGATGTTTGTTGCTTGAGGAGAACATGGTGGCATTAGGTATAGATGATTGTGCATGAACATGAACTGTCTTTTACTGTAATGTCGATGACCAACAAACAGGCTCTTATAATTGCCTAAGATGGACGGAATGTCGGGGTATCGGGACACCTGTAGCAAGGGCTCCAAGGACATTAGTATCAACATCTTCCCTCCGTGTTTAGTTCTTCGCCGGCGGCCAAGTCCGAGCGTGTTCTCCCAAAATAACGATATCCGTAAAAAATCATTATCATAATTTCCACGGGACTTCGGCACATAAACCCCACCAGCCGGCTACTAACCGGCCGTAACCTCTCCATTCGCCTCCGTTAAACTAAACCGTACTTGGAAAGACCAGGCGACATCTACCGAGTCATCGAGTAAGAGTCTCAGACCTGATAACAAGGGCGGCTCTAAAATGAGAGTGAATCACGTCCTTGGCTCTGACAAGGTTCGCCTAATCTTTGCGCGCGCCCCAGGTTCCCCAGATACCCCGGAAGTTGGAGATAAGACGAGTGGCAAGGGAGAGATATGACTGAGAAATTGCGGTTATTGATTGTCATATAGTTTGACTAAAGATTGGAGGTGCCACGCGACAACGGAGGTCGTGCCGCGCCCTATCTTGGTGGTGCAGATCAAGACTAGACCATTGGAACGTGTCCGTTCTTAAGAATGCGACTGCACCCATGCGATGTCGCACTGTTTGACTCTGGCAACGCCTTTTGATCCTACAATCTCTTTCTTCCTACTTCCTACTTCTCATATTTTCATGGCCGTGCAACCTCGACGGCATTATTGATCGTAGCGAATGACAACAAAAAGCCCCCAGCAATACACAAACATTCTCCTCAAACAGGAGCATAGGACCTTCATCCTCGCGTCCCGTCTTGATCTTCGAGCCTGAACACCGACAAAATGGCCGAGAAACACGATATTCCCGATAATGCGTCCTTGACGCCCTCCCAAGCTGCTGGCAAGACATTCGCCACCCATCACCTCCACGGCGGTGAACAGCTTGAGAAGCGATACAGTCCCCTGTCTGTCCTAGCTTTTGCCTTCACCACTACCAATTCCTGGATGGCTTTTGCTTCAGGCATTGCGATACCGCTTGCTTGTGGTGGAGGACCCTCGATCATCTATGGTTTGATCGCTGGTGGAATCATCATGGCTACCATCAACATTGGCTTTGCTGAATTGGCCTCAGCGTTCCCTTCGGCTGGTGGACAGTATCATATTGTCTTCATGGCCTTTCCCGCGTCTACCCGACGCGTTGCTGCCTTTTATACTGGTTGGGTCTCCATTATCTACCTGATGGCTGCGACAGCGTCTTGCAACTTCTTCGCTGCCAGCTCTGTTCTTGACCTTGTCCAACTGTGGCACCCATCATACAGCATCGAGGCTTGGCATACGTACTTGATGCATATCTTGCTGTGCATTATCGCCTTTGCCGCCACTTCGCGGTTCCCTGCTGCCATCGGCCGATTGACTACTACCATCTTCTGGTTGTCGTTGGTTGGCTTCATCGCTTCCATGGTCACTCTTCTCGCTGTTAGTGATCACAAGCAGTCGGCTTCTACTGTTTTCAAGGAGTACAAGAATGTCAGTGGATGGGGAGATGGCTGGGCCATGATCACCTCTATCACTGCCTGCTTATGGGCCTACAGTGGTGTTGATGGTCCTACCCACTTGGCAGAAGAAGTGCCGAACCCAAGTAAGAATGTCCCTCGGGCTATCTTCTTGACCATCGGCCTCGGCATCTCCACTGTCGTCGCCTGGACTATCGCCCTTATGTTCTCCATCAAGGATGTCGATGCCATCATTGAGTCGACAGTACCTATTCTCGAGGTCTACAACCAAGCTCTCAACAACAGAGTTGCTACCACCATCTGGTCTGTCTACTACATCGTCATGTTCTACGACATCGTTCTGAACTTATTCATCTTCTCTGGTCGAACCATATGGTCCTTCTCTAGAGACGGAGGTGTCCCTTTCTCAGCATTCCTGTCGCATCTCAACTGGGCCAGTCCTGTTCGAGCTACTGCAGTCATGCTTGCCCTGCAGATCATTATTGGAGTTCTGTACGTTGCTTCAAGCACCGCTTACAACAGCTTCATTGGTCTTACACTCTTTGCGCTCAACATCACTGTCACTCTCCCCCAGGCCGCGCTGCTTGTTCGCGGGCGTAGCTGCCTTCCTGAGAGGTCTTTCTCACTTGGGAAAGCGGGATATGCCGTAAACACTGCGGCTACACTATTTGTTGCATTGTTCTCTGTCAGCTTTTGCTTTCCCGCCTTCATGCCTGTTACGGCATCCTCCATGAACTACCTTATCGTAGTTATGGCAGTGGGTCTGGTATTTACGACTGCACTCTGGTTCGGTGGTCTCCGAAAGACGTTCACTGGACCTCAGATCAGTCTAGAGGGCGAGGATTAGTAGAAGAAACATCATCAATTTGGAAGAAAGTGGACTTGATCTGTGCGAGGCGCGTTATCTCTAGCTAGCTGTACTTAGTCTATGAGAAAGTTTCAGTTTATGACTTTTGATCCTAAGCCCTTTTCACGATTGTGACAGATGAAGTAACCCGCGACCAAGGATTCAAGATCATGATAATTTGCAGTCACTGAACAATACTTCTATCTTGTTGAAATATCCATCAATCTCACATAAATCGAATCCTTTGGTTACTCACGTATTGAGTTACTTACATAAAGCAACTTTCAATACTTTCTGCAAATCACAAACACAAATTCCCAGCTCTCCCCAACTCCGCACTCCGCCTTCCAACTCTACAACTTCATGACATACTTTCCTTCCAACTACATTTATGTTAGCTTGTTCTAATTAATTTCATGACTCTGAACTTACCTGTCCTTTGGACATCTGCTCCATCAGACCCTCAATATCCTCGAGATTGGCCCACTTGATCTTGGGGATCACGAGTCTTCGCTTGACAAATTGCAAAGCCTCAAGGATATCAGCCCTCGTCCCTACTGCCGACCCTTTCACGGTCCAGCCATTGTCAATGAACCAGAGTGGGTGGAAGGAAATTTTGGCCTCTTCTGGAAGAATTGATACACACATCAATGTGCCGAACGGTCCCAGCATGTCGAACGCCTTCTGATACGCAGCAGCAGCAGTTGCGGTGACGACGACGGCCTTAGCTCCTTGACCATCAGTTAGATCCTTGACTTGTTTTCCCGCATCTACGCCAGACAAAGCATCTACATAATGCTCAGCGCCTTGAGCTTTGCAGTATTCTTTTTTTCCAGGACCAGCGTCAACAGCAATGACTCGATAGCCCATAGCGTGAGCATACGCAACACCGAGAGCTCCTACACCGCCGCCTGCGCCGGATATGACAACCCATTGGCCTGGTGTGAGGTTGCAGTTCTTGATAGCCTTGTAAGCTGTAACTCCTCCACAAAGAATCGGTGCAATCTCTTCATCGGGGATGTCATCGAAGGTTGGTGGAATACGAGCCAGGTATCGCAATGGCACAAGCGTATACTCGGCAAAGGTACCATCATATGCTTTGGCAGAGTGCAAGGCTTCGACACATCGCGTCTCGCCCTCGTTGGCGATGTCAACGCACATGCTGCAGGTTCCGCAAATATCACGGATCCACGCTATTCCAACCCTTTGGCCAACCTGGACACTGGGGTCCAAGTTGGCAATATTGGAACCAAGCTCTGCGACCTTGCCTACGCCTTCATGGCCAAGGATCTTCCCCACGGGCCCCATATGGCCCAAGGCCATACCTAGATCAGAGCCGCATAGACTGGTGAGTGAAAGGCGGATGAGGACTTCATTGGGACCAGGAACGGGTCTTGGGAGCTGCTTGATCTCAAACGTGGGCTTGGCATTGTGCTCCTGTGATGACTGTTGGGATTAGTATTCAAGGTCAGGCATAATGATATGTGGGGTAACATACGGTAAGAACAGCAACTTTGTAAGTATCCGACGTCATTTTTAGTGATGTTCAAAGGGCAAATGAGTAAGGTTCAATTAGCTTTGTTAGATGCGGAGGCCCCAGATCTTAAGTCAGAGTCTCAGGCAGAGTTATCAGACTGGGTAAATCACCCCGCGCCTCCGATATCGTAGAATCACGAGAATCGTTAATCACGTTCTTCTACATACGGCAACCCTCGCTTTGGCCGGCGGCCACGTCCGGTCCGGGTCGTTTCAACATTCCCAACACGGCAAAGTGTGCGGAGATGACGTCCCGGGATATCGTCATGGCAGTTGTGGGGTAAACCGCTTCCTACGCAACGTTATCGGGCGGAAGTACAGCACAGAATACGGCCGGTCTTGATTGGAGTATACCCGAGATCAAAGAGTCTGGTTGGATATTGCGCATGAGAAGTACTTGGGCTTTGATCAATTACCCCACATTACCACTTCACCGTCCCACATGGGGCATGGCAGGCCTGCGTAACTTTAACCTTGACCAAATATCAGTCTTAATTGAGGAGCATTCACTTGGGACATAATTTCTCTTGGTATTATTCACATGGATAAGGATTGGGTTCGCATCTGAAGGGATCGCGAGATGGGACACTCTGCGGGCTCATTCTATCACTGCACACGAAGCTCTTCCCACTACGGAGCATAACGCGATTCTGGAGTAAAGAGTTCTCCTTCCATCACTCCGGAGCAGTATGTCTCTTCGGCGCACTGAAATACCGCGTTCGTCAGCTCCCGGAACACAACAGGAACGTTCATACCTTGGACGATACAGCAACAGTCATCGGCCTGAGCAATCAATGTGACCTGTCATTCTCCCTTGAGTTGTCACCACTAGACGACGATCTCTTGATCATTGAAATACCCGTACAGCATTGGTAAGATCGCTTTTTCTGGAACGACGGCAAGGAAACGGGGAGTCGATCACTGTTCCCGCCTTGTTGCGAAGTATTTCACAATAGAATAACAAGTCATCAGTATGATCTTGGGGAGCAGGACTTCCACGTGCCAGAGTCGAGCTGAAAGGTCCAGTCAACTCCTCGGGAGATCCAGAAGTCTCTCGAAGAAGCTGGAGCCACACTGCTTCGATGGGAAGAATATTCTTCTCGTGTAGGTAGGGTGTCCAATCCTGAAAGTCACTATGGATATCGACAAATTCAAACTTCGATGATACTGAGACAACGGTATCAAACTTCCAGCCTATTATAGACAAAGCATTAGATGACGGGAAGATAAAGCTGAACGGAGGGCTCCCCATTCTCGCTCTGAAGGGTTAGTAGTGATATTCGTAAGTCGTAATAAGAGGTACCGATCGAGCACTGGCATTACAAAAGGAGTCCCATCGAGGAACCCAAGTTGGGATTGTTTCATCCTCAAGCTCCTTTGGCGAGTCGTGTATGATCATCGCAAGAACACAAGGCGCTTCTCTCGGGTTTTCCAGAAGTGCCTTAGCTGTTTTTGTGGGGGGCGTGTGTCATCCAAGATCGATTTGAAGAGGATTCTGTCTCTCCAAATGTCTTGGCTATTAAATGTGTGCATGGTGTCTATGAACACATGTCTGATGAGCTTAACAACCCTCACTCCATTCCTAAGAGCCGGTGCGTGATCTGAGAAGGTCAGCTAGCCTACTACAGTTAAGACCTCGTAAATTTAATATGATATAAACCCCAGTAGAGGTATTATTCGTAGGCACTAACTGCTGCTTCTTGGATTATCCTGCAGATCCAGAGTTCATTAGTCTCATCCTTCAAGCGACCACGGCCACAAAAATACAACCTGCCAAACACGATGGAACCAAGTGAGGTCAAAGAGCTGAGCGACAAACCTCCAATTTTCAGCGGTCTTTGGCAGGCCCTTGAGCTTCGAATCATTAAAAGGATTACTCACAGTCCATCCGGGATGGAACTCCTGCTCCATAGCCCTTGCCGTATCACAGATCATGCGGAAACAATCTTCAGCCACGATATAATCATCTTTACCGAGCCAGCATAGCACACATTTAGCTTCGTCAAAGACCCTATCCAGTCTTGGAACTTGCTGGCCCTTCTCATAGTCGTCCTTCTAGTTTATGCAAACCGCATCAACCCAGAGAGATTGCGAAGCATCTCTCTGGGGAAACGCTGGTAGCCCGAGTACGAGATTAGTCGCTACTCGAAGCGGCTTCTCGTCGCGAATGACCTTAGTTATGATATCCGGGCAGCCCCAAACATACGAAGCTGCTTCGTACCTACCATCTGTCTCGACCAGCAATACTTCCTCCAAAGAGAAGCGAATCGTTTCGCTTCCCGACCCTGGTCTCAGGTGTAGGATGCGGATCGAATCAGAGGAAGATAAGGCTTGATGCCTATTGAGCTTTGCATTCTGGTCTATACCCAGTTTGTTCCTAGGGAAATAAGGATGTCGCGAAAAGAAAGCGAAATCGGTACCGGGCAGTGAGACCGGGCATGCGTCTGCTGATTTGCCAGATCTGGAGGTTTTATCTTTGTCTGCATACATGAGTTAAGGGGCGCAACATCCATGTTTTGAGAAACTTGCAGGGTCTTTCTCTCAAGGTCGACCGACTTGTAGTGTTGTGGCAAAGGACGTCATTGTACATGTAACGCTGAGCATCCAAATAGTAACACTGCAGGTGACTTCTGTGTGGCATATAATGTGGTACGATAAGTCACGTCAAATTGATGAAGGGTCAGATATAGCTCATGATATTCACTCGTGGCCCCAAGTATCGCCAAGTTCAAAACGACCAGTTATTGATAAGATATCTGATGAAACTCATGTGAGTCCTAAAGTGCTTCTTATTTTCTAATCGGATAGCTTATCAGCTTAAGCCATTGCGTGTGCAGTCTCTGTAGCTCTTAGACAAGCGCACCAGTCAGGCTATATTCGTCGCAGAATGACCGTCTCCCCGTGGAAGGGTTGCAGTGGATATTTCAGTTGGCCACTACTCAGCAAATACCACACAACATTGCATTTTCAACTGCGATCAGTGAGCCGACAGGTGACTTGCTCCAAGCGGTATCTTCACTGCTGTGCAAGTAAGCGGGTCTCTGCTGGTTGTTAGTTTCCCATTCCCATTCTCCCAGGTTTTAATAGATATCTGTCCCTGATTTGAGTTTCCTTGATTGCAACACAATAACTTGGTTGACGGCACAAGACCCGGAAAAAGCGCAAGCCGGACAAGACCAAAACCGTCTACGGAGGCTATAGCAGCAAATTCTCATTTCCATTTATCTCTGCACCACTAATATTTCTGGCCCAATGGCTCAGCCCAATCAACCTATGAACTGTTATAGCTATTAGCAATGCTTGTCTTGCATAAGACCTGTATTTAAAAAGCTTAACGCCTCTCACTTGCGTCTAGAACCTAGCTCCCAGCATCATCGCACAGGAGCTTTATCGGTTGCCCCTCACGAAGATGCCACAAGAGGAGTGATGAAACGCCGTAATATAATCTGGAGATTGTTTCTCTACCTGTATCTGGTCACAAATGTTCAAGGTTATTTGGAGCTCGTAAAGCGTTGCGTCATCTAACAACACTTGAGGTTCTAAGTTCTTCGATTCGATCATCTCCAACGCCCACAATGACAATCTTTCAGCTGCTTCAGCCACTTCAGACCTCGCTTAGAGTTAAAATCATTTCGAGAATCCCATTCGAGGAAAGCAACGTGGCTATTGAGGCTTCCCAGCCCTAATCTCCCAACACTAGGGCCCTAAGCCAAGCCTCCATATCAATTCGAGACGTTACAATTTTAAGCTCGAATGGTCTCACCAAAAAGAGACTGTGATTCGATGTGGTTGCATACCACGTAACAAATGACCAGTGACGTCTGTCTCTAAAGAAAGCGCCACATATGACTGGCTGCGTTGGTGTTCTAGAACTCAGCTCTTGATTGGGTGCTAAGTTTTAGCCATGGCGTTGGACGCACGAACGCGGACTCAGCGTGGCTTAATCGTCGCTAGTTTTGACGCGTTTGCGAGGCATTGCTATGGTGCTAAAATTCCAGTTGTGCAGATGTGGCTTATCGGCTAGAGCTTGATTTGAAGCCATCACGGCGTTTGCCGTTGCAGAGGTGAATGAAGTTGGAGTTATATAAGGTCTGGATGCAGATGCAGTTTGAGACAATTCACACAATCAGATCTCAGTTCTTCAGCTACAAACATCATCTCGAACAATCCGCTATCATGGACGCACCCAAGTCTTACTATCTTTACAATCCTTCCGAGCCATTGGCAGGAGTTGTCGCCGGCCTTTATGGAGTGAGCTTTTGTATCACGCTCTGGCAAATCATTCGGAAGAAAGCCTGGGTATGGCTATTTATGTTGCTTGCTATTGCGAGTAAGTGAATCATTCAACAAATACCTTACTTAGCAGCTAATCATTACTGCAGTGGAGGTCATTGGTTACGCAGCTCGAGCCGTATCCGCTACCAAGCCGACGGAAAAGGGACCTTACGTGCTTCAATTCACACTTGTGATTTTACCCCCAGTCTTGATGGCCGGTGTCATCTATGTTATCTTCGCTAGAATCGTCTTCTGGGTTGTTCCCCCAGAGTCGAGAACCCTTCGATTTCTCTGGGTCCCTGGTAAGTACTCTTCGCAGCGGCAGTGAGAGAGGGATACTAATAGTTTACAATGCAGCTCGCTTCATCACTCTTCTCTTTGTTGGCTTCGATATCATCTCGCTCCTCCTCCAACTTGTCGCTGCAGTTCTCATCGCCGGCACCGACCCCACCGATCCTGATGCGAAGAGCAAGCTCAATCTTGGGAAAACGCTTGGTCTTGTCGGTGTGAGCACTCAAATTGCTGGCTTTGGTCTTTTCACTGTCTCCGCCATCCGTTTCCACTTCGCTGCGAGACGACTTAGCCCCGACTTTGCCAAGGACAATCAGGAGAAGCATGGTATTGTGAAGAAGTGGCAGACCCTACTCATTGTGGTCAATGTCTCATGCCTCCTCATTCTTGTAAGTCAAAATTTCTATCTATCTATGGCTCAGTTACTTACCACGAATAGGTCCGTTCAATCTATCGTGAAATTGACTTCGCTGGTGGCAAGGATGGCACTACTCACCAGAAGGAGTGGTAGTAAGTAGAACTTGTCCTTCATCCTCGAACAAAACTAACAAGTATACCACAGTTTATATGTCTTTGACACTCTTCCCATCTTGCTCGTCGTCTTCCTCTACAATGTCTTCTTTCCTGGTAGCTATCTTAAGCACCTTGGTTTCAAATTGCCCAAAGAACATCAGGGCGCGGTCCTGGACGCGGAGGCTGCCGACAAGCAGGTCTCAACGACTGCCGAGTCTGTATGATTTGCGTCATCCGTACCACCGGTAGTTCAGATACCCAGCCGCTTCTGGTTGGTATGGAGAGGTTTATGTTTATTTTTCATGGGATGTCTTCTTAGAGTTTGCTGTTTTATTACTCTATGCTTCGAGTTTTAGCAAAGAATTTCTGTTTATATATGCAAATAGAATCTCAGTTACATGCTTTTCGATCATGAAGTGGGTAGCGGGATCCAAAATGCTCAATGTACCCTCCACGCTTCAAAGTCTGCCTTGATTCCGATTACGGATGCGCTTCGTATGACGGGCTGAATTGTTCTTAAGCTAGGGGAAGCGAATTACAGGGGTTCAGTCAAGATATGGACAAAGCAATGGTTAGCAACAGCTAGAGCTAAATTGATGATGAACTTGACAGCATCAACCAAGATCCAGAGTCGGTATGATATGGCTCAAATTGCGACAACTCATCTTCTGTTCTTCCAGATTACTTGATCCAGCTAGATTGGACTGACCAGCACCAGGGCTGATGTCCCATGCCGGGAATCATCGGCTATGCCACTCATTAACCTATTCTACGCTTGACCTTTAAAGTGGAGTACAGCTCTCCAACGTATTCATTGTATAAACCGTCTGAAGCCGAGCAACGCAACTCATAAGGGGGATAACATTGTCAAGATGGCGAGTGTCGCGGATGGAGAGTCAGTTGGTAGAATAATAGGCCATGTTAAGGTTCAATGAAGAACAAGGAACCGGGAGAAGTTGGCATTCAGCTCCCATTGCCGCCAATGAGTCAGACAAGGTACAGTAGCCTCGAAAGACTTCAGACTCTATATCAAGGGCGAAAAGGGCCTAGCCAAAATGCTTACTCACCTTGTTAAAAAAAAGGTTTCTACGGATTCATTCTATTCTTATTAGTATAGAAGTGTCGGGTTTCCTGTCATCCCCTTCACTACCGCAAATACCAGAGTCCGTAGCTGATGAATGTTGGTGAACAGGGCTGACAACAAGGTCCGTGCCCCGCCCCTGACAATGAATCCGGGGTTAGCTCTAGCGCTTCAACAAGTCAGCTCAACTCAACTCAATTCTTATGTTGACGTGGGGAAACGCGGAGTCATCCAGAAGCCGAATAAGAGCAGATGTCGGTCTAGACGTCGACTTGCCGTGCACTACCACGGTGATGCAACTAATAATGATTATCGCGTCTCAACAAATCCCGAGCGTAGCCGAATTCCTGCCACGTAATGGTCACCTAGGTGAGTCAACCATGGGCTCCTGGTTAACCCGATGCAAGACGGCTGAGCTTAGCGCAGCCGCACCACTCACCGCGGCGGCCCACAAGGTGAGCTTACGCGAGGTCTGATTGGTACCCTGATATGATTGTTTTCGTGATGATCGCAAGCATTTGGTGATTTTGTTGAGGAATGCCTTGTCGGATGATGACGGGCTGGGTGCTACTGTACTGTAGTAGCTACAGCGGTAGTTCAGCGCTTGTGCGCGCCAAAGTGTTGTGATAGGTCGCCCTGGATGGCTGGTTTCACGGTGTTTCGGTGTCTCGGTATCAAATGCCGTAGACTATAATAAGAGTCATAACCTAGAACTCAATGACCTTCTAATATTGTTCTTTAGCTTTTTCAATATTCTCAATTGATTGCATTTGATTGCGGATTGTCAAAATGACGGATGTTATGAGTATTAGGGAGCAGCAGCGCTGTACACTGCAGTACTTTGCTGTTGACCTTGCGGCTGCGGCTTTCGCTTCTGCTTTGGTCACTCCCTGGGTGACAGCAATTGATAAGTGAGTACCCTCTCAGCGGATAGCTCAGTCCATCTTACTATCCTCAAGGTTCTGTGGATACTAACAGATGTCGAATTAGACTTGTCTTCAACAAAGCAACCAGCAACACGTCCATCAAATCATCCATGCGAAAGTGGGCATCCAAGCCCAAGGCAACATTTGCTTCTCTCTTCATACCATTCCTCGTCTACTTCGGAACCTACGCTACTGCCAACATGTTCGATTCCTTCAACGCCGTCCAATACGACTGTGACCCCTCCATCGTCTGCTCATCTCCCGCCAAGTTCGCCGCTACCACGACCGTCAGTTCAGGGCTGAGTATATTCAAAGACGCATACTTTTCGAGAATGTCTTGTGGCATGTCGACACCTCTGCTGAGTTATGCACTGTTTACCCTGCGAGATGCGGTGACTATATACGCTTCGTTCAATCTGCCTACCATGATTGCTCCCAAGCTTGCCGAGTTCCCCTTCGCGTCGATTACCCCGTTTGCCAACATCTTTCAGTCTGATGATGCAAGGCTCAAGATGGCTCAGCTATTTATGCCAGCTGCCTCGCAGATAGTCAGTACTCCGATTCACTTGCTCGGTCTGGACGTCCATGCTCGTCAGGTTCGCATGACGATCAAAGATCGCATTAGTGTCATTCGGCGCTACACTGGCTTTGCTACACCTTTACGTATGATACGAGTTTTACCTTCGTTTGGTATTGGTAGTGTGGCCAATACTGGTTTTAGAAGGAGCATGATGACTCGGGTAGTTTGATTTGACCTGCGGTTTGAGATGCTATAGTTTCAACACGGGAACTCCAAGGAAGCCTCAACGCGGAGAAGTCGTATTATTTTGCGTTCATAAAAGTCTATTATAAATTGAGAATATCTTATCAGGTCGAAACTTGCAGCGCAGTGAAATCGAGAATGCTATGTTCAGTTGGTTGACCCCGCACACCTTACCTCGTCCAGTGAAATCATCTCTTTGATGGTCATGAAACAAGCATTATCCTTGGTCCTATTCCCTCGATTTGCGGGTGAGTATATCGTTAGTACATGACAACAAGCCGAGGTGAGCAAAGGTTTATGGAAAGCCAATGGTTTTAGAATGCAGTAATTTTCATCTCTTACTATTTAGTACTATAGTAGTCATCGAATACATGAATCAAACGCTAAAGTCCACTCATTCAATGCTATGTATATACATCCTCATGCCTCGTTCTTTTTTTTCCCTTCTCTTTCTTTTTTATTTGCTTAGAACTTGTCTTGATTGGCGTTCTGCATCAACATGGTGTTGTCAGGCTTGTACTTCTTGGAAGCAAGGTTGACATTGTACTCGACATCGAGAACAGCGCCCTTGGGCTCATCCTTGACAGGCTTGAAGTCAAGGAGTAGATCGTCCTTGACAGCGCAAGCAGTGTCGGTCTCGAGATAGGGATCGTCGTTGGGGTACAGCTGAGCAGTAACACCGAGGTAATCATCGTGGGTGACCATGATGTGAATGTGAGCAGGGCGGTAAGGATGACGGCCCATGATCTTGAGGAGCTCGGCGGAGGGACCAGATGTGTCGATGGCGTACTCGGTGGGCTTGAGGCAGTAGAACCAGAACTTTCCATCAGCGTCGGTGCGGAACTTGCCACGAAGGTTGTGGCGCGATTGGTTCTCGGGGTCGTGGGCGTCGTATTTGCCGTTGGTGCTGGCTTGCCACATGTCGAAAACGGCGTTGGGGATTCCCTTTCCGGTATCAACGTCGCGGATGACGCCGTGGAAGAATGTGAGTTGGCCGTCCTTGGGCATGTCTTGGACGACGCTGGCGCCGAGGTCGCGGAAGGGGGTCTCGGGAGACCAGAAGGGACCGAGAATGCTGGAGGATGTAGGGGCCTTGCCGCCTTCGGTGACGACCTTGTGGTTGATCTCATCGACGAGACTGCGATTGTGAGCGATTGGTTTGGCAGGCGCAATTGATTGGGGAACTTACGACTCAATTCCGAGAATGTCGCAGACGCGCCATGTCTCGTTGCGGTTCTTCTTGTAGGCCTGGCCAAGAGAGTTGATGTAGTTGACGCCGATGATCCACTCGTCCTGAGTGAGCTCGACTTCTCTGCAGAAATCGTGCATGTGACGAATGAGAGAGGTGAGGATGACACGCTGGCGAGGGTCGGTCTCGGGGCTCATGAGGCCGATGACATGGTCTGTGAAGTTGGGGTCGAATTTTGATTGCGCCGTGGCGCCGTTGGTGCCGTTTGTACCGTTGGAGGCCATTTTATTGATGGTTGGAGGGAAATGTCTGGAGAAGAAAAAGAAGAACTTAAAAGATCTGGGGTATCTGGGGATGGGTGATGATGAGGGAAAAGACGTTTGGGTCAGGACGTGGAGGTCGCGCCGTTAAGTATGAAAATGAAATGTCGTTTGCCGTTTCCGTAGCCGGGAGACTTGGAGGGGGCGGGGCCGTGGATCATGGGCGCCAACGGTAGCGGCAATTCAAGTCGGCTCTCCACGTCAGAATGACCATTGCAAATACTGGCTCTCTATTGGTCCATCGTCACTAGAACAATCTTGGGGTAAGAGATCCGAACCGGGGGAAATATTCTTACCCGCAGGTGCCGTACCAAGATGCCGATTCCTCACCAAGCGGATCTTTGTTTCTCCAACTTTTTCCACCTTCTGGATGAATAGATTGCCGATTCTTCTTACCGGATATGGTTCTCGTACGATTTATTACCGTTTTTTGACTGGCTTGCTGTCGCGAACCATTTCACGTGCGTATCTGATTACATCAACCTTGAAAGGCCATTCTAGAGCTCACGGCAAAGATGTACGGTATGTTCAGCTGGACAAGACAATATCCAGATTACATAGATTCCAAAACATCAGATCATATTGCATCACAAGAAATATCACCTTCAGAAGAGACAATGACCAAGACAGCTCAATGACAGAGCAAGCTCCAGGGTACCTCATCAATTGACTCCGGGGGTCCCCGGCTGGTCAACCTGGGGTAGCGGCAATCATGCCAGGGTCCTGGGACTTAGTCAACGCATCAGCCTTATTAAACTCACCGGGAATAATGTCATGACGTCTCTGAACCGAGGAGACCTATCATGTTGTTTACATTGGGAAAGTGTGCTGTATTGACGATGCCGAGGGCAACGTGACGGGGAATCATGGATGCGGGGCATTGGATGACCCGCCAAAAACCACACAGCCACGAGCAGCTATTTTAGAGGAGTCTTAGAGGATGCAAGAAAACTTAGGCTATTGATCCTAAATGATGCAAATACTTAGGTGAAATAGTATAACTTCAGGGGGCTCTTTGATGAGTTTATTTTGGCACCTATGGTCAAGGTCTGAAGTTTTGCTCCCTGAGGCTAACAGAACGCACACAAAAGCAAAGGTCTCAAAATAGTATTAGCGTCAAAAATTCTAGAAGATACCTACCAAGACAAGCTATCGCTAACCATCAAACAACTCTCCTTCAATTATCAGGTACATCCTCCGCAGCAAAGGATCCATAAACTCGTGCAAACTGCTCACCAAATGCCTTGCAAAACTGATCGAATGGCTTGGCTGTCAAGTCCATGCTGGAAAAGGGAGAAGCAAACCATCTTTGAATCCCGATTATGAAGAAATTCCCATCAAGACTCGCTTCCGATAGGCCAATTCTTATGATACAGCCGATATTGAGAGATTCAAATAGTTCAGGATCATACGTCGTGAGTTGCTGCTGCCACCACTTGCCAAAGCTGTCGAGTTCTTCTAGCTTTGCTTGTTGCTCAGTCACTCGATCCGGATCTGGATGTTGTCGAAAACCATCGGCGCGAAAGTCGAAGTGGCAATCATGACGAAGAGTCGACGTGTTGTGTACTTTTGTTCGTTGGTCGCATGAGGAGAAGCTACGGGCGATAATCTGATCGCTAACCATAAAAACGCGTAGGTATCCCCATTTGGAGACCGATGGAAAACACTGCTGGTGAATAACTCTCATGGCGGATCCCTGCGTATAGGGCTGGTTATGAATAAACGTGTTATAGTTGGGGGCTGCGCTATGATGTATGTAGTCTTCGCGCTCGCTAAACGCGAACCTGACGAACTGTGGCCCTTGTATTTCATCCAGTCTGCAGTCTCCGATGCCAAGGCATGTCTTCGGCCTGTGACGGTATGATTCCGGTGTGGAGTCTTTCACAGCAATAGAGTCCAATGCCCTGATATCGGCAATTCTGTATCCATAATTCCAGCTCTCATGGTATCCTGGAAATACGCTGATGTCATTGAATAAATTCTGGAGTGCATCTATGGCTTCATAAAGATGACGAACTTCAGGATGGAGGGTCCAGTCGCGTGGGAGAAGTGGGATGTAGAATAGAATCGGCCGATTGTGATCGCACAAATGATTAGCGAGAGAATTGCCTCCTTTTTCTATGAGGCCCATGATCCAATCAAGCGTGCGGTATTCGATAGTCATGCGCTGAGATCTTTCGGCCCAAAGCATCGCGAGAACCTGCTGATGAAGAAGGACGAGGCGTTCGTTCCAGGAGGGCTCAATGAGCTTTGGTCTGGACTTTTGTACTCTTGCGATACGACCAGCCAAATCGACTAGACCATATTTCTGTTTCATTCTGGGGCCGATGTTGCTGACAAGTCCAGGACCTAGGCTATCTTCCAGTTGCTGCAGTCTTTCAGGCGTCAAACCGCCTAGGACGTCGCCCGCTTCGAATGAGCCAACAGCTGGGTCGCAGGGAATTCTACAGTCGTAGCCCTCTTCACAGATGTCTTTGTGTTGGCTGATACCAACAAAAATGACATGGACCCCGGGGTCGTCGCTTTCGTGTCGTGGTCTCTTCGTGGGCGCGGAAGTCGCCTGTGTCGGTGGCGGTGCGGCTCTCTTGGCTACCGCCATCGTTGCATTTGCCATGATTGAAGATAAAAAATCAGCTTGTTTGCAATAGGCGATGTCGAAGTGTTGTTTGTTTTGCATTGAGCGTACCTACCTACCCGGGTGAGGGGGGCAACACTGACCAAAATCAATAAGGCAAGAGCAACTGCCTTGTATCAAACAACAATTAGCTATAATATCCTCATGTTATAATAGGTGGTATAGAGTAGTATAGTAAATAATTTAGTATATATAGGTTAAAAGTTCTACCTCAGCAGCTAGATTGTTTCTATAATTTCAAGAAAACTTTGACATTGGACCAAGGTGTCAGAAATATATAATCTAAGGTCCACAAAATCTACACTAAATTATACTAAACTTTACCTAAGCCTTTTTGTCACTTAGAAAAGAGGTCCTAAGTTTTCTTGCCTCCCCTTTCCTGTTTACGAAATCACGATATTGATGCGAGGTCAAAACTCGGGTTATCTGGACCTACTTGACTGACTCTTCTGTCTGGATTTCGACTAAATCATTCTTCCCAATGTAGGTAGAAAGATCCAATTAATTAATAATCACGTTCAAGCCATTGGTGACAGGCCTCATACAGCTTGAGAAGCTGCGGTTCAGCACTGTAAAAGTGATCTGACATGGTCTGATCGACACAGCTGAAGAATCGAAGAAGAGCAACGACAGTAAAGTCAGCGTACGAGGCTTCTCACATTAGCGACCACATCATCAAATTTCTGAGGCTGATTTTGTTCTTACGAAGGTAATTCATCAAAAATGGTCCTGGGGTCTCAGCCAGTACCTCTCCGATCTCATGACACATAGCATCAAGCTGGTACCAAAGCTGCTGGCTAACGTGCTCACTATAATATGAATCGAGACTCATTCCAAATCTTTTTTCTCGTGTGTCTGCATAATATTGCCGATCTGATGGCACAAGAACTTTCTTGGGTAATAAATGTGCCCATAACGGTCTGCTGCTTATCAGTAACTTCTCTGCTAATTCTTCGACCCTAGCGGATTCTTCTGAGTCGAATTGAAGTGAGGGCGTGCTAAAATGCTTCTCTAATTCCTCGGCAATAGACCTTGACCCCATGATACCCCTTGTGGTCTCGCCCTCCTGCAACAGGATGCAGGGTATGGTATGCGGGCTCAAAGGTGGCTCATTCGGTTTCACACTGAGCTGGTGTCAATGATTGATGTAAATGAGTTTTGGGTCCTTAGGGACTTACTGAGGCTGCATATAGGTACTGAGGTTGGAAAAGTCGAGCCATTCAGTGGTATATGGCAATGCCTTGTAATTGAGGACGAGCCGGGCTACCATTGAACAGTCAGTCTAACGCGCGCGACCTCGATGTGACGGTATCAAACCTTTCCAGACATTTGGAGACCACGATTTTCGTGTTATACTTGGAATGTCGAAAAGCGTTATCAACGGGCGAGATGCCATGTTTGTTTTTCTGTTCTTTAAACTGATGCCCGCATTGAATTGATTCAGCCTCGGTTCTTTAATACAAGTGTCAATTGGGGTTGAGGTTGATGGTCGCTGACAATCGATAAAACTTGTCCCAGTCAAGTTAGCTCCTTGACTCTGGGATTAAAAGCGGGTCCAGTCGGGCAAGTTTATGTCATTCTCCTCAGTGAAATGTCCGATCGCCCAGATTATCTCCCCGTCCTTCACTAAACATTATTTTATGCCTTGCACTTTGCGCCTTGCGCCCTGTGTCTTGAAACCTTTCTGTTCGAATCAACTGAAGGTCATTTCTTCTCATCTTCTCTGAAGCAAGAGTTATCAATTTGTCACAGCTTATTCATTGCTCCTCTCTTTAAACTAGCAAAAACACAACCAGCTTACAAACGTGCACCTCTTCTGTCATAATGTCTCCTCGCTCTAATGAGCCACCCAGCCCAGAGGCCAAGGTAAAAGCCTATTCGGATCTCTTATGTCAAATCTGCCGAGTCACCTAACCCAAAACTTAGGAACGGCGCGCGCGTAATAGGGCAGCGCAGCTAAAGTTTCGGAAGAAGAAACAAGAAGTCGATGAGACACGCTGCAACCGAATAAAGCAGCTTGAAGGTGTGATTGAGAAAATGAGCACTGTCTTGGTAGAATTCACAGATGGGCTCTTACAGCAGGATGCCGTCCAACAGAGCCCTGGTATGATAGCCAGCATTCAAGGCGTTATCGCCGATATTCTTACATTGGCCAATGAAGCTGGAGACCCTGAACAGGACCACAAGGCTCGTAAGGCTCGAGGAAAAGCCACTGAAACCCAATACCATTCTCCCAAAGACGTTGAAGATGAGTTTCCTAGTTCAAACCCCAATATTACCATTACCGCTACTCCCGACGGCCCGATGACTGCCATTTCCCCAATGCCCCTTACAGAAGACTCCCCCATAAATATGCCTTTTTTTGAAGACACAATGGTGCCGCTACCGGTAGTTCCGACGGTCTACTCCCAAGCAAACTACCCACCATCTACGATCCCGGCACCTCTCAGCCCTCTTTTATGGACATCCTCATTGCCACCTCTATCTCTCAATTCTTTCATTTGTCGTCTTACATATTCATGCTTCAAGGTTGGCTGCCTTGTTCTCAGCAGATCAATCGATGCCCCACTTCCACTATCAGAAGAGAGTCGTATGTTTGGCTCGACCCTTCGCTACCGCGAAAGGGATGAAATGATCTTGAGAATGCGATGGCTGCTCGGCCCTGGCAAGCATGAACTTCAGACCTTGGCAGAGTTACCCTGGGGAGGGAGATGGTGGGATCAAGAGTTTTCCGGTAGCGACCTTGCGAATTATGCCACGAATGCCTCGATGGTTGACTCATCTGCCCCCCAGTTCCTTAGTGTCCTTGGTGTCGAGAAACAGCTCATGGCACTTGGCGCTCGCTTTGTGGATAAAGAGACCATCGAGCTGGACTCGAGTGCCTTGGCGATCCTGTCGGGGAATCGCCTAGAACCTAGCTGCCCGCAGCCAGATAGCTGGAGTTTTGTCAACCTTTTCCCATCAAAAGATTCACGACCGCAGATAGACTCGCCGAGAGTACGGGTCAGTCTGAATTTGCTCATAGCAAACTTGACAAAGATAGCGGTTTGTTTGATGAAAGGCCCTGGCTTTCCCAGACAGGCATTGAGAGGAGCTATTGAACAGTCTGTGATTACGAGGAAGATTAACCCAGGGAGGCCCGGCATGGCCAGTATGGAATCATCGCTTTGTTACTAGACTAAGTAGCAGTACCTGAGTATCTATTTAAACATCTCGTCTAGCCTCTGCTTGAACTGCTCTTCAACTTTCAATCTTCTGATATTGCCCTTCGTATCAGTTCGAGGCAACGAACGTTGCGGGACAACAAAGATCAGATTCACGTCTTCGATTCTTTCGTGCTTGTATCGTCGCCGGTGGAATGGAGTACTTTGCTGCAGAACCTTGAGCTGAAGCTCTCGTGTCTTCTCTGTGGACTCCAGGACATCATCGTGCTTAGGCCCAAGGACAATGGCTGGCGAAGGACGCCCGACGCCAATTGCGACAACAGCGTGAATCAGGTCGTCTCCACAGCACTGCAGAGCGTCAACTTCGATTGAGTTGGCATCGCACCGCAAAGCCATTTCCATCTTGATCCAATCATCATCGCGGCCTCTAAAGGCATATTCTCCAAGCGCGATCTCTAAGAACAGATCGCCTGTGTGAAACCTGCCATCCGTCGCATCTCTCAGACTATATTGAGGACAGTTAGGGGACTCAGGGGGGACAACAAGCTCGACTAGATGTTCTTGAGCATTTTGATCATCGCCAAGAGGGACAAATTCGAATACCGACGGTGAAACCGGCCCCAGTGCGGCCTCCTTGGCCCCATAGGAAATGAGATTCAGTCCCACTTCGGTAGACCCAAAGGCACTTATAAGATAGGAATTATGACCATGGGCCCAAGCCTCTTCATAAGGATCGAGCGGGTAACCCCCGTATGCTATATGGTCTAAAAGGCACAAACTCCTGAAGAGCAATGGATCATGGCGCGCTTGGCGGAAGAGCTGCGACAAGAAGACCGGAGACATGTCGAGTCGTGTGAGCCCATGATTGTCGATCATATCGACGAGCTCGGAGGTAGGATATGGGATACTTGTTGGAATGATGAAGCAACCGCCTTGAAGGTCGCTTTCCAGAAACAGCATTGTGCTTCCCATATGAGTAGAACTTCCACTATTAAACCAACTTATCAGTTTGGGCCCAACAAGAATTAAGCACTAGTCTTACATCGCAACCTTGACCATGGTCCTTGGTAACGGAAGGAACTCACTGAGACTTGAAAACTTTTTGATCAGGCATTTCATCCATCGATCTGTTATAGGCACAAGTTTGGGTGCTCCAGAGGTTGAGCCAGAAGTATGGTATATCATCAAAATCTGGTCTCCATCCATCATCTTTGGCAAAGGCCACACAGGTGTTAGCTTAGACTCGAATTTTGAAAGAAGCCCGTTGGCCGAGAATGTGGGTATTGTACTATCTTGAAGAACAGAAGCCAAACAAGGATCGTGGACTAATGCTGCAGCTCCTGCGGCTGTTAAGAGCTCGTGAGCGACAGAGGGGTCGGTCATTCGAAGCAAAATGAGCTGTGCGGTGTACCCAGCTCGAAATATACCCCAAATATGTAGCAGATCTTCATACGATGTTCCCTTCAACCTGCCAATATGCGGTACAGAAAGTTAGTTGCTCTTTTCGAGGATAACTGTGAGTACTTACCACACACCGATAACGGACTGCTCAGAAATGTCATGTGGTAAGAAGGTCTTCTTCCAGTAGGAAGCCGTGGCTTCGATATCATTTTCAAATTGGTGATAAGAGACATCACTGTACCTGGGTCCAGTCGTGACATTGTGTTCCTGCTTAACCGCAGTTGCGTAAGGTTGAGTTCAGTGGCTCTCAGAGCTGTAAGCGGTGTGCTGAAGTCTGCCATTTCAGTGCTTGAATCTGTACGTATAACAATCTTTGTTGGATGCGCATCCTTCTGCGGATTGGGGGACAGCATCATGTAATTTAAGCTCGAACGAAGTGGAAAGTGACCAAAAAGAACACTGACATGATACGTGCCAGTTCCAGAGTTCAATTTGGTTCCAGCATGAATTTGTCACATCAGAAACCTGCCCCGGACAGCGTGATAAGGGTTCGACTCATCGCTTTGGTCTTATTATGTCAGAAGGCCCGAATCTGCATATATCAAGGCTGGCCACGGAACCTGATTTTAAATTGAGAGCTTATACCTGTCGCTGGCTGTGTAATTAGGACTAGGTATTGCAGGTGATCAGCAAGTGCTCACTGCAAAGTTGTCCTCGGATAGGAGCCCAAGTCAAACGACATGAGCTTCTGGACGTCAGGTAGTTCACGGCATGAAACACATACTCCGACTTACCAATATATAGAGAGTTTATAACAGCAGATCCTGCTGGGTCGCAGATACGAGTATCACTTTCATGTAGTGCTTATTGGATCCCCAGGTGCTGCTCAAAAAGAAATATTGACTCA
Source organism: Fusarium oxysporum f. sp. lycopersici 4287 (assembly GCF_000149955.1). NCBI lineage: Eukaryota > Fungi > Ascomycota > Sordariomycetes > Hypocreales > Nectriaceae > Fusarium > Fusarium oxysporum. Next base: position 1,303,992 of record NC_030996.1, on the reverse strand, counting down.
CGAACTCGCTTTCCAGATGTACTCATAAAAAGTGGCGCAAAAACTCTGAATTCGACCTCGCTGAAACATATGCAGATACACATGTACCAAGTTACACGTGCATATATTGGGCTGGCGAAGAAACATATCACATCGCCGCGAAAGGATTACTTGCTTCAGTCAGGCACTGTTCATTCGCTACCAAAGCACTATAAATAGATATCCTAACTCCGTCCTATTAATACAATTCTTCTTCGTGATGCCTTATTCATCGATGGCATGAGCATTTACAGTCAATTACTGTACAGGAAGACCCTCTCTTCCTTTTCACTAGATTGATTCTGAGTAATTTGTTATTTCATAGGCTTCTGGTTCAGGGTGACTTTTGACTTACCAACTTTGGAACCTTCTTCGACATCCACGTCTCCGAGAGCTTCCCTCTTCTTTGCTGTGGCCTTGACGCCAGAGACTGGCATCTCAATGTCCTTGGTGACAGTAGTTCCAGTCTTGGCACCGCCGTTCTTGAACTCGTCCAGGGAGATTGCGGGAGCAACAGTGGCCTCGTGGTATTCGTCGTTGAGTTGCTCCTTCTCGTGGATGTGATTTGTAGTGTGGATGACCTTCTGTTGGACGGTTTCTCTCTCGATCACGGGCTGAATATTCTCGTGGAGATGGCTGGGACAATATGTAAGATTCCGGTACATGAAAAGGGGGGGCGGCAACTTGGTACTTACTGGTGAATGTGCTCATGCTCCTTCGTGGGAGCATACTCTCTTGAGTGAGTAGTGTCCTCAACGTTCTTCTCGTTCTTGATCCTAGCAGCTTCTTCCTTGGCCTTCATCTTAGCCTCGTTATTGCGGTGGTCGATCTCCTCTTCGACTTCATTCTCTTTGTAGACATGCTTGGTGGGCAGGACATTCTTGTCCTTGACTGGCTGGATGGTGGTATGGTAATGGTCCTGGTGGACCTCGTGATCGACTTCAGTATCAACCTTCTCATGCTCGTGAGACTTGACGTCTTCGTGCACAACGGGAGCTTGCTTCTCCTTGTGAATGGTGGCATCGTCAGTTGTCTCGACGGTCTTGTCGACAGTCTTGTCGAGGCTCTTGTCGACTTGCTTGGTGGCTGGGGCATTGGTTTCGTTTTGATCTTCCAATGGAACACCTGTCACGATGTTCTTGACGGATGAGGCCAATTTGCCAAGGGCGTTGGGAGGAAGTTCAGATGCCATTGTAAATAGGTGAAGATTTTGATATGATTTGAGTGATGCGAGAGTAGATTCGAAGTCAAGTGTCAGAATTCTTGTGGTTCAAATAAGTTGTAGAGCTCTCTCTTAATAGCTCTGGCAGATCAATGAGCTCATGCCACAGTCCTTGGCAGCGTATGTGGCTCATGCTGTCATCGTTCGTCATTTTTTGCACAATTTACTACGATCTAAGATCTATGACGATGTATTTTAACATGCAACCAATTTACCTTTTCCATGTACCTGAATCTGCCAGATCTATCGATGGTTTTGATCCTTGACCGTACTCTAATTCTGTCACTCAAAATCTCAGACGCCCTGTCATTCTCGCCTCTTTAGTGGTCACAGTGGAGATCTTACGCCACAGTGATGTATCGACTACGTAGCTAGTGCCACCAAAATCTGGGTTTTCATGCAGGAGCGTTATTACATCGCAGTCGAGAGGGCAATTCGGGACGTCGATCGTTTTCGTGGCGCAGAAGCTTACTCTGAGCTCCTCTGTTGGGTTTAGCTTTGGAGCCGCTAGATCAAAAATACCTGTTTCACGACCAAAATTATGGAGGACAACATGTACTTCTCATCGTGAGACCAGCCTCGGCTGCCATCGATTGTCCACCAATGAAGTTATGGCCTGGAGATTGGCGGGCAAGCATGTGCTCTTCAAAACTTGGCTTCAATCATCCAGGTCTCAACCGCACGTCATTGGGCAAACAAGAGCCAAAAATGAGCTTGTTTCTTCTAATGAGAAGCCATCGACAAGGAACCTAGGGATATGGAAAGCTTGAAACAAATACCGCCTGTCTGCAATTGTCTACTGGAAGCTCTGGGTCTGTAGGGTAGTCTAATTGTCTGGGCACGATTACATCAGATAACGCATGTTCGCAACGTACTTTCTCCGTCCCTAATTATAACCAAGAGTAAAGGACCTTATATATTATTAAAATGCAACGCTATTTACTATTATTGAGATCTAAACTTGCCATGGCGGATTATACTATTAGATTCTGAGTTTCCTGTAGCAAAGCCCTCTGGTTTTTCCCTTGACCTGTGATTGTAACCTCTGATTAATGATCGCTTCGAGAACAAGCCAAGTCTTTGATATACCCTGAAGAGTTATATCCTTTCAAGCAGATTTCCACAAGGTCGAGAAACCCGTTTGTAATAGACACGCGACCGGGTTCCCGTTCCTGTTCTAGCGTCTAAACGGGAATATGCCGCCTTCGCCACCTGCTACTCAGATGCTCAACTACAGCAGCTATCTTCCGTTCTGCCTCGTACCGGCATAGTATGATTAAGGGGGCTTTGATCAAGGAAAAAGGTATAAAGCCTCGGATCATGTTCGTTTCTCTAAACGAGACTCAATTGTAAAACCTGGCTTTCGTTTACGATGGTTAAAGGACCTCGTTTAGATACCAATAACCCGAACTGTGGATCCAGATCTAAGCGAAGCCCAGTAAAGTGTTAAAATAGGAATACGAGGTAAAGCTCAGGTCACTATAGTCTAAACTGTGCTTATTTACCAAGGGACATTACCTTAAGGGGATGTAAATACTTCCCCTCTCCCCTACCGCGACAGCAAGTAAAGTAAAATCGTCGCATTTTGGGAAATTGACATAGTTATTTATCCAGATGGTCGTTTACCCCGCGCTTTAAACGTATTCAGGCAGGAAGCTACATGGACTAAGATGTATAAAAGGGTATAATCAGCACGAATTGATAGCCAACAGAAGATATAATGAGCAACAAGCGTCTGTATCTCTGTCCTCCACTCAGAAAACCAAGACCAAGATCCTCCGTTACACAATGTATGCCCCAACTTTGTGGATAAGCCTTGCAGGCCTTGCTCTCGTCTCCCCCACTTCTGCGACACTGCTAAGTCAGAAGCCAGCATCTTGTAAGTACCTGCGCATATGGAGTCCTTGTTCTCTCCTGTTCTCAGTCGAGTAAAGAGGCTAATCAATGGGGAAAGCATGGAAAAATGCTTCTGACCAAGCCCGAGCCTTTATAGCACAGCTCAATACGACTGAGAAGATTGGCATCGCTACCGGCGGCTATCGCAGAGACGGACCGGCATGTGTTGGCACAATTGGGAAAGTCGAAAGGCTCGGATTCCAGGGTATATGCTTTTCCGATGGCCCTTCTGGATATGCTAGGTCAGACGGTGTGAGCGTCTTCTCCTCTGGCCTTACTGCAGCTGCAACTTGGGATAAACGGCTTATCTATGAACGTGCCGTTGCCATTGGAGAAGAGTTTAGGGCCAAAGGTGCACACGTATTTCTTGGGTAAGTCATTGCAACTTTCACCCTGTCGAGGTAATACATGTGCTAATTCAATGGCAGGCCATCCTGTGGTCCTATGGGCCGTAGTGTTCTTGGCGGGCGAAACTGGGAGGGTTTCGGCCCTGACCCTTATCTCTCTGGCGTCGCTATGCATGCGTCCGTGTCTGGTATACAATCTGTTGGTGTACAAGCGTGCTCAAAGCATTTCATTGGAAACGAACAGGAAACACAGCGCACACAGACCACTGAGGAGGATGGAACCGTCATCAATGCTTTGAGCTCCAACATTGACGAACGTACATTACATGAGATGTACCTTTGGCCTTTTGCTGACGCTGTTAAAGCTGGTACTGTCAGCGTGATGTGCTCCTACAACAGAGTGAATCAGACCTATTCCTGCGCGAACCATCACTTGCTTTCGATACTGAAGGATGAACTCGCCTTTCCGGGCTACGTCGTTTCCGACTGGTATGCGACACATGGCACAGCCTCCTTCGCCAACGCAGGACTCGACCTCGAGATGCCAGGACCTATCAGTGCCGACTATGGTGCCTCGTATTTTGGCAATTACCTTCTAGATGCAGTTAACGATGATAATGTGACAACAAGTCGCCTCAATGATATGGTCGAGAGAGTCCTGACGCCATACTTCTTTCTACATCAACATGAGGATTTCCCTGCCCTGGATCCTGCTTCCGCCACTGCCCTAAGCGTCAATCAGTTTGGTTACAACAACCCTCAGTTCGCGATCAAGCCCGTACCTGCACGCGATGTTCGAGGTGATCACGCCAAGGTTATTCGGGAATTGGGTGCCGCTGCCACTGTGCTACTCAAGAATACCAACGGAACACTGCCCCTGGAGAACGAAAAGGATATTGGGGTCTTTGGAAATGGGGCGCCATACCCAACCATCGGGTCCGTCTATTTTGACTATGAGAACGCGTCTATATCCTACGAAGTGGGCACTCTCGACCAGGGAGGCGGTTCTGGCATTGTCCGCCACACCGAGCTTATCGCGCCGTTGGACGCAATTCGAGAACGTGCGCGAAAACAGGGTGGCCGGGTCCAGGCCCTTCTGGAACACAAGGACATCATCGATGGCAAGTTCAGGTCTATCTACCCGATACCTGATGTCTGTCTGGTCTTCCTAAAGGCATTTGCGGCAGAGGGCCGGGATAGAGAGTCGCTGGACCTTGATTGGAATGCCACCAAGGTGGTCGAGAGCGTTGCGTCCTTGTGCTCTAATACTGTTGTTATTGTCAACGGTCCGGGTATAGTCTTAATGCCCTGGGCCGACAACGAGAATGTAACGGCTATTCTGTCAGCTCAGTACCCCGGAGAAGAAATCGGTAACTCCATCGTGGATGTTCTCTGGGGTGAGGCGGAGCCCGCTGGCCGTTTACCATACACTATCCCCAGGAACACGAGCGATTACGGTGGGCCAATCTTCAACCTAACTGAGCCATCCACCAATCCTGATGAGTGGTCAGTTGATTACACAGAAGGTCAATTTATAGATTACCGACATTTTGACGCCATGGACATTGTACCTCAGTACGAGTTCGGTTTTGGCCTCTCGTACACCACCTATGAGATGTCAACAGAACTCACCGTTGATGTAGCTGCCGGCATTGGAGCTCATGTAGATGAGTCCAAAGGCAAGGCGCCGGGAGGATGGAATGATCTTTGGGGACAAGCAGGTGCGGTAACCGTCGAGGTGCGCAACACTGGTGACAGGGACGGACATGCAGTGCCTCAGTTATACGTGTCATTCCCCCAAGACACAACCCCAGCCGGTACCCCAATGCGAGTTCTGAGGGGCTTTGATAAGGTGCATCTCAAGGCTGGACAGGCTAAGAGGGTTGTTCTTCCTCTCCAGAGAAGGGACCTTAGTTTCTGGGACGAGGCTACACGCCAATGGGTCATCCCCGAAGGTACCTTTACCTTTTCTGGTGGATTCAGTTCTCGTGATCTCCGAGCCAAAAATAAGATATCTGTATTGGGGTGAAATTGTATCAGGAGCCAAATTACAATGAGGCGGTAGCATCGTGGGAACCCGAAGAAAGTGCTTACTGTAGTAGTGACTGGTCAAGTTCGGGACTCGGGTGGCTGATCAGATTCTCTATGACTTAGAAATTGACTCTTTTCCGACCTTTTCCATACTCACCCCCGGCTCGATGCAACAAGCGCGATCTAAGTTGTGTGGGTTATTGTAAGTTCTCAGCAACAGGTCTTAATTGAAAATAACACATCTAGCTCAATATTTAGACAAGCGCGGCAACCAGCGAAACCCTTAATCTTCAAGCTACTCTAGAGTTAGGGCCGCATCGTGTTATTTATCTTTAGCTCCATGTTACATGATTTTCTTGTGAACTCCTATCTACGTTGTGTCATTCGTAGAGTAAGGTGATGCATTGCAGGTCCTAGGGGTCTCGGCGAGGGTCGGATACGTGACGGGTCAATGTTGCGTATGGGATAACGCCGTCTCATGCTATGAGACAGAACCTCGAAGGAGGATACACTACAACATCTAACTCAAGATATCGATTCAATTATCTGTTTAGCATACCTTCCTCCTATTCTAATTATTGCCCACGTAGGTCTCGTCACCTTCAGCGACTTTCTGTGATATAGGCAAATATGTCCATCGACTAAAGTAGGCAGGTGTGACACCTTTCCCACCATTGCTCGTAGCATACACTCCAAGTAAAGTGCCTACAAGAGTTAGCTTAATCTGAGATTTTATGTATTGGCTAGTAGTGATCTAACCTGTGAAAGGACCGCTTCCACCACTGACAATATTTCCACTGGCTTGACCGAGCTCCATTTTCGTAGCTGCACCCTTAGTGCATGAGGCGGAGAAAGCAAAGGTCTTATCATCAGGGGTTGAGACGGTAAGGCGGATGACGCTGCCCTCCCAGTCTGATGGGATGGGAAGCACCTTTGCTTTCGGCGTATCTATGCCTGGTTTCCCAGATGCCTCGATTCGGAAGCGGAGGTGTGGGGTGAGCTTGCCATGAGAAGAAACAAGATTGACGACGCCTAAACTCAAATGCTGTAGTTGAGTCAGGAAGACAGTGACACCAGCTTCTTCCTCTTGAACCTCAGGCGAGAAGAGCAAGTCGACACTAAATTGGAAGAGGGTGCTTGTCTGCTTCCGAGCAACAAAAGCAAGTCCATCGTTATCCGGGTCAAAGGTGCTATCACCTGTAAGATTGGCACGAGACGGCGTGATACAAAGGGTTTGTTTATGCCCTTGAGGAGAAGTCTAGAACAGGGATGGAGTACGCCACTGAGGCCTCCAGGTGACGAAGCTAGACGGGATTCCGCTAGAGAAGTCGATGTGCTCTGCGTCGGTGTAGAATGGTCCAGAGCCCGGTAGCCTCTTAGACTTGGGCGGAAGGGGGCCTTTCATACGACCTCGGACAGGCTGCATCTCCGGCCACTTGCCCTTTCCCCAATAGACCGGAAAAAGCACTGTTTCCCTACCCATCGGATAGATTTCGAACTGAGGTCCCGACCGCGTTGCCAGCGCCATTCCCCACCAGTTTTGGGACTTATCTTGGAACAAGTCTGCATGCCCAACTGTCTGGAAATACTCTTTGGTACCCCTGTTTGTTAGGACTGGATTCTTAACATAGCTGTTGTACGGGCCAGTAACCGTTGTTGAGCGAGATATGGTAACAGAGTGGTTTAGCTCTGTCCCGCCCTCTGAAATCATCAGATAGTAGAAACCGTCCTTTTTGTAGATGTGAGGTCCCTCCGCATTTCGGCCACCAGTACCATTCCAAATATTGATTGGTTGACCAACAGTGCCATCAGTCAGGTTGACCGGGGCTTGCTGTATACCAATAGTGGCATATGACATATATGCTTGGCCGTCGTCATCCCAGAATATGTCGGGATCAAGCCCAGAGGTCTGCATGATGACTGGATCGCTCCAAGAAGTAGATTCATATGGATTTGAGGTGGTATATACTACAATCTTGACCTCAGGGTACTGACCCGTACCCAGATGAAAGTAAGTGGTTGTCAGATAGAGACGCCCGTCGCGATATCTCAGAGTTGGAGCATATGGGCCATCTTGTTGTCCTATGCTACGACTTTCCATCTTGGGCATTTGCGACTGTCTAACCAAGGCATTGCCGATATGTCTCCAGTTGATGAGGTCCTTAGAGGCATAGACTGGAAGCCCTGGATAGGCCATGAAGGATGACGTGGAACAGAAGAAAGTCGAGTCCCACTCGGCGACGAAGACGCAGCTTGGGTCAGAGTTCCATCCAGACAGAGTTGGGTTTGTGTAGGTCGAAAGGCCATAGGAAATGGTCTGCCCACTCACCAAGGCGAGCCATGACACGAGAAGTGACACCAAGAGAGTCATGGTAAGGTACTGTGGATAAGAGATAAAAAGGCTGTAATGGGCTAGTGAAAAGATAACAGGCAGACGTCGCGAAGAGAACGTCAAATATACCTTGTTGATGATCATCAGGATCTGTCTAGTCTGCCTAGCCACTGTCCCAGGCATTGGTAAAAGGAATAACATCCCAGTATTTTAGTGCTCCCTCTTACGGGTAAAGTGTGGTTACTCGCGGTCAGCGAGTCGGGTTTTGAGCGAGCGCGGAAAGCAATCGTACTCGTACCCAAGAGCCATTGCTTCTTCACCGAAGAAGTTAGCGGACCAGAGAACGCGTCTCCCCTGTGGCCGAAATGCCGCCGCATAGTAACCGGGAAAGTCGGAAGAAATCAAGAGAGTTTGCCTGGCGGCTAATTTTACATTCTGTCGTGCCTAACCTCATTCCCCCCACCTTGTAGCTGATCTCCTAGTTTGTCTTGCCCAGATATTGAGGGTGTTTACACAAAGTCTAGGCCATGCATCAATGATACATTGACAAACGGTACCTGATATGAAGGTCCTTTTCCATTTCTCTCCGATTTGACTCCTGTAATAGTAGTGGTAAAACTAAGACGGGGAACAAGATAAAAAAAAGACGCTTCTCCGTAGGAGTCGTGATTTTACTACGGCGTCGCACATTATGATTTGAATATCAATGTAGATATAACAGTTTTCAATTGAAATCCTATCATTATTTATTCAATTTAAATTCCCGGCACCATATTCTTGAGATATTTCGCAAGCTATATGTGCTGGGACGTGGATGCAAAGTACTGAGATTGGAAGATCAAACTGGGAAACGGCTGACAATAGCCATATGTCCTGTATTAGAGTAGTTGGAGGACTGCCTCACCAGCGTAAGAGGCTTGGACTGACCGGCGGGGTCGTCAAAAACGAGCCCGTCGACAAGACCGTTGAGGGGATCGCACTTGGCCATTTATACGTTCAAACTCGCAGGATCGCGGGAACTGGCCACGCTGCTGTATTACGGTAACATGGGTCCCCAAAGTGTAGACCAAAGCTCTGAGGTAGATGGATGGCGGGCGCGCTGGCGAAAGTGCCCTTCTAGTCATCGAGGTAGACCCTTCCTGCGACCTATTGAACAGCCACTCTAGTAGGCGTAATCATGCTGTTCTCTGTAGAAGTCCTTTGTCAGGGCATTGAAAAGGACGGCTTAGTCGTAGAACGATACCGCGCCAAAGTTCTGAAGGTTGCAGAGGTCGACATTGCCCTCTGAAATCATGGCCCAGTCATCGGGCTCTAGGGTTACGGCTCCTGGCTTTGTCCTAAGGCCGGCGTCAGTGCTGGACATGACATTAAAGGTACAGCGCTTTAATCTGAAGTGAAGCGATGAAAGAACGACGATGAGCCTGCAGTTGGGAATGATAGGTCTTGTGGTCGTAGGTGGTCTCCATACTGAGGTCTTCCCTTGGCTGTCGCAGGTATCCAGTGTTGACTTGGCACAAGTTCGTATTCTTAACGTGAAGTCGAATCGGCCATTCGTGGGTTCGCAATCTCGTTTTCGAGCTATCTACGACATAGCCCCAACTTCAAGGTGCGCCTCAGTATCGAGACAATGGAGAAATGTATTAAGATTACAATGTGGAGACTACAGGGGAAGGAGCTCTGGAATATGTGGCGACGTCAGGTAGTGAGCAAATACGAGGCTGGCGCCAATCAATCTAGCCTCTGAAACGTGCGTCCCGTTTCTGAATTAGACTCGGGGTAAGCCGAATGTCCAAACGTTATCGACGGCGTACAAGGGACTATGCCAAACGCGACTCCTGATCTATGTTTAACAAAATGAATCAGACCCATGTTTGCGCGAAATTCTTTAGATACTTCTTTCGTGGCCAACCTACTTTCACTAGGCTGGGTAGTGTCAGAGACTTAGACTTGTGCTAAGTCTGCACTCAGCTCGAACCAGATGGCTTCCTACGCTGAGTCTGGTGAACCCTCACCTATACTGTTACCTCAATCTTTTAATGGTTCTGACCTCGGGACTGATAAGAGGAAGTTGATTGTCATATACATCCATGGGTTTTGCGGGACTGAAGAGTCATTCAGTCAGTTCCCTTCTCACGTCCATAGCTTTCTCAAACAAGCCCTCAGAGATACCTACGTCGTCTTTTCAAAGATCTACCCTCAGTACGAAACACGTAATTCCATGGATATTGCGGTAGAAAATTTCAGCCGCTGGCTTCAGCCACACGAGAACTCCCAAACAGATGTCATTCTGGTAGGACACTCCCTGGGTGGCTTTTTGGCTGCTCGAGCTGCTCAGCTAGTAAGTTCCTCCTCTAATTGAAATTCAAGTCTTTACTAATTTTAACTGTAGAAAGAATCTCTCAGTTTGGATCACCAGCAACGCCATTCTATAATCGGCACAATATCGTTGGACTGTCCCTTCTTGGGCCTGAACCCCGGCATTATCGTTCCTGGCATCATCTCTCTGTTCCGCCCTAAACATACAGAAATCGAAACAAAGGCTCAATTGCTTGAGTCGGACTCCTCATCGTCTCGACTTCTACCAACTATTCCATCCGCATCTTTAGTAGATGCGGGCTTCAATCCCCCCTTCTTCAACGACAACCAAGTATGGCCGAATAGACTACCATCTGAGCCCGAACTTATGCAGTCAGTTTGGAACAGCGGCCTCCAGTGTTGGTCACATGAAACTATTGCCTCCTTTGCTTCCCACTGGGCATATGGACGCTGTCTAAGGCGACCCTGGACACTGAGGCTTAGGTATCACGAGCTACGAGCTCTTGAGGGCTACAATGAGTCTTTCCCAGCATACGAAAAGCAAATTGCGCAATCAGGAGATCTTGGAAGGCGACAAAGAATCCGGTTTCTGAATTTCTTCACATCCTGCACACCACGACAGTATTGTTGGCGGTCAAAAGTCTCTTCATGGGGTAATGGAGCCACAGACAAAGAACGATTCTTTGAGCAAGCTGGAAAAGACCACAGGTTAGGTGACCTCTTCCGAGATTCTGATATTTGGAGCACCGAGGTGGAGAGCCTAGGGCACTACGAGCAATCCGCCACTGATCTTCTGTGTCTGCAAGAACGAAAGACCAACGAGGCATACAGACCTCTCGGCCATCGCTTGAGACCATATCAGCCTACCAATCTTTTGCATTGCTTCAGCGCGCTCTTGTCAAACCTAGTGGAGTTCTTTGGATGTCTGTTATCACTATTTCAAGGTGCTCCAGAAAGTCACACGTATTCCGAAGAAGAACGACTGACTGACGAAGGTCAAGTGGACAGGCAAGTTGCGGTAAAACCGGATGAGGGGCGCACATTCTGCATCCTTCCGCCGGAGGCTGATCCTATGTGGGTGCGCATTTCCATGGAGGGCACAGATGAAGTTGGAGCACATTGTAGCATTTTCGCTGACAACGGATCGCACTATGAGAAGTTGGTGCTTCACATGGGCAAGGAGATCGTTCAATGGGTTTGTGATGTCAGCTGATGCCTACCGAAATCGCTTCAAATGGCGTTTGGAAAACCTTTAGATTGGTCAGATAATTTGCATGGCGTTCTGCTAAACAAAAGAATTGTGCATTGAAGGATAGAGATTATCGATTAGTATAAGTTACTTTGTATACAGTTTTACATATATATTCACACATATGGTAATTGGCTAAAAGAAAATCAGCATGTATCCCAAATGATCAGAGACCTCGATGCATTGGCCTTGTAGCAATTTAATCCACACAATAGACACGGTCGTTGGTTCCAGTTACGGAGCAAAGATATAACCCGAGTCTTTACACGCTTATGCCCTGCCGCGTATCCATCCAGAGTCTGAAATCTGACTCGTCTGGCTGTAAGGGCTCATATTTGTGTTCTCAAGATCCACATCCTAGGCTCCCCTAAATCTGCCTGATGCATAAGCCTTGCGTAAATTAAAAAAACGTCCGTCTATATAGTTCTCACGTTCCAAATCGACACAAAGGCAATATTTGCAATACTTCGCATGATATAATAGTTCATTTCAGTTCTTACATCTTTCCAGCAGTCAACTCCCCTCTTCATTAATACCTACCATGGCATCCGATTCGGCCTCCGATACCGACACTGATGGGTTCAAGCTGTATCTTTACAAGCCCTCCCTGCCAGCGGCAATTTTATTTACCGTTCTTTTCGGTCTCGTTACCGCTCGCCACTTCCAGCTTGTTTTCAAAATGAAGACGTGGTCGTTTATTCCCTTCTGTATAGGATGCGTTTGTACGACTATCTTGGTTGACCCCTGAAATGATGAGACTTAATAACACCGTGGAATAGTGGAAACAGTTGGATATGGTGCCCGCGCATATTCGGCAACGCAAACTCCCGACTGGGACCTTATGCCTTATATCTTGCAGAGCGTGTTTATCCTCCTCGGACCTGCATTTTATGCAGCTTCGATTTACATGGCATTGGGCCGGCTCATACGTTTCCTTGAAGGACAGCATCACTCAGTGATCAGGGTGGGCCTGCTTACCAAGATATTCTTGATGGGAGACATTTTCTCGTTTTTCGGACAAGGTGGAGGTGCGATATCTAAAGCCCCAGGGCATTTTGGAACTATCCTAACTAACATCACCAGGTGGCGGGCTCCTCGCTGGCGCCAGCGACAAAGGAAGCCAGGATCTCGGCAACACAATCATTATCGTTGGTCTCGCGATTCAGGTCATATTCTTCGGGGGATTCATGGTTGTCACAGCAATCTTCCACATGCGCATGCTACGTCGCCCGACCAGCAGGTCCCTGAGCACTGGTGCTCCTTGGCAGGCATTCATGGCCGTACTCTACTTTACCAGTGCGCTCATCATGGTGCGATCCGTTTTTCGGATGATAGAATATGCTCAAGGTCACACAGGCTCATTGATTTCTAAGGAGATCTACGTCTATACTCTTGATGCTCTGCTTATGATCATCGTCGCAGTCATCTTTACAGTGCGCCACCCAAGTGCGATCTTTACATACCAGACGCTATCGGATCCCCTTGGCCAAGACCCAGGAAGTTTCGACAATGTACCCATGGTTGGTCAAAGACCATATGTGGCGAAGCCATAAGTCTCATCAGAGGTAATCTTTTCTGTCTCAGGTTCGCAGCATTCGCTAGGTTAAGATGCAACCTTAAGGACGGAGACCTGAGCGTTCAGTTAGGCTGAGTCATTCGGGGTGCATTTGAGATTGCTTAGTGGGGATAAGCCGAGCCACGAAAAGCTAGCTTAGCGTTCATTAGCCAATCCCGAGTCGTTTTACCTAGAACTCCCAAAACTCGTATACTTGCCGTACCCTCGGATTCCTTCGGATCTTCAAGCCACTATATGTGATACGCGTCTGACCTTATACGCGGCTGTGATGGTCAAGCTCTTAGCTGAGCCACGCATTGACCATTTATGAAACCCTCAGGTCATCTTTTGGCTTGAGGTTTCATGCCGTCATTGACATGTCGCCACTTTCCATCGTACAGTGACGATTGGTGACCGCACTCACTCCATCATGTAATTAAAAGATAAAATTAGAGCTTGTTCACATAAAGAGTAGCCAGACCTACAGATCTGGAGCTCCCCGTGAGATGTCCGCCTTTCCGAATTGTAATTTCTGATTCCGGCATCCTTCAGGCACAATACTACCAGGCCAAGCCACCATGTCACAATATACAGATTACTACCAGTACGAAGGCAACCTTGCGGACGCAACTTTACAACAACAACCGACAGTTCAAGGTTCTTATCCCAAAATTCACCAATGGAGATACGTCACAGACCTTACAGCAAGCTAACTAATTGTGCTGCAAGATGATGGCCGGCTTGAGCTACAGCTCGACTCCCGAACGATCAATGCACTCACCCGCACTTCAAACCAAAACTTGGTCGTGTTCCACAGCTCAGTTACAGATGGTCCAAGGCTCTGGCTCCGCAGCCCCGACCTGCTGATTCCGAACCGTTCACAACCAAACTCAATATTGTCATCCAAGTCGTTGGCAGCCGCGGCGACGTCCAACCTTTCGTCGCATTGGGCACTGAGTTAAAACGACACGGCCACAGGGTGAGACTAGCCACTCACAATACATTTGAGTCTTTTGTGCATGACTCTGGGTTAGAGTTCTATCCTATTGGTGGCGATCCTACAGAGTTGATGGCGTACATGGTTCGCAACCCTGGCCTTATCCCTAGCGTACAAAGTCTCAAAGCTGGTGATATAGGGAAGAAGAGGATAATGGTTGAAGAGATGCTGCGGGGCTGTTGGCTTTCTTGTGTCAATCCGGATCCCATCACTTTTGCCCCTTTTGTGGCAGATGCCATTATTGCAAACCCCCCCAGTTTCGCCCATATTCACTGTGCCCAGGCTCTAGGAATTCCCTTGCATATGATGTTTACCATGCCTTGGACAAGCACAGAGGCTTTTCCGCATCCGTTGGTCAATGTCAAGTTTGGACGAGTAGATGCTGCGGAACAGATAAAGGTTAACTACCTGTCCTATGGAGTAGTTGAAGTATTAACCTGGCAAGGGTGCGTATCTCCAAGCCTAAAACCCTTCATCTAGGCTTCTCGGTCTATTTTTAGCTGGGATCCTAAACTAATCTATCCTTTGCCAGGCTCGGAGATATTATCAACAAATGGCGAGCGACGTTGGATCTGGAGGATATAGCTTTCTCTCAGGGGCCAAGGCTAACAGAGAAGCTTGATATTCCATTCACATACTGCTGGTCGCCAGCTTTGGTGCCTAAACCTCGAGACTGGAGCGAGAATGTAGGTCAGTACAAGCGACCATACCCTTAACCATTAGCTAAACCGGCAATAGATGTGTGCGGTTTCTTCTTCCGCGACCCTCCCGATTATACACCGCCTCCAGCTCTCGCCGAGTTTCTGCGCGACGGCCCTACACCTATATACATCGGGTTTGGTAGCATCGTGATCGATGACCCGAATGCGTTATCTCATATGCTACTGGAGGCGATCCGCATTACCGGAACGAGAGCATTGATCTCTCGGGGCTGGAGTAAGCTGGACGGACCGCAGAGCGACAATGTGATGTTCCTTGGAGATTGCCCGCATGAATGGCTGTTTCAACGAGTGAGTGCTGTGATGCACCATGGTGGTGCTGGTACTACTGCATGTGGTCTGCTCTACGGGAAACCAACCACGATTGTCCCCTTTTTTGGAGAGTATGTTTCCTTGATTTCTCTACGACACCTCGCTGAACCTATATGAGTGTACCAGACTAACCATTCCAACAGTCAACCTTTCTGGGGCAAGATGGTAGCAAGCGCTGGGGCTGGGCCAGAACCTATCCCGCAAAAAGCTATAACTGTTGGGAGACTTGTCGAAGCGATAGAATTTTGCTCGGCACCCCAAGCTGCGGAAGCCGCTGCGTCCATCGCGAGCAAAATGCAGTCTGAAAATGGCGTCAAACAGGCCGTCGCATCCTTTCACAAACACCTCCGTCCCTACGTTGTCGAATGTGATATCATCAAAGGACGCCCGGCCGTTTGGGAGTATTCGAGGAGACGGAACACCATAAAACTGTCGAAGCTCGCTGCGGACATTCTCATGACTCATCTCAAAATCGATGGCAATAAGCTAAAACAGATTGAAACACGGAAGATCATCATCGAGACCCGTCGCTGGGACCCTCTGACTGGCGTGCTCGCCGCCGTGCTGAGCGCCACCACAGACGTCACCAGGGCAGCAGTACGCGCCTTCAAGCAGCCAGTCAGAACACTGTCTCGTCGAGATCAGCACGACCAAAGAGATGAGTTGAACTCTATAGAGCTTGGACCAACCAATTTCTACATTTGACCGAAGGAAAGTCGGAGTTGTGTGGCTGTGACCAAATCAGCGGCATTAGCATTTGTGTTGGGGCTAGGAACACTGGTCAAAGCTGTCGCAACCGCCATCGTTGAGATCCCGTTTGCCTTCACCGAGGGTCTGTGGCAATTTCCTCGGCTGTGGGGTCACCAAGTCAGGGACTTCGGAGTAATTCGAGATTGGAAGGCCGGCCTCGCAACCTGGCTTCAGGTGCTCGGGTTTGCTTTTTATGACGGGCTTACCGGCCTGTTCGTTCAGCCGTATCGAGGCGCGAAAGAAGACGGTCCCCTTGGTGTGTTTAAAGGCATTGCTAAAGCGATCGCAAACTTGCACTTGATGCTGCTCGCAGGTACGTGTGTCACTTCTTTTCAGCCTGTTTGAGAGCAACGTGGGGTTTCTAACGATTTCTTCGGGACAGCGGCGGTCGGCACGGGCGCATACCCGCTACGAGGTATTCACCAGAGCATCCTTTACTTGATCTCTTGTAAGACACGGCGAAGCATCCAGCTGGCCCGGCGATTAGAAGGCAGATACCTCGCGGGAAAAGCTGGGACAGACAGGGTGCTTGAGCACGAAGTCCTGGATTCCTTTGACAAACTGATGCGGAGAGAAGTCCCAAGGCACTTCATGTTTTATTAATTCTCATTTTGAGACAATGTATTTTATCTCGTCGTTTCACCTACAGTATCAATAGTACTCCCTACCCTTGACAACCAACATTTCTGCTGTGGCTATTGTGAACGGGCTGCAGTTTGAACCCCTCATTCATTAAATTCCTGAAGCTAGAGAGGGTAGTGGGTCGTCTCGCATTCATCTCGCATTTATGTCGTATATCAATACGAAGCGCTAACACCATGTAAATTGGCCACGCCTCGTTTGACTCGTATTCTGAACCCCACCTGCACCGTGTTTCAAAGGCTAGTCTAGTCAGTTTGACCTACGGCGGCTTTTTAACTCATAACTAATGTCTTCCTTCAAATGTGCCTCTAGAGGTTCGCATTTGACCTCGTATCTTGACCCTCCCAGATCCGAGCTGCTGCTTCCATACGCATGGCATCCGAGGGCCCAGGCCAAAACGAGAGTCGTCGCACTCACAGAAAGTCCAAAGCAGGTTGCGTCACCTGTAAGAGGAGGCATGTCAAGTGCGACGAGGGTCGACCCAGATGTGCCAAGTGTGCCTTGGGAAACCGAAGCTGCTCGTATGCCTCGACGCCTCAGCAAGCCGGACTTGGCCCCAACGCCGCCGTCGCCGCCGTCGCAAGCACGAGCGCGAGTAACAACAGCCCGGCACTGACTTCATCATCTACCGATCTGCTTACGGCGGCAGCGGCAGTTGGTACGGAGCCAACCGTTCGCTATGACGCCGTCCACATGACTCTTCTCCACCATGCCATCCTCAATATGGGACAATATCTGGGAGTCAGCGGTGACATGAGCCCGGTGCTAGACACTGCTCTCGAAAGCGCGCACACCGCTCCCTACTGCCTCGATCAATTGCTTGCTGTGAGTGCTTTATACCAATCTACCACGGCGCAGGCACGCAAGCATCTCTACATTAGGTACGCCACAGAACTGCAGACGCGTGCCTTGGGTCAGTTTCTCGAAGCCCGTGGGAATATCAGCGAGTCAAACTTCGTGCCCGCCTTCCTCTTCACCTCCCTTGTCGGAGTCCACGTCCTACACAATACATTCAGAGATCATCAAGATAATCTCGGTGAGTTCGTTAGCGCGTTCGTCGACTACGCGCGTGTCCACCGTGGAATTCGTGCCGTGACGGCAGATTATTGGGACCAAATTCTTGCCTCAAATTTGGCTTCCCTTCTGGGCATCGTGGAGCTTGGCAACAGAATTGACCACCTGGGAGCCGGGACCGAGACTAAAACTCTGCGTGAACATTTAGAATCACTGCCGGATGCCTCGAGGATGGCGGTTACTGCATCCATTGATGCTTTGAAGCGGATGCAATGGGTACTTGATCTTGCAAACCACAATGCTCAAAGTTTCAGCAACAGAATCCAGGCCACCCTCGCCTGGCCGATCATTATTTCAGATGATTACATCGATGCCTTATATCTACGCAATCCTGAGGCCATGGCTGTCCTGGCTTTTTACCTTGCTTTCGTGTACCAAATTCGATCGTTTTGGATCTTCGAATCTTGTAAGGCTTCTCTTATCGAAGCACTAGCAAGTTATCTTGGACCGTTTTGGAAAGGAAGCATGAGTTGGCCGTTGTCAAATATTCCTGGATCTTGATGCATTCATTTCACACAAGGCTCTCATGTCGCATCGCTGGTGGCTGGAGAGTTAAAGCGGTGCTTTGTAAATTATGCTAGCATCACGTGTAGAATGGTGTTTGGGCAATAATCGCATTATTAACTTTTCAACTTCGTACTAACGCTGATGGCTTCCCGCTCCAATTTCCCTTAAAGTCAAACCCTAGTGTGCGCATGCATAGCTTCTATAACGCGATGAATGTACAGAATTTAACGAAGATCGTCAAATCGAATCCATCAGAAATCTATGAGGTCTATCTAGTCAATAATATACAAACATATGGGAGTGGCAATGCAGCTTCTCGTTGCCTTTAAGTTTCAGCACAAAGCATCCCGCTGTTTAAATCGTACTGCCACTTGTCACTACCAACCCCTGAAAGGACGTAGAGGCTATCGGTCGGGTCGTATTCCTGCTTGATCTCAACAAGGCGATCATAACTTGCGCCGTAGAAGTCCTCCTTGAAGTTCCCGTTGAAGGGGTTTGCTTCGTTGATGTAGGAGCCAGAACCGGGCGCCCACTTACGCCACACAGCTTCCTTGTGCTCTTCAATCCACTCGGCCGCCACCCTGAGCTCGCCCTGAATGTTGGGGTTGGTTACGTTGAGTTTGACACCGGTACTTAAGAGGTGGAGGTAGGCCTGTCGCCATGCTGGGTTCAGACCACCGCGCATGTCGTGTGATACATCTCTGGGACCCGGTCCGCCTTGGAGACCAATAATCATGTTTGAGGGTTCTCCTTCAACCTGAGAGTTCATGATGGTGTAAAGATGTGTCTGAACGTCCGCCAAAGACAGATCCGTGAGCTGTGAATGGCCGAGTAGACGACTGGAGACTAAACTGATATCGCTGCATGCGCTGGGGTTCGGGTTTAGCACATCGAAAAAGGTCAAGTAATCAGATTCCACCTTTGGCTCCGCCATTGTAACTTTGAGGCCTTCAACATCAGCGTAAGTCATCATTCTGCGGCTGGTTGGCTCAAGCAAAGATTTCAGCGCCAGGGTCGTGGTGTTGTAGCCAAATAGTGTGATTCTGAGTCCGACGCCCCTTTGAACGGATGATTGGCTGTCTCGGGTTGAGATTGTTGATGTCGAAGCGAACCCGTTTCCGGTGATTCCAAGATCCATCAAGCCTGGAAGACTTCTGACCAAAGCCGCCATAGCTTTCCAAGAGGCCGTGGCTGCCTCAACTGTCGCATTCTCTGCAAGGTCTATAGAGATTGATGACCAGACCACGTTCTTGGGATAAGGGTGAGTTCGTAAAACATACTCAACGACAACCCCGTACAGGCCAGGGCCGCCACCGCGAATGGCCCAGAGAAGATCTTGGTTCAGAGCAGGATTCGCGACCAGGATACGACCGTCTGTAGTCACGACTGTGGCTTGAAGAACCTGATCGGCGGCGAGGCCATGGTGACTGGATAGAGGACCATGCCCACCGCCTCCGATGAATCCGCCTAAACCAACCGTAGGATCTTGACCGCTGACGACTGTTCTTCCCACTGAGTAAGCCCCCTGGAGCACATCCCCCCAGTTGTTGCCACTTCCGACCACAGCGACGTGCTCGGTTATGCTTTTGGAGGGATGAGGCCAGTCAGACTGGAAGCTCATGTCGCGAAGCCGATGTGTCCAGATGGACAAAGAATAAGCGCCACTAGATCTTTGTGGATGTCAGCCCGCCGTGTTCCTCTTCATATTAACACGCTCGACATACCTTCCATTGAGATCGTGTCCTGTGCCCTTTATCACGATGCGGATGTTGCGTGAGCTGGCCCATTTCATAGCGGTGGATATCTGAGCTGCAGATGTAGCCTCAAGAACGTATTGAGGCAGACCGCCAATCTTACAGCTTTGTCCGGATCGATAGCCATGGTCGTTGGGAGGGACACACGAGTTGTTTGCCCAATAAGAATACCCAATTGACTCGGGTTGTAGCGCATGAAACTCGGATAAAAACCAGCTTTCAGTCACGTTCTTGCAGCTGAAGGCAGATGCGAAATTGCTGTCTTTGTAGCAAGACGAGGCGACAGGCGTCGATCTGATTAAGCCGCCTCCGACGGTGTGGTTGAGGGCGTCCCATTCCCCGGCAGAGGGCCAATGTGTACTGGATGGGTGGTTTTTGCAGAACAACTCGGCGGCACTCGTGGTGCAGAAGGCCAACGCGGATGCGAAGAGAGTAACGTCGACTCTCATGGTGTTACAAGGTTTTTAGATTAGAGACTCGACCCGATACTGCTTACTTCTTTTTAAACTTCGACTCACTAAAACCTCATGCCCTTTTACATCAGCAGTATCTCCCAAGCTTGTTGCCGATTACGCGTCTCTCAAGTTAGCCGTGAGCATGGGCTCCAGAAACCCACATGGTTGCTCTCCGTACCTCGAAAGGCTTTGCATGATAGATCAATTTGTCAAGATTAAACGTGGATCCTGGTTTCCTGGTTTCCTGGTTTGTAGCCCTCGTATGAAAGACGGCTCGGATTCGTCAATGCTTGGCGCTGTTTAATGTTTCTTAGCCTGGTACAATCTCGAACACATCGTATTCAGTCGGGAATACGTACGCCTGGCCAAGCCAAAACCCGAGTCCACTTGGCTAAACCAAATTCGGCTTATAGAGAGCATTGCCATGCTAATTATTGCCTGGATTCCTTGTTACATTCTCTTCTCTGCACTACCTTTAAGTCTTTAACTTTTCGTAGGGGGCATCCGTGTATTCGCGGACTGGTTCATACCAACTCTATCTGCTGCTCTTTGTGCTCCTCGACAAATGCCAAAACAGCAACGAAGCAAACTCTCAGGTCGTCGAGCCCACCGAAAGTCAAGAAACGGCTGCAGGGAATGCAAAAACCGACATATCAAATGCGACGAAACACAGCCGGAATGCCGGAACTGCGTCATAAGCGACCTGATTTGTCCATACCTTACGGCGACGCCTTCGACCCCAAACGCAACCGACGCCGCATCTACTCCTACCAACGTCGTTGAAAGCAATCTTCTGGCGGCTCCTAGAGAGACAGATGATGTTACACCACATTCTGGGCCGAATTTTACGGTAACCCACATGGTATTCCTTCACTATGCTATGATGAACATGTCAGACTTCATGGCTCTTCAGTCAAAAGCTCAGCCTGTTATCGACGCTGCCCTGGAGAATTCATTCAAGGCCCCTTATCTCCTGGATCAAGTCCTCGCGCTTTCGGCGCTTCATCTGTCAACTCAGGATGTGGTACAAGCATCGTCGTTCCGTCGGCAAGCCACTGAGCTACAGACACGAGCGCTAGGCCTATTCAACAAAGCCAAAGATCAGATATCCGAAGACACTTACGTGCCGACTTTTCTTTTTGCCTCACTGCTTGGACTTCATGTCCTTCACGAGACACTCTGTCAGCGTCATGATACTCTCGCTGAGTTTGTTGAAGATTTTGTTAGTTACCTTCATCTTCATAGGGGGGTACGGGCCATCGCCGCGAAGTACTGGCACAACATCCTGCACTCCAACTTGCAACCACTCATGCATACGAAAGTCGTATCTGAGAAAACAGAGGAGGAGGCTTCAGGGGAAGACACAAGACATCTGAGGGAATTCCTCAAGTCATCCTCAACGTCGTCTACCTCTACTGAAGCTTGTCTCTCGGCACTTGACCGGATTCAATGGGTACTGGACATAACGAAACAAGAGCCATCCAGATCTGATGTTGGCCCTCACGCGGTCATGGCCTGGCCCTTGGTTATTCCTGACGAGTACATCGAGGCCCTATATGAGCATAGACCGGAAGCTCTTGTCGTTCTAGCATTCTATGGGGCTATATTACACCGTCATCGAGAATTTTGGATATTTGGTCATTCTGGCTCATTCTTGATCTACCTAGTGGCCAGGACAGTTGGCTCGTTTTGGCAGTATGCTTTAGCTTGGCCATTACAGTCTCTTGGAGATGTTTGAGTATATAGATATAATATAAGTCTTCTAGTAATACCTTACCTCATACTTCAGGGACAGAAGGCTTAACTTTGGGTTCGGAGCCATTGCCAACTTCGTGCTGAGCTATTCCGTATGGATTCATGTCTCTACGTTGGATACTCTTACAGCACTGCCAACACTCACACCATCAGATACTTGCGTCGCTCTGTACACTTGCTTTCACCAGAGTCTTCTGGGCTTGGGACCTAACATAGCCGCCGATGCACCGCGAGTGTCGCCTTTCGATGGCCCAATCTGTACAACTCATCCAATCCCCATTTATGACGGGGCCATCAAAAAGGCGCAATGAGCCCAAAAGCATAACGTATGCTGTTTGTACCACCAATCTGCAAGCATAGATTCGATCAAGTTCAAAGTCACTCAGCACCACCATGATGACTACTTTGAATGTGTCGGAGGTTGAAGACGAGCCATGGGAATATCCTCTGAGCCCATTTGTTCACCTTCGGAGTCGAATGCATTCCCTGAAAGAATATTTTATTACACATTTACCGACAGTATCTGAGGAAATCCGGTAGCTAATTGAGATTTGGGAATGGAGTGCTACCGTCGGCACAAGCCAAATGATAATAACTTAGCAGCCATCAGCCAACGGTTTCACAGCTCATGAGACCTGGGCTGAGAGCTTATAGTCACCACACAGAACTAAGTAAAGTAGAATCCCCACAAACAATCATATCACTCGGTCCAATATCCGTAGCCTCGTCTCCACCGAATGATCCCTAAGCTTAGTCTGCGATAGCTGTCATATTCACGTCTCCGGTCTTGATGAACGCCTTCTCCTTGGGCAAAGAATCCAAGAACTTGTCAGAAACCTTGAGGTGGTCCTTCACAATCTGCTTGGGTGTCAAGGCCAGCCATTGTGCCACAGAAACATCTGAGAACTTGGGCGCCTGAAGAACCTCGAGGAAAACCAAGTCCTCCGTTCCAGTATTCTCGACGTAGTGAGAGTTTGCAGCAGGGATGTATCCAACGCCACCAGCAGTGAAGTCGAAGGTGCGAGCTGACGAGGCTGCTTTGAATACGGTGATTCTACCACTGCCCTGGAGGAAATAGCTCCACTCGTCGGAGGTAGTATGCCAGTGGATCTCGCGGAGGGCGCCAGGCTGTACGACAACTAGAGCAGCTGAGAATCCTTTGGCGATTGGGAAGGTTGTAGGGTCGATGATTTTAACAGAGCCTCCGGGTACGGTATGGGGCTTCTGCTGAGACCAATGGTACGTGTATGAACCATTACCCGTCAGCGCTCCAGCTGAACCTGTCACGTTCTGTTTCTCGATATCTTTCGGCGCTGGTGTTCCGTTGAAAATCTGAGAAGTTATATGTTAGTATATAGATAGACGCTGAGGCAATGCACTCACGTAAAGCTCGTCCTTCGGGATGTTATCAAAAGCAGTTGTCTCGGTCTCAAAGTTCTTTGCCAGAACTGAGACGGGGTTTCGCAAGAACAACTCGGATACAAGGAATGTCTCATCTTCAGAGAAGGTGCCCTGATCAAATACCAGCAGGAACTCAACGCCTTTATCAAAAGCTTGGAGACTGTGAGGTATGCCAGCAGGGAAGAACCAAACATCCCCTTCGCAGAGATCATCGACAAAGCTTTTGCCCTCATCGTTGACAGCAGCAACACGCAGACAGCCTTTTGTTACCAAGGCCCACTCATTGGCCGTGTGCCAATGCAGCTCGCGGTACGCATTCGGCGCGAGACGCATGTCTACTCCTGCCATATCAGTTGCAGCGGGAAGGACATCCTGGTTCTGCTGTCTAGCCCATCCGGCGCCGGCTTCACTACCGAGTCGGTTGTGAGAAAGACCAAGCGGCCACATGGCATTGGGGACATCTCCGGCATCTGTGCCAGGAGGGGCAAAAAGATCCGGGTTGAGCTTCTCATAGTCGTAAGTTCGAGGACCGGGATCTGTAGCGCCTAGCTCGCCTCGGATTGGCTGAGGCACATCCACGCCGTCAAAGTCCAGATATAGCCCGAGCTTGGGATCAGCTGCCTGGCCATTGACAAGTTTTGGGTCTTTGACGATGGCAGAATCCTGGTCAGGATCTGGGAGGGGAGCGTTGCCACCGAGTAAGCTAGAGTCACCGTATAGAGAACCGCTGGTTGAGGCAACTGTTGGTGTCGGGGGCTTAACTCCACCTACAGATCCCTTGTTCTCCCCATAATCGCCCATTCTGATATTTCTTAGCTTTTGGTTTGGCATCAAGATGAAGTGTGCACTCACTGAGGGGCAGGGAGTGCTGAGCCTGGAGCAACAGAGAGTGAAGCCGCCAAGGCTTTGAAGAAGGTGTTACGGTGTACCATGTTGACGATGTTCACGAGGAATAGGCCTAGCTGTATGTCTTGATAGTTCAAATTGAAAGATGCGAGCTGTGCTGCGAGAGATAGAGGACAGAGGCAGGCTGCTGCTTCTTATGGAGTTTGAGCCCTCAACCTATTCTATGGTCCCACGAGAATGAGGTATTATAAGTTGATAGTATTACCTGTAATGGACGATCAATATCCTCTCATGGTTGATCAATTGGGCTCCCTGTGATGTAGGGTCAAACCCGAGATCACCGAGATCCCGAAGTCATCATGGAAGCATTCGGTCCCGACGGAGCATTCGGACAGGTAGTATGTGTAACACAAGACAAAAGTTCCGTCAGCACTACCCAATTGCCAGAGTCGATGATGGACATAAGAACTGACATGCATGAGGGTCGATACTCGATATACCCGAATCGCGAAATTGTGGATGATATCCATGCTTCTTAGTAATGATTTAGACATCCGCGAACCAGTAGAATTCGCCGGTTCATACCCTCAGAGTCGCACGGAACGGCACGAAAGGCCCGGGATTATCTTGGCATCAAAAGCCGACGGATGTTCGGCACTTGCATTACTCAACCTTCGAGGCTTACAACCTAATTATAACATATGCACAACTCTTGCATTGTGTTGCGTCTCATGAGAAGTACCATTGATAGTCCCACACGCTATCTAAAAGTTAAACATACCATCCAAAGTATTAATGCCGGACTATTCTTCCTATATCTTCAAAAGTTTTTTAGAGTTGTATAAAAAGTGCCCGTTAAGATAGAAGGCATATATTTTTAGAAGCGGGTCTTTGAGGTTGCATCTCGTTGAAACGTTGCTCAGATGCAAGGGACTGACTGGAAAGTCCGGCACTTGCTATCCGCGATCCTTGATTCAAAGAAAATTCCAATTGAAGGAGAAACTTGATTTCTGTCTCCTTCGGCACCGAAAAGGCCAGTAAAGGCGAAATGCGACGATCTACTACGCAGTCTGTCTAATCGTATCTTGTCCCCAGCTTCAAACTCGCGGCTTAGCATACCTTGGAGATTCTCATTGGTACAAACGGAACGCACGGATGAAATAGCCTATCGTGAAGTCAAAGCGTCGAAGCCGCAGGTAGATCGGTGCCTTGCTGGAGATAGCGTCATTTCTTTCGAACGGGAGCCTAAAAGTAAGCTGATTTCTTGCAGACAGAAGATATAGCCTGGCCACGTATTGATCAATCGAGGTGCATTGCGAAGGGAGGAGACGAAAAATAACACAGAGGGCAAAAGTCATTAAATAACGTTTCAAGCAGAGTTGACTCCAGTCATGAGCACTAGTACAGTTCAAGAAAGGATACATTTCACCCTTGAGGCTGTATTCCAGCCAAAGTCTTTGGTTTGGTTTTCTGATGTTAAATTCACTCGATCAGGCGCGGATGGCCAGTGCTGGTGCTGACCGTCGAGGAAGACAAGATGGGGAACTGTTGAGAAGATTGAAGCACTGAAATCCGACTGGGAAGGTCTTAGAAACATGAATGATGGAAACTGCCTTGACGTGAATAAAAGCTTTGTTCGAAGTGTAACTATAAGACCAAATTTGTTTCTCAACATATCAGCTTGGTCGCAAGCTCAAGTAAGCAATTTGAACATATTAATGCAAGAGAAGCAAACTGGACCTTTTATTGAACTGTTTAGGGAAGTTGGGAGGAGTGTACAAAGAAATAACAACACGGATATGCTGGCTAGCCTCAATACGCATAGATTGCAACATGTTCAAAGAGTGCATCTTAGTTGTAAAGACTCTAAATATGGCCGGGAAGCTCTGGTTCGATGGGCCAAGGTACAAATGTCAGAGGCAAAAAGAGGTAGATTCTGTCGGATTTCCAGCCGGCGAGTGACGGAAGCCAGCGAGACAGAAGCAAAGCCTGATGTATACTTAATGAAAGCAATTTACAGACAACAAATGTATTTTTAGATTAGTTGAAGATACTACTCCATGCGAAAGCAAATGTTGGAATTCTATACTAAACGTGCCCTTGGTTGAGAGACTTTGGCATGGCAATGATCATCATCGGACTATTATGCGCGATTTCTGATCATTATGGACGGAACCCGCCATCCTCATATAGTCTTTGGCTCACACAATGTATCTGTGAGATCACACTAGTCGTGAAGACAGTTGTTGTGGTAGGGTACTTGATCCCGTCAATATCAACTTCGGCGTGCAGCGGGCATACTTAACCGCGCTCTTACCATCGGGAATATTGTGCGGTTAGGACCAATTTCTTCACAACCCCAACTGTGTCTATCGATAACGACTGATGCCACGTTTCTCCATTCGCTTGCTTGGCGAAAACGTCCTGGTTGGCTGCTTCAGGTCCAGCACTGTTAGTTCAGGGCTCGTCGGCCGTTCGATGCAAAGAGCCGGCCAACCCTTGTATTTCGAAGCAAGAATACGGCTGGCACGACGAATATTAGGCGTGCTTTTCCCCGATACCCTTGTTCGCTCTCTTAGATTCTCGGATGATGTGAGCGACAAAGAATACTTGTGTTAGTCGCCGCTTCCCCAGAAATCATGCGTCAGCCCCCAAGTCAAAGCGTTAGTGTGGCGAGAGAGTCGGTGTATTGCTGAAAGAAGCATAAATTTTGTTGCTTGAGCCAATGTTCAAGGCATTGCCACGCCCGAGATGCAGCCTGAAAGCAGCACATACCATGTCTTGACTTCCTGAGCCAGGCTGGGTCTCACTACACAGTGGTCAAGCAGACAGAGAGGGCTGTGTGTGGTCCGTGGTGATTTAGGGCTGCAATGGAATGCCACTATACCACGTAGCACGGGAGTAAAATATTCTCGCCAAGGAATAATATCCATGATCTGTGAATCGTATGGCCTATGGCGCAAATGGCGACTTCCAGATTGCATCCAGACAGTCAATCGCTGATCGATGCCATCAACCCGGCTGTTATGACATTGGATCAGAACATGTCGTTGATCCTCAACTTCGACATTCACTGTGCCCTTCACTAGTGGGGAGAGAACTCTTTATTCCGTGGTGCTGTTGTCGATCACTTATCCGCCTGGGAACCAGGAACGGGCCGCAAAGGTGCCGACTCCACCTTCAAGTGACTAACAGATAAACCTAATCTCAACAAGAGATATTTTAATACGAGACATTATAATAAAGCAAATGCAAGACATCCTATCAGAAGACCTTAGAACTCAGCCTGTTACCAAGCTTTGGAGCATCACTTGAATATGATTCAGTGTAAGAGCTTAAGTCTGATGACACGCAGCGTTCATGACATTTCTCATTGGCATGGAGCAACACAGAGGTTGCATTTCTCCGAGCGGTTATGAAGCAAAGAATCTCAGATGAGTGACATTAATCTAAATGGCTGAGATATCGGTAAGATTTACAGAACCTTAGCAGAGTCTCTCAATTTCGACCATTGTTGATATGGTCGAAGAAATGGCTACATTCTAAAGTCTCCGAGTGGAGGTCACACGAAACCAAGACTTGCTACATTCCTTCTTCAAAATCTTCTTGTATACATAAAATATACTTCAGCATACCAAGCGAAGCTTACTTCACAATAGTCTATGTAGCATTAAAGAAACTTGTGTGAACTATGATTACACAAGACCATATGAAGTTCCAGCCCATAACGAGGCAAACAGTGTCTGACCATGAAGTTGCAGCTATTTAGCTGATTGCTGGCCGTAGTGTTAAACTTAGGCGGCTAACACACATGGCGAGGACATAATATTCTTTTTCACGATATAAGCTTCTAGCCAAAAAAAGCTTCCACGAGATATGAAGGGGCAGGGGTTTAGTGAATGTTCAAAACGTAATTTCCAAAGAGATGGCGAGATAAATCCATTGTTGGTTCGTGGCTCATCAAGAACTTGACGGCCAGGGGCGGTCTTGACGACTTCCATGTATCGAGACAAAAGAAACTTCCATGCTTTGTTCAGAACCGGCGACTTAGACATGAAAGCGCACATGAGTAGGTTTCACACATGAACTTTGCCATAGGTTGAACATGTAAAATTTGATGTAATTATTCCTATTCTATTCAAACTCATCAAGATGTTTCTCGCTCATCATATTCCCCATACTGCCACCGTTTGTGGTTTTCCTCCGCCCACCACCTCGCTATGAAAGCCCCCTCTTCAACCCATTGCGCAACGTCATTGCCAAATCTCCGTGAAACAACATCTGTGAAAGAAGTAAAGTCGAAACTTTGCACAGAGTCGTGCTCCATGGGATCTTCGTCCACGTTGCTTAATCGCCATTCGACATTGTCGATGAGAGGAATGGCAAGATGGCGCCCTGGGTAACGGGCATCTCGGGCAGTTACTACAGCGCGACCAGGATTTACGACAACGAACTGCCAGTTGCCTTGGCCGGTTGTCTCGTTCTTTGTGAGGAGTGGTCGAATTAGGGATTGGCCTTCGTAATTGCGGACGAGGTCGGAAGCCGCTTGTCGGCTGGCGTTGTTTAGTGAGCCTGTCTCGAGGAGAAGATCGAGGATGGTTGGTAGGATTTGGGAGGAATGGACTGCATCGTGAATGTCGAATGCGGGCAGGAGAGGGTGAGATAGCACTAGAGGAACGTGGTCGATGCCGATGCTAGGGTTGTAGTAAGGCGACACGGCGCCATTCTCAGGCATCGAAATGCCATGGTCTCCGACGAAGACAATGAGGGTCTCATTAGCGACACCCTGCTCATCTAGTAGATCCAAGATCTTGCGTAGCCATCGATCGTCATAGCCTTCTGTATTGAGATAATGCGAAAGCATATCATGGCCATTAGCAACTGGGACGTACTCCTCCCCCTCAGGCAACTTGTAGGCGTGGTGACTTGTCGATGTTATGTGCGACAAGAAAACTCGCTCCTCCTTCTCCTTGGCCTGGACAAACACGTCACGGAAGTAATCCTCCAGAGGGTCCTCTTCAAAGGCAAAGCCGTTGATTCGTGGTAGTGTCACCGGCCCGTGTGTCGCATTCTCAGATCGTAGCCACTCAAGTCCAATGAGATGC
Source organism: Fusarium oxysporum f. sp. lycopersici 4287 (assembly GCF_000149955.1). Classification (NCBI taxonomy): domain Eukaryota; kingdom Fungi; phylum Ascomycota; class Sordariomycetes; order Hypocreales; family Nectriaceae; genus Fusarium; species Fusarium oxysporum. The sequence continues at coordinate 1,274,709 of NC_030996.1, read as the reverse complement.
TCCTCCGGAAAGCCAGTTGCCTCCATCAACTCTTGCTGATTGTTATATCCTAAAGTCGCAGCTGAGTAGAAGTATGACTGCCACTTGAAGTCGTTGAAGGGGCGCGACCCTGCGTCGGTAGCGTTAGACACTTGGTTCAGAGCTTCAAAGATATGAGCCAAGCAAGGCTGGTATACATGGTGCGCGTAGTCGAGATTGAAGTCGGCTAGCAATGGGCCGATACCGCACAAGGTGCCGACCAAGCTCTTAAAGGTAAAGGTGCCGGTGGTATGGGCATTGGTAAAGTGAACGCCGCCGCGCTTGGGCTTGGACCCTTCGTGGTCGAAGCCATCGTCGTAGTCGCCAGTGATATAGTTGGCGGTAGGAGTGAGATTGGCCAATTTCTCATGAGCCTCTTGGGGAATCGTGTTGTTGGGGAATGTTGATGCTAAAAGTTCCCAAATGTTTCCATCCTTCTTGATTGGGAAAACGTCATTTCGTGTGCTTTCGAGGAAGCACAGAACAACATGTCGGATGGGAACGTCTTGCAGCTTGTCCTTCAGTGTGGGAACAAGGTCTTGCCCTAGGTTCGATATCTTCAATGGGTCGACATCAGCATTGTAATGCGGGCGCTTCAAGTGCCAATCCTCAAACCCGGCCAATACTTGATCGTTGGGAAGCCAATCGAATGGCTCGGCCGTCGCGAGCGCAGTGAGATTGTCCCAGCTATGCTGAATGCCAGTGCCGAAAACACTGGGCAAGTCTTGTAATGTCGGTCCCGAGGAAAAATCCACGAATGGTGACAGTGCTGCAGTATAAGAGAGAAATATGAGGGATCGATCGGAGGGTCGTGCGACGGCCGCGTAAAGGAGCGTGAGCAAGAAGATGGCGGCCAAAGCGAATGGCACGGATCTCAAAGCAGTTCTTAGTCGGAATTGAAACGGGCTAAGGTGCTGGGTCTTTTGTTCTTGGAGGTCGTCGTCGGAACTTTCGTCATCGAAGGATTCGGTCTGGCCCTCGAGATCGGCTTTCGGGACAGGAACGTAGCGATTTTGGCGGGGAAGAATGCGACGAAGGAATTGCCAAGCATTGGCGATCGATCGATGTACAACCTCAGCGACATAGCCATGGATTTTGTAGCAAGGTGTTTTGAGGAGCCAGCTCAATAAGATGTTGGCGCAGAGGACACTTGTAAACGCGACGCTGCCCGACAGCATCAACGATTTGGAGGAGGGGTCGTTTGGCAGAGAGATGTTGCTGTAATGTATTTCGGAGCCGGCGACGAGGTAGAAGGATATCGAGACGACACTGAGCAGCGCGTTGATGAACATGAATATCGCGGTGAAGACGAGGACGGCGATTTGCGACCGCGTGGGTAGGTTCGTGGACCATTGGTCGAGGAGGAGTCGAATGAGGGTGAGGACGACGACATCTTGTGTAACGAAAGAATAGCCCCATCGATGTAATAGGTTTTGGTGTACAGCGTTGATGTGTGCGTAGATATGTATTATCTTGGCGCCCCAAACTGCGAGGGCTGTGAAGGTGAAGAAGAACTGGCGGTTGGGTACTCGTTTTAGGAGAGCGCGTGCGAGCGCCAAGGCCGCCTGAGACGGTGTCGTATTTTGCATCATGGTTGTTGTCTAAAAAGAGAGGAAGAAAAGAAACACGCTACGAAAAAAAAAAGATGCCACGTTATTGAGCCTCCAAATAATCTCTCATAGAAAAAAGTCTGTTATTACAGAAAAGCATCGCATGGCAAAAGACACAACAGCAAAGGCAAAAGCTTGAAACAGAGTGCGCCCAGCTGGGACCACGGGCAAGACCGTTATTAAGGGGTTTTCTCACTGCCTGAACTGCCTGTACCTGTACTGGATGTGGAGGGAGCCTCAGCCTCAGCCCTTTTGCCCTTTGGGGGTCAGCTTCTGCCAGTGCTGACATTTGCATGCGTCTGGCTCCAATCAGGGCTCCTGTCGGTGATCAAAATAGTTACAACGGGTCACTGAAAAGGAGATGACTCGTGTGACTTAGGCTTTTTGGGGCGGCTGGCCCCGGACCTTCGGCACGTACCAGAACGGGCTGAGTGTGCCATTGTCAGCGTCGAGGCGAAGATGGTGCTGGGCGGCGTCAATCTAGCCCGAACATAGGGTTCAAGGGATACAGTTTGCATTTCCCATAAATTGCATCCATCACGGCAATCTGAAGGTGCAACATGGTGATAATGGCGGTCAAATTCAGTCATTGACCGACAAGTTACACATAGAAATTCGACGTTTGAAATGGACGTCAAGACCCATGCATCAGATTTCACAGATTTCAGAAGATGGATCCCCAAAACACAGGGGTCATTCCAGGGCTGGGTCCGCTAACGGCAATGGATTTGATTGGCCCTCGCCTCTAATTTCCTCTAAAGCTTAGCTGTAAGGGGCAAAGGGGCTCGGTAACACGGTTCAAAATGCACAATGGCCCCTTCACAGCTGTTGTTGTGGACAGCTTTGCCCATGCAGCTCCAGATTCTGCGAATCATGACATCTAAGACCGCCGTAAGCAAGCCACGACAATATCATGATTTTTATTTTTTTTGGGATATTTGCAGCCAACATTCAGTGGCCGTAACGGGAATGCGCCGAATTGCATGTTGGTAGGTAATACGAGGCACAGTCACTCACAACTGTTTGTGCCCTGTGCATCACTACATTTGTCGTTTTACGGGCCAGCCAGTGAGTCCAAACACAGCCCCATTTATCGCCAATCAATGTGGAGCAAATCCTGCTGATCTGTGCCCCCTTGCGCAGGGAAAATCAACCGGGTTAGTCGCGTGTTAAATTTGGAGGGGCTTGGTCCAGGCTGATGTCCTGCCTCTGATTGGCATGTGTTATGATCTTCAAAGGGGAAGAAAAGTCTAGAAGAGCAGCCATTCTGCCTTGGCTGGCTCGACTCTGCCACCCTCTTCAGCCCTACCCATTTCTTGGAAGTGAAGCCATTTCTTTTAATCGAATTGCAATTGTGAATTTGTGATTTAGCTTCGCACGTGTCACGTCGGGTATTCCCTCAATCAGCAACCGCGTCGATCCGAGAGCATTTAACCTGGCCAATTACGCCACTGCCCAGACCGTCAATTTTCGGTTTTCCTCTGCCGTTTACTTTGGCCCCCAAACAGAAGGATTTGATGCTAGAAGATGATCACCATTCGTTACCAACCTGATAGCTGGAGCCTGATAGCTGGAGGATTCAATGCAAAACAGGGTACAGTCTGGAGCTAGGGGCCCGAAGGACGCGGGAAATCCACTAACAGAATTACATCAGCTGTGAAACCCCCACTCTCGCAGCCACAAAACATGCATTTTCCATGAAATGAAATGCTATTGAGCATGTCATCCTAACGCTTATTCGAGAAAATATATCGTGAGATTCAGGATTCAATGCTAAAGCTAGACTATTTGAGAACTCACTTGAAAGGACCAATCAATCTCGTCCAAACTGGGAGCTTTTGCGTCATTTTCAAGAACCCAGGATAGGGTAGGCCCCTTGACTGCAAGTCAATTACTACGCATTGTGACGAATAAACCCCCCCGCGGAGCCCGAAAACAGTTGTCGGTCACTGGATTTCGGTGTGACCTGTGAAATAATAATATGGCCAGAGCTTAAAGAGTTGATCCTTTCATTCAACCATCCTTGTCTGCGTGTTGAGATTTCGTCATCACCCGAAACTTTCTGCAGCTCTTAAACCCGCGGCCTCCGGAGCATGGCCTTTTGTATTATCTGTAATTAGAGATGCATCATGCTTGGAAGATTTCGTAACACGGGACGAAATTAGGTTCTTACCTGTGAACTCTATGCGCACGTGGTAATTTTTCTGGCTCAACTTGGAGCTGTTCTGAACTTTCATTTTCTCATGATGACAGCGATTGCGACGAAACCACCTGTAAGCAGCTGATCATGTTATCATGAATTTTCATCTCGTGAGCGACAGAAAACTATGCTACTGAAGCTTGGTAGATTATGATTAACGACATTATCCTTGCCTCTTCCTTTCCCGAGCATAAGCGGATATACAGTTCTGCTTGCGACGAATCCCCTCCAGGTATATTCAGAAGGAGGCGTGCGAGCCATCCTGATTCGTTTCATTTTTATGCCAGATTACATGGCCATTCAACAGTTGTTCTAGATAGATGAGTTCGAGGCTCACATGAGCCATATGCACAAAGGCTACTCCGCAGGCCATAAGGAGCCAGCTATTGTAAGCGTGTCAAGTGACGCCCCGGAGATTCTGCTTAACCATCTTCTTCTCGAAGCTGGGTGCAATCATACGAAGCTGGTGTTTTCTCTTTCTACAGTATAGATGTCTTAGGAAACATAGCCTTGGCTGAGAGCTGAAGCTGGCTGAAGATAGGGATCTTGTAGGTAAGTCGCCACGTTCAACTTTATACCCACGAAAAGATGCCATCTGACTGACTCAAGGCAATAAGTGTGCTTATCAAAGTGTGGTATCGGAGTTTCGTTCTAGGCTCCATTGGCCGAAATTTGTCACATTATTTGCACGTCTTGCAGAGTTGTAAACACCACTACACGCAGTTCGTGGAACCGCTGTCCCTTTCGCGATATCGCTAAGCGGCCTAAGGGGCTTTTTGGCCGATTTCTGAGATTCTACTCCGTAAAGCTGGGTATATCTTTGTCACCTAGAAAAAATGACGCAAAAGTACAATGTTTCAATACCATGTATGTCCAAGAATGCCAAGCATCCATGACGACGAAAAACAAACAACCAACGGCATCGCGGAATAACAATCGGCGCGCTTCGGGCTTTAGCCGGACCCCGCGAAATGCAATACCAACATGTCAGCATGGCTGTCTTCAATGCACCTCATCTCTCCACCAGACGACCATGGAACCCCAGACACAACAGCTGCCCATATCTTTTGAACTTTCTTCAATGTAAGAATATTGTTACCGACTCTTTGAATTGTGCCCACAAGCTGACAATTGATCTAGATCCAGCAAGCCAAAGTTGACTCGCACGAGTGCAAGCAAAGTCAGAACAGGCTGTGTCACCTGCAAAAAACGTCATGTCAAATGTGACGAAGCAAAGCCTCACTGTCGAAATTGTGTGAGGAATAACCGGCAATGTGAAGGTTACGCCATCCCGGACAGAAAGCGGAATAAGGGGCCAGGCCAGTTTCAATGGGATTCGAAACGAGTCACCTGGGCAGCTCCCTTGAAGGCGCAGCTTCATCTTGTTCAGGACTCTCTCGACTTTCGAGACGCTCAGAGTGTTCTCTATTTTGATGAGTTTATACAAGTTGTGCAGAGTCCATGGATCTCCGCTGGGTTCAACAGTGATTTATGGTCCGTGACGTTACCCCAAGTTGCACGTACCAACGATATTGTACGGCATGCTGCGATAGCAATCGGCGCATTGAGCAAATGGCTTGCAAAGTCGGAATATGATTCACTTGGTTCGTTGTTATCGGCGGATAATGAAGCGGCTCGGGAGGACACAGACTATTTGAACGCGGTATCGCACTACTGCCATGCGCTCAAACTACAGAGCCAACAAGTTTCGATACACGACGCTGTATTCCTTTCAGTTCTATTTCTATGTTTCGAGACATTGCGAGGAAATAGGAAAGCTGCCTTGGATCACATCAATCATGGACTGGCAATGTTGCTTGCGCTCTTGACCGATGCAGATTCTGCTCTGATGACCTCGATCGCCCCAAACCCAAAACCGCTCATCGCCGTGGTAGCAGATATCTTCTCCCAACTGCTCCCACAAACAAGACTTATACTACGCGGAAGCATCGGCCGTAGCCCCGCTGTACCAAACTTCACCAGAGGCCTACGCGCCAAGAAGCACACAGTTGAGTCTTTCATGTCCATGGTAAACCAGATACCTCGAGATTACCCACCGACTGAAGAACTTCCGCCTGTTCTTGACAACCTGGACGACTTTGAGAAATATTGGCTGACTGGTCGGAACGCCAAACTTGCTGTTGTTCCTCTCCTCATGGAAGCTGTCCAGAGCACTGGTGTTTTGGTCTCGTCGGATCCTGATATTATCTCCAGAGTTTGGAAGGAAATCACAGCTGATCCACGTATTAAAGAAATCTGTGAAGCCTCCACGAAGGAATTAAGGGCCCTCGAAGCTGCTTTTATGCCTCTCTTCAACCGTGCAATTATGTCGGATGCGAAATCAACGGACTACATCAGAGCTATTCATCTTCGCTTGCATTACCTTGGTACTTGCACCTTCGATGATCTCACGCACTTCTATGATGTTGAGCCTATTCAAGCCAAGACGCCCCTGTTTCGCGAGTTCCTCTCCCTAGCTGAGATCAGTATCCGCATCGCGAAGCGGGATTTGAAGAACCCGGCACAGCAGCTTTCATTACAATGCAACATGGCATCGCATCTCTTTCTCATCGCATTATTCTGTCGCGATGCGCTTCTTCGCGACGAAGCTACATGGTTGCTGAAAGACTACCCTGGTCAAGACGGGATTTGGAACGCCCGCTCGCTGTATCTACTATCTCATAGAAACAAGATCGTGGAGCGGATAAATGCATCCGAAGGCACGGCCATAGAGCAGTGGCACAGGTTACTACGCAGAGAATATCTGTTTGAAGAAGGAGGTGACCGGGTTATTTTCTGCTACTTGGATAAGGATGAGATTACAGGGGAGTGGCAGCTCGTAGAGGAGACGGCCGTAGTGAAGGGAGAGCTTGATGCTATCGAGTGGAAGAGAAGACCGCCTTCAGCAGCTGGCAGACCGTTATTGGGAGATATAATTACCCTCTGGCCTGAGTTGGTGGAATGAAGAGAGCAACTTCCAAGCAGGCAATGGGGAACAAGGGGTTGGACTCATGCGATGTAATTAGTGAAGAGACCCGTATAAGCTATATAAACTATGAATATCTGGCTCTTCGCATCATGGTTAAAAGAAGCCTCGATTTATGCGAAGACAATGATCATGCCAATGAAATCTAGTAGAGAAAGAAGAAAAGAGCACAGCACGCTGTTTGTGAGAAGAGAATTTTACAAAGTATTAATGATCAAGACAGCAAATCAAGCAGATAATAGAAAGAGAAAGTGACAGAAGGTTATTGGTCCAGAGCTTGGTTCTGCACCATTTCCCAGTAGATGCCTTGTTTGTTGACCAGCTCAGTATGTGAACCCTTCTCAATAACCTTTCCATCATCAAATACAAAGATGACATCTGCATTCTGAATCGTCGAAAGTCGGTGAGCGACAGAGATGACAGTTCGTCCACTGCGAGCTGTGTCGATCGCGGCTGCAACGACCTTCTCAGATTCCGAGTCAAGAGCTGATGTCGCTTCGTCGAGAAGAAGGACCTTCGGATCTCGGATCAAGGCGCGGGCGATTGCGATTCTTTGCTTCTGTCCCCCAGACATAGATACTCCTTTGTGACCCATGTCGGTGTTGTAGCCTTCCGGAAGTGAGACGATGAAGTCGTGGATGAAGGCATCGCGACAGACTTGGTGGATCCTGTCGTCGGTCACAGACTCTGGATTGTCGATTCCGAAGAGTATATTATCGCGAATGGATCCTCTAAACATGGCGGGTTCTTGAGATACGAGAGACAGAAGTTGACGGTAATCGTAGACATTTGTATCCTTGATGTCTTGGCCATTGCACAGGATTGCACCATTACCAGGTTCCAAGTCATAGAAGCGTTCGAGAAGCGAGATAACGGTTGTCTTGCCACAGCCTGATGCTCCGACAAAAGCGGCATACTGGCCCTTCTCAATGGTAAGGTTCAGCCTGTCAAAGACGGGAACGTCTCTCGTGGGATATTTGAAGGAGACGTCGCGCAACTCAATCTTGACTCCGCCGTCAGTGTCCTTGATACCCTCTCCATGCTTGCCATATGTCTGTCGATCTGGATGAACAGATTGCCGCACGTCGAGAATACGGTTCGCGGAAGCAGTCACTTGGGCAGCGCTTGGCGCCAGTCCGAACCCTTGACTGCCGGCCTCAGCGCCCTGGATGACTGCCATGAAGCAGACAAAGAACGCCTCCATTGAGTATTCTCCGCTGATAAGGAGACCACCGCCGTACCAGAACAACAAAGCCTGACATCCGAGGCCGACACTGTCTGCGAAGCCAAAGATCGCTGACGTCCACTGAGCCTTTCGATTGGCCGCCTTCACATGCCCATCCAAGAGATCGCGGTACCGGCTGTTGATCGAGTCCTCCATGGTAAGCGAAGACACTGTTCTAATAGCCTCGATCGCTTCGGTCGCAAATGCGGAGCTTTCTTGGAAGACCGCGGCATTCATCTTGTCGAAGTGAACTTCATGCTTGTACTTCCAGCATCCACCAGCAATCATGAGTGGCAAGGCAACAGACATGGAGATCAAGCCGAGCTTCCAACCGAAGACGAGTGAGATGATGACACAGCCAGTGATGTTGAAGATGGCGGAGAGCATGAGTGCGAGGTTGATGCCAAGAAGTTCCTCCAGCTGTTTTGCGTCACTCGAAACGCGAGAGCTCAGAGATCCATGGGAGTTGTCTTCCTGATCAAAGAAGGAGAGTTGCTGATACAGCATGTCATTGAGGTACTGGGACTTGTACACTCCGCTGACGTAGTATTGAACGCGCAACCCGATCCAGCCCTCACAAAGATACGCAAGACCAACCCCTCCAGCAAGGGCGAACCACATGAAGCCCCAGAACTGGCTCTCACTCTTCAAGTCACTGCCCTGAAGAAGGAAGACCCCGAGGGCTTTCGCGAAGAGCCAAGCTTGGATGGGAGTACCAGCTGCGACGGCCATAGACGAGAGGAGAATACCAAGGAAGTTAGGCCACTTCTGTCTTCGTTCGTACAGTAGCTTTCCGAAACTTTTGAAGAGACCTCGGGGCTTCTTGAGGGCTTCTTCTTGGGTGGAAGTCGCAGTGATATCAGCCAGCTTCGCATCAGGATGATGTTTGTGAGACTCATCATCCGACACAAGAGCGCCCTTCTCTTCCTGATTATCAGCAACCTTAAGAGCCTGCGCTCTGACAAGAGAAGCATAAACTCCATGGGTCTTCGTCATGAGATCCGCATGAGTGCCTTGCTCAACCGCTTTCCCGCTCTGCAGCACGATGATGTTGTCGGCCTTCTTGATGGTAGATAGACGATGTGCGATGGTGATGGTTGTGCGGTTTTGCGTGGCCCTATCGAGGGCAGCTTGGACGATCTTCTCACTCTTCGCATCAATGGCGCTGGTGGCTTCGTCGAGGATGATGATGTTGGGCTTCTTGATGATGCTTCTCGCGATCGCTAGGCGTTGTTTCTGGCCGCCCGACAGCTTTGCGCCGCCGTCACCGACATGCGTATCGTACCCCTATAAACATTGGTCAGGATGGGAAGGTCTGGGAAGGTGAGGAGAGTGAGAAACCTACATCAGGAAGGCGGTTGATGAACTCATCTGCATAAGATTCTTGGCAGGCGTCTCGAACCATCTGACGCTTCTTTTCTTCGGGCTGATCTTGCCATTCGGAGCCGATAAGACCATGTGCGACGTTGTTGAAGATTGTGTCATTGAAGAGGAAAGGTTCCTGTTGCACCAAACCGATATGTGAACGCCACCATTTGAGGTCAAGGTCTTCGAGGTTGTTCCCACCGATGGAAACTGAGCCAGCCAAGGTAGGGCTGATTGCAGGAGCCTCTTCCTCAGACTGCTCATCGGGCTGCTCGCTAGCCTTCTTTTGAGGTTTGGGTTCAACGACTTGGGGCAAGACGTGGTGTTCCTTCAATGAGTACCAACGCTCAAGCAAACCAACAATGGTGCTCTTCCCTGAGCCTGAAGGACCGACTATCGCTGTGTTCTGTCCAGAGTGAATGGAAAAGCTCAGTCCGTCCAGGATACGGACTCCAGGGCGGCTGGGGTACTCAAAGGTTACATCTTCAAAGGCAATGTCATGAGAGGTAATCTCAGGCTTGAGGGAGCCTGAGGAGGGGATGGGGGCATCGATGACAGTGAAGAACTCGCATGCAGCAACCATGGCTTTGCTAACAGCCATGAGAGGAGTGGCGATACGTTCGAGAGAAGTGAGGATCAACATGACGGACATGAGGACGATGACGATGACTCCGGGACTGTCGATGGCGCCGGAGATGTATCGTCGCGTTCCATACCAGAAGGCGAGACCGAAAGTTCCGAAGACTCCAAAGAACTAGATGACTGTCAGTGTCGGATATCCAAGAGGCACCCGGGGACGTACAATCATGCCAAGATGAAGGCCCATGAAGGGCGCCATCTTTTGGCCTTCCTCGATGGCCTTTTCGACCCAGACTCTGTATCTAGTCATCACGCGGGATTGAGCGCCACAGGCTGTGACTAGCCGGATCCCCTGGAGTGCTTCGCTGGCAATAGCAGTACCTTGAGCGTCTGCCTGCCCAGTCGCCGTTTGACCCTTGACGAGAATTGGCATGGAGATGGACAGAATGACCATCATGTAGAGGATCAAAGATGCAGTCACCAAGGTAATGTCCCAACTCCATACGAAGGCGACAATGATAGCCGCCCAGATGGTGCCGTTGAACTCCAAGAATGTGCCCAGTCGCTCTGAGATGCCGACTTGAAGGGTGTTAGACGTCGCAGTGATGGCTGTAGCAGGTGCGCCGGCAGGCATGGAGTCGATGACATGAATAGACTGTGAAAAGAGAGACTGAAGGTAATGAAGACGAATAGCGGAGGATAGTCGGATACCAATCATTCGGAAGCAGTATTTGTTGATAGTGTTGAGTCCCCAGCGCCCCAAGAACAGAGCCATGATGTATAGCGCTTGTCGGTTCAAGATAGATTGAAACTTATCGGTCGGGAAACTAGACGTGTCTCTGAAGTAGTCTGTGAACTGATTGACGAGCTGGCCAAAGATGACGTTCATGAGCGGCATGGTTATTCCAGCGCCAATGGATGCGAACGAGGCAAGGGCGTAGATGAAGAAGTCCCATTTTGTAGCGTAACTGAAGACTCGTATGTAGTCGGCAACTTTTGGTGTTCTTTGGGGTCGTTGGGTATCTTGGGTCGTGGTGGGGGACTTCTCGCCATCGTGCTCGGCGTCGTTAGGGGGTTTGGCGTCGGCGGCCATGATGGAGGAAGGGGGGTAACGTAGTGGCCTGTTGAGAGAAAGGTATTAGTAAAGCAGTCGAATACTGTATTGAAGGAGGAAATTGAGGTCGTTACTGTTTTAACGCAGATTTCCACCGCTGAAACTACGGGTATCGAGGTGTCTATGCCAAGCGGTTCACAAATGCATGCGCTCACTTGCTAGAAAAGAGTCGATGAAGGATAGACTGCGAAAAAGAGGTGCTAATTGCAGCGCAATAGCACGAAGAAAGGAAATAAAGTTTAAGATGAGAATGAAGTGGGACATAAACCAACGCAAAAATCTCAGGTCATCCTCCGTCAGCGCGTAATATCTTATGTAGCACATCTCGTCCTGAAGAACCCCTGTCTCATCGAGTTCTGCGCATGCTCGTAAAAGACGATTTCCTGTTTGGGACGGTTTACGAGCTCCACTCCTTTTTTTCGCGACGGTTAAAGTGGGCCCGTATAACTCGTACCAAACTAAATCCTGACATGAGTAACAGTAATCCTCCGTTTGACGTTTCACGCATTTTAGGCATCTCGGGGTCAACAGCTTCCCGATACTGAATCCGTAAACTTCCCGATGTGTAGCTCCTTTTACGACGCGGCTGGTAATAATTGCTGATGGTGGCTAGAATCAGTAAATTCTCTGTAAGCGCGTAGATGTTAGGGTCATCAGGAGACGACGGAAAGCACGAGGCAGGTTTCTAACCAGGATTCAAGAACTAAGTCCTTCTTCACTCACAGAGCTTAGAGAGGGGTTGTTTGTTCAAGGAACGGCCTTGACTGGCGCAAGTCGAACAAAATCACCAAATCTTGGGATCTTGTTGGTGGAAAGGGTGCTGTATTGCTAAGATCGCTGATCCATACGCTTGTACTCCTCGAGATGGTCAGCAGGACTGATTCTAAGAGGTCCTGAATAATATTCTAACTCTCTTCAATAACCTTGGACGCGACCTCTTGCCGCTCCTTGAAGAGCCTCTTACAGCCGAGATGCCCTCGTACGGTCCAACTCTCCTAAGCTTTGGTGATACCTGCGGGTTGTTGTCTTTCCATCGGGAAGGTGAGCAGCGCCGCACTCATATCCCTATATATTCAAGTGTACTTCTCCATGGACTATAGCCTAGTTGCTGGCAGCGGCCCCTCGCATGATGAGAGGATGCAATCAGCTCCCGGAACCCAGACATCCGTTTCAACACCGGACCAATCAAATCTTTGTAGGGAAAACGGCAAATGAAATAGAACAACAGCAAATAGAACCCGCTGTCTATGTCGTGAGTGACTCGGGTTTCGAACAAAACAAGGTTGTAGGACAACTCAGTCCGAGGTTCGCGTAGTAGCTCTGTTTGTTGACCACCAGTAGTCTCGAGGCGTCTGACGCATTATTGGACAGAAGAACTCAGTTGGTTCCTCGCCTTCGTTGCGGTGGGCCAAGTGGTAGACCAAACAGCCCCGGTTTGGGGATCGTTACCGCAAGAGCAGTTCAAGCCCAAGTAAAAGGCCAAGCACGAGCCCGCTTCGCGAGTTTGGTAGAATCGTATATCGCGGTGTCTAGGGCTTGAAATCGTGAGAGGTTAGCTCAATATTCTTGATGATATCCACCCGCCTTGATACTCCACGCAGACAAGAGACTCAGTGCGACATGCAGCACGCGTCAATGCGTCCACCGCCCGTGAAGTGACATGGAGGCCGGAGTCTGCCTTGGGCGCTCTGAGCTATTTGCAAAGGCCCTTGCAGCTACCTAGCATCTTATGATTGCGCAAATGCGCTCGGAGAGGAGACAAGGGGTTGCCATCCATGTCGCCATGCTTGTGACCAGTGGTTGCTTGGCGAAAGTAAGTTCTGCGCGAATGCGCAAGATCGGTAGGAGTTTAGATCTGTTCGTTGGTCATAGGTACTTTAACACGGTGAATATCGTGATTTCTAGGTCGGTTGTATAGGGAGGTTACGCAGCGACGGAGGGAGGGGAAGCCTTATATAATATTACAAGCCTAAGAGGGCTATTTACTACCCCTTCTAAGGGATCAGGCAGTAGTCTATATTATATTAATCTAGAAATACAATAAAAACTTAATATAATATATAGAGCTTTTATAAAAGGTTAATTAGATACTATTAGTTTATATTATTAATATAATATATTTTGATTGCTCTCCTGATATATTAGGTCTTAGGAGTCTCAGTAGAACTAGGTATTTGAAGCCGCGCCGCTCGAGACAATCAAAGAGAAGGGAGCATATTCAATCAGGTCCCAGGTGCTCTATGAGTTTGGCATCAAATGGAAGATGGCATCTGCCGTCAGCGTTGCCAGTGCGGGGGCTTCCTTTTCACTCAATGCTCAAGCCAACTTGGATATCTCCAACGGAGTTGGGCCAACCCTTCAGTCTAAGAAAGGCTGGGAGCCCCAGGTCACCTACTCATACCCTGTTTTTACTACCTCTGGCGGAGTCTCGCTCATACCCTATGTCCGCTGGGGTGTCGAGTTCGTTATCGATGTTTACAACCAGGTCAGGCTTAAGCCAGCGATCTCATCGCAGACACTTGTTACAATGCAGTCGAGCTACTCAGACGAGCCCCAGGGCCAGTGCTCGGCTAACAAGCTGGTCGTAAGCACCTACATGTCTACCAAGAGTATGATGAAACTTCGTAATGGCGTCTACGATACATGGTATAGTGGCTCCAGTCGCGCATTGAATCAATGTTTTGAGGCACCTGATATGATACCGACGGCTGAGGATATTGCCGAGCTGCTGAGTTTGCCGGCGACTTCTGTACGTCTTATTTGGATTACAGACCGCCTCGCACCACCTCTATCTCGACTGCCACATCGACAAGCGGGTCAACCGCGACTACCGAATATGTAACCAGCTGGGTTCCAGCTACAGCACAATATGTCGTTGTTACCATAACTAGCTATTCTGATCGGACCGGTTGGCCTCAGTCGAACGCAAGAACTATCATCACCATTGAACGGGCCGCTACCTTTGATCACTCGGGATTGAAAAGGCGCGACGCCACAGCCACACAACAACTTGCTGCTCGAGCAGTCTATACGCCGGGGCTGGTACAGGACTGGGATAGCAAGAAGATCTCATTTGCTTGTAAGCAGATCGCCACTGGGACGGAGACGGTGACGCAGCAGGTGACTACGACGATTGGTGTTGGAACAGCCACCGTCACGGCCACGACAACGGTTGCCAGACCCGGCGGAGACGTAAAGTTCTACACTGAGAATCCGTATTAATACAGATATATTGGAGCTGGACCTGTGGGCAATACCTGGACAGCTGGAGCATGTTCCTCGCCATCTGAAAAATCGGGTAAGTGCTTCAAAATCAGAATTAACGGCCCCAAATGGACTGATGGGCAGTATCTAAAATACAACTCAAACGATCCCGACTCGCTCATTTCAGGTAACGGGGGATACCCCTCCCTTGTCCTAGACACATGGTACCTGTCAGAAACGGGTCGCTTGATCACACAAAACCCTTACGCTCGGGGTGGCTTTGTCGCCACTGTCCGAAACTCGAACAAGATCATCTTTGACACTCCTGGTAGCAACCCCAACCCAGATGGCGCTGAAGCCCTTTACTGCCAAAAGGACCCCAATAACGTCTGCTCTGGCGTGCTTTCGTGTAGCACGGATACCAGAAATGGTCTTTCATTCACTCCGTTGCGGTATAACTGGTGGCTCCCGTGGGGCGACGTCCGATTCTATGATGACTTTAGGCCTCAGCTCGGCGACAGGACTCCAGGCAGCGAGATGGCGACATTTACTTGGGAGGCGGTTTCCTGTGCATATTGATGAGACACGTATATAGAGGTTTGTCTCTATTGCTTATCCATCAACAGCTTTTTATTCAATGTATATATTGTATTACTTTCTGGATATACACTTCTCAACTTGGGCCTTATTTAAATAAGCATAAAGAAGCCCATTTTTGTTTAAATGAGACCTTAAACCCAGAGGCTACCTCTAACTAATGAAACTCAATTTATCATGCACAGGCGTTTTGAATTCTACAACTACCAGTAATGCTCTCGTCCTACTCACCACTTCCGGCTCAGCCGGCACATAAGGCACATTTTCTCGTTCCTGTATTTGAAGCTGAATGCAGGGTTCATATGATGTGCAACGCCTGATAGGCTAAAAGATCTTATCAGTTTCAGTTGAAATACTCCAAATCCATGGGCGGCTATTCCAGGCAGATCTAGCGCTGGCGCTATCGAACGCCACGTTGGATTGGAGGGTTACAATCGAGCCAACTAGAACACTAGCTCAAAGGAATCATCTGATGAAGTACAGTACATTATCGATCGCTAGCTGAAGAGTTGCCCAAATGTTATAAAGAAACCCAACCCCGATGGACTCGCAGCATAGCAGTGAAAACGTCTTTTGCTTTAATCCGCCATGGCGGACCCAATCACCTCTTCAATAGAGATCGGCATCTCAGTCGTCAAAGCCGGTGCAAGTATCGCGACATGGTGGGAATTGCGCCAAAGGAACAAACGTGAAGAAGGACAGGGCTCAAGCTCGAGTGGAAGAGGCGCCGGCGTAGATGAGATCTACTTGGTCTTCGCCTCTTTGGGCCAACGTTTGATGGCGCTTGACGTGATCAATTACGATGCTTTGCCACAGGCCCTCGCAGCTGTCAAGGTTGCGATGGACATTTCCGAGGATGCTCTCACTTTTGAGTTGGAGCGTCTTGATCCCATTCTTCAGTATCTCATTGCCTGCGCCTTCATGTTCTGCGCGGCTTGTCATCCCATGCCTATCTACTACGGATATGGCTGCGGAGTTATGAACGACACAAACTGGAGCAACCCTGAGAACCCGACCTATTGGAATCTAGACATCGACCAGGCCATAGCCTATCTGAAGAGTGTCCCTCACCCTTTTCAATTGCTCAAGAAATCGCCTTCTCGCATTGGACACAGTGAACCGTACTATGAGAAGTATGACAAGAAAAATTTGAAAGCCGAGGCCGCGGTTGTTGCGGATATCTTCAAACAGATTGAGAAAGTCGGATATCCACAGCCACTACCGCCAAACGACGGAATTCGCATCAATACATGGAGTATGCCCTTTGCTACGTATGGCGGTTCAGTCATTTATGCCAACGTCGGCCACGACACTTCACCCATCATGACTTGGCAGCTGGACCCCGGGCGGTTTCTGTACGCGTGGACTATCGGCGAGCGTGCTGACCTCCGACCCGGAGAGGCAGTTTTGCTGCAGGATGAGCATATTGGAGCGTTGGCATCTTGGCTAGAGGGGTTGAATGGAATCACTTTCAAGGTGCTTTTGGATTCAGACCTTGACTGGTCTAAGATCAAGCTCAAGTCTTCAACGAAAAAGTTTTGTATGGCACAATCTGGGAATGAGTACAATATCAGAGGTATCCCCGACGTTATTGTGCGGAATCCTGATCCGACAGCACTTTTGGCTGCAAGACTTGATACGCTTCACATGGTGTCGGTTTCAGTGCCTTTTACCAAAGCGAAGGAACAAGCTACGACTTCACAAGCAACATCATCTCCTACTCCTAGCTCTCCTAAATAACGTAGAGTTTTCAGCTCTCCACCTGCATCACCACAATAACAGTCTACTATGTCCCCATCATCAATGCCAGCAAAAACGGCCCAGACCGAGTTTCACCAACACCCCCAAGTCCAAGCGACGTTAACTTGGGTCGATTCTACGCCAATGATACAAACCAGCCCCCAGGCTTCTATACCATACAATGCTGCCTCGGATCCTTTCACTCCTCTTCCAACAGGATGGGAGTGTCGACTCACTCCTGAGGGACAGATTTATTACGTCAACCACAACGATCAAACCACGTCATGGACTAAACCTATCGCTCCCGCACTTGCTTCGCTGCCACCTGGATGGCAGGAAATGCACACACCAGATGGGAGACCTTACTACGTCGACCACAATACCCAAACTACGTCTTGGGACCGACCACCGCCTACTAAGCCAACTCTGCCGACTTATCAGTCCGTCAGTGCAAGGAAGCCTGTTTCTCTCAGTACGGCGAGTACCATGTCCAGCATGCCCACTTCTGATAAGCGCTCATCTATGAGCATGCAGTCAGAGGCTACAACAATTGTGAGCAATTCTCAACAAAGTCGTGTCAAGCTGAACAACTACTCCAACCCTTGCGCTCAAAGACCGCGACAATTGCTCAACCCTTATTTATATCCCGCACAGGGGAAGACGGCGTGCTGGGTAGTAGATGTTCCCGTTACGCCCGACATTTATCAAAAGCTACCAGCTGATCAATATGAGACGTCATACATCAGACATACCGCGCTCGCAGGTCAAGCTACAGATCTCCAAAAGCTAGACTATTCACTCCGCCAAAGGGGCCGCACTGAGCTTGTCCTCGGCTTGAATTTGCACAATGAGTCAACGTTTAAGCGCGAGGTCATCAATGCCCAGTTGATAAAGTCTCTCGGAAGCATCTTAGAAGTACTACGAACACACTCATTTTCGCAGGAGTTCAATGAAAGATGTAACGGCTCGCCGTTGTCTGGGATTGTTGTTTGCATTCTGATTCACCAAGATCGCATGAAAGATGTCCCATGGCTGCGCCAGACTGGCATCAGCTTCTTCTGGGATATTCCTTCTTCCGTACCTATCAATGACAGTAAGAAGGGCAATGGTCAATTCTACGACGATGCTCACAAAGCCACCCGCAAGATCCTCGGTAAAGAAGTAGAATTAAATCTAAATGAGGTGAGAAATTCTCCATATGTATGCCGATTCAAACAAGCTAATCAAGTATCGCAGTACACGACCACCTTCCATTTACAAGACTGGGAACGAAGTCATGGACTAATGCCCGATGTCGTCTCTGGTGCAGATCCAGTACAAGTTGTGCTATGCTCGACATATCGCTCATGGACAGGATCTTACGCTGCAGACTCTTTGAAGCATGTTTGCAACTTACTCGATGCCAGATTGTGTATTTCTGTGTCAGGTGGAACGACTATTACCGGTACTTCCCTTGAGAAACAATGGCAGCTTTCACAATACAGGAGGAAACCAGCTGAGTCAGGGCAAGATGCCCATTGCGAGGAGTATATAGGATGACTGGATATGAGGCAGCAGTCAGTCGCATTAAAACTGGAAGCAAACACAGACTTGAATATAATACAGAGCAATAGAGAAAAGTTCATTCTGACACAACGGTCAACTCGTGTTATCATGACAACGTGATTCAATTTCTAATCGCTCTCTTCATACATTACATAAAATACATGCAGACATGAGTACCCAATAGAAAGGACAGTTCTACGATCATCCAACATCATGGGTATCTCCTAAAACCCAAAACGAACTGCGGAAACACCAGATCCTCCGCTCACTCATTGCTTTAGCGTCTTTGACTTCCGACTCAACTTCCACGATGACAGCTTGTTCGACCATTTGGACGCAGAGGAGTCAGATTTACTTCTCGTCGCCGGTGGCGGAACTTCCAACGAGTCTTGTCTCACGTCACCCGGTGCATTGCCCTCAAGTTCAGGCGGTTGAACGTGAAGCTCGACAAGTTTGTTTGCAAGTGAAGGACCAATATGTGCGGTTGTTCCTGAAGTATTTGATGCCATCGAAACATGTCCTTCTTTTGCGCCGACTTCAGTTGAATCGAGCTCAAGAAGTGGTAGCTGATCAGACTTCTCGTCTGACTTCGGTAATTGCGAGTAGTCGACATCATCGCCAGGCAGCTCTGATATGGTGGGTGCGGCATCCATCTCGACAGGTCCTCCTGGCTGCAAGTCCAGACCGACACTGGACGGGCTTCGCAGAGAAGTGTAGTCTGGTGGGTTGCCAAAACGATTGCTATAGATGATCTCTTCAACAGATGATCTCAGCTTGTTGAACTTGAAGCCAATGTTGACCTTCTTCAGTGGAATTAGATGGTCCAGTTCATCGTGAACTTGCTGCTGCAATCGCTTCTCCTTCCCATTGAACGTCGTTATTGTTGTCTTCGAGTAGTATTTCGCTGCATCTTCGATCTGCTTGATAGAAACATATTTTCCATCGTATCTAAAGGACCGCTCGAGGATAAGAATCATATCGCACGAGCACTTGAGCAACATCCTCGCTGTAGGAGGAAGTCCCAAAAGACAACCCGCCGCACCAACAATGATACCAATTCCCATAGTCGGCACCGCAGCACCAACCGAAATAGCACTAACAGCCGCAAACTGCGACAGAGAAACCCGGAGGTACTGCTTAAAGTTGCTCATGACGATATCTGACATGATCTGCTCGATCTCTGCTGGCGCAGCTTTGGGAAAGCCGAAGCATTGGAGTACATGCTCGCAGATGAGGCGTGAGACGGTCGGTGTTCCGACCAACCCTGTGCAGGGGAGGGGAACGGCGGCAGTGCGGATTGCATGGGTTCCTAGTCTCATACACTCTGTTATCGCTGAGTTGATCTTCTGTTCAACATCAACGACTTGAGCGGCAACACAGAAGAGACGTACGCGTTCGTCGACGATCAGGCCGAGGGTTTGTGAGAGTAGGTCTTTGACACCGGCGTCGTCATCTATTATAGTTAGCACCCACTCATAACTCTCACAACTGGATGCTACTCACTCTTTGAAAGACAGCAGAAGCCGTCAGCTTTGTAGTGCTCAATCTGCGAAAGCTGGTTCCTCAGCTCGGCGAACTGTTCCTCGGCAACGGCATTGGCTTTCTCTTCAGCGAGTCGCTTGGCTTCTTTGTAATCGTCTGTCTTCTCCATGAGTTCTTCTAAGTACTGCATTTTTCGATAGCCAGTAAGTTTATCCTTCTTTGTTCCAACCACGAAAACGGGGACTTGGTGGGAGTATTGGGCGATGGTGGCAAAGGTTCGCTTGTCGGCTTCTTCGATACGTGCCACGTCGGCGTCGACGCAGAACCTAAGATAGCGTTAACTTAATGTTCCTGGATAGAGGAGAGTATCTGACCAAATGACGTGAAGAGCTTCGGCAGGGTCTTCCTGAAAAGCTCTGTGCCGAAGGAACTTCGCGATCAATTCAAGCTCAGTATCACTACCGGCCTGCCAACCCCTTGAGTCATGGATCAAGAGTCCAGGATGCTTGGGGGATTCAAAAGCGACGTTGATGTCATGGACTCCCTGATCATATGAAAGAGACTCATCGGTCATCTCAACACCAAAGACCTTGTTGATCAATGTCGATTTGCCAACGCCAGTTTTGCCGCATACTAGAATTCGGAAGGCTTTGACGCCGCTTGCTTCGAGCTGCATCCCTTGAAGCCATGGAGCTAACCCATCTTCTGCGGCAACAAGGTAAGAGTCTTGAAAGTCTGAGATTGGCTTCTTGAGGGGTTGGAAATTCTTTAGGTCGTTATATCGGGGGTATCTATCGAGAATGCAGAAAAGGGAGGGATGAATCATGTTTCCATACGGTCCTAGGTTTGTCAGTTGGGTACAGATTGGCAAACTCGGAGTACCTACCAACGTCACACCATCCTTTCAAGCTTCCATCTGCAGCAAAAACTTTCCGGTTTGCTGCATGTTTGTAGCAATCCGTATCAAGTTTGATGGAGTGAGTCTCGAAGCCGCCTGCCGATTTCTTTGCATGCATACTCTGAAGATCAAACATGCTTGTTCGAAGGCCATTGGTGTATTGGAGCCGCCATTCGATCTCTTCTGATCCGTCCAAGGGCGGAAGGTTGCCAGCGTATTGCGGGAAGATCAAAGCCATGGGATTATCGCTAGCCTTTGAGTCGCCCATATTGTTGACACGGAGGCCAGAGTAGATGCTCTCCAATACCATCCACTGCAGCGGGTAGAGTGAAAGACCGTCGTGAGCCGTTCCGCCGATCATATCTTCGTGTGTACCGAGGAACCATGCTTGGGTAAGTGACCTGTGTGTCATGTCCGCATCGTCAGGAATGTTGACTACTTCCGGTGCCTTATTGGACCTGTTCTCATTAATAGCCAGCGCATGGCGAAGAGTTTCGATAGAAGGGTTGAACGAGATGTCGTAAGATGTCTTTGAGTTATGAATGATGGTGTCAAAAAGACCAACAAACGGTATCCGAGGAGGATCTTGCGCTTCATTCTTGATCTTCTGCAGTAGTACGGGGCCTCGCTTGAAATCATCCTCAAGTTGAGCCTTGATCAGGCCAAGAGCTGTATCAAACAGATCATCGAAACTTTGCGTTGTGGGCAGGCCCATTCGATGCACGATGCCAGCAACTGCGCGAGCGATAAAGGCTCCGTGCCCAGAACCGTACAACCAGAGCTCATCTTCTGGCCGCTCAAGCGTGAGACAGATGTCCCTGACAATGGTCTTGATGAGGTTTGTCGAGTCATCACTTGTCGTGCTCCGTGATCGGAACATGTCGGCCAACTTGACAACATTGCTGGGTGCAACATAATACTTGGGAATCTGCGCAACAGAAACTCCATTCGACTCAACTAGCCCATCGTGTACTAATTGATTGATCCTCTGAATCGTTGAAGGGTTCGTCTCCTCTGTCATCAATCAGCAACAATCCCTGACGCCAAGGCAAATGCTCACTCTTGGTTTCCCGAGCCTCAACTCCGTCTACCAACACCACGAGTCGCTTAATAGGTCTCTTTTCCGACATTTTCGTAACTCAGCGTCTACACGTGCGCCTGCATCTGGAAAGAAGGAAATAAAGTTATTATAATAATGCCAGGTCAGCCGAAAAGAGAGAAATCGACCGTGAAATTAAATTGGGCGGGGAACGCCCGCTGACTTCAACATGGGCGCTCCATTGGACTGTTTCGGGCCATAAGCGCGATTTCCAAATGTGTATAAGATAGCTGGGCGTAAGCAAGGCTGCATATCAGCCTTGTAGGATCAGTGGATCTTGAGGTTAGTGAAACCAGTCAAACACGCTGGTTAATCAGTAGCGGACCTCCGTCTCCGACGGAGTTGCCTTGGCTGGGGGGCTAAGCCTGCCATATTTCCGAACGAGATGGCCTGCTTCGTTGATCTTCTTTGTGGTGTGGTGTAGCCTAGGGCTGAGCATTTGCTGTGTTGTGCATCGCCACGCAAAGGGCGAAACAGATTGACGACATTACAGGGGTCATGTCAGGTTTGGCGATACAGCCACATACGTCGATGTTGTTTGGGGGGCAATCAGCAGAGCCGCATGCTTTGAAATGTCATGTTTCCTGTAACCAATCAATTGGTTTCGATATGGCAAAGGCGCGTAGATATCCAAGCGCGCCAGTTGAGCAATCGACGCAACCCCAGAGCCAGGCCAGCGGATAATTACCAAGCACCATGTCAGCTCAACGGTACAATGCGCAACAACGTTCGCTTTTATCATCATCGGGATGTTTCATGTAGTATTTTCCTCATCCCGCCATCGATACGATTATCATTAATACAAAAAGCCATAACGGCCTTGATCCAGACTAGTCTCATCCCAATGCCTCATCCTCCCCAATTCAAAGCCATACGAATCCGCAACAACCGAGTTCATTATGACTCTAACATTACGGAGGTCCTCCTCACTATTCTGCACGCAGAACCATGCTATTTGAAGTGGATACACTAACAGCAAGGCGTAGCTCGCCGAAGCTTGACCACGAAGTGCCCAGTTTGCGAAGCGACAGATCTCCAGGGCCAAGAACTTGTTTTTCGAGTTTTGATCGATATTACTTGTCGCCTCCATACTGCTCTCCGGAAAGAGTGAGATACCCAGGTATTCGCAAGGCTGGACAAGACATAAAAGCATGGCGTAGCTGATTGCGAGAGCGACACATTCCATGGGGTCATCCGGAAGGGGGATGCCACTGTGCTCTCTCATGGTTGGATCAGTGGTACATACCCATGGCATGTTACGGTACCATTCATGCAGTTTGTCGATGAGCGATTGTGTCCTGTTCCGCAGAACTTCAACTGCAATAGGGTCCGTCACACTCGCCTTCCGTATATTGTCGTAATCCGCAATGATCCCAGGCGGCTGAGCGAAGATGTCGTACAGGATATCGATCTTATCTGGAGTTTCACCTTCCGGGAGGCATCTTGTGCTCTCCCATTGCGGCTGGTCGAGGAAACAATGGCGGCGTTGATGACCAGCGGAGAGAGTCTGCATCCAGTCAATGACTCCTCACTAATTTTCCGTGAGGTGATAAAAACTTACAATGTAGTACCGTGCCGCTTGCAGTATTTGCCTCTCTGTTGGCGTTCTCCACGGCTTTGGGCCTCGCGCTTGCATCTAGGAGTCCGGGTGAGCAAAAGGTCAAAGTTCCGCCGTGAAAGGACTTACCAATCTCCCTAGACCATCATAATGAAGGAGCCAAGCAGTCGGTTGAGAAAACACGACGTTTTCGTACACACAAAGACACATGATACTCATTAGGGTGCCCATTTCGGTATTTGAGTTGCTGATGTCCGTCCGGAGCTGAGTCAGTGCATGAGAGTACAGCCGTAGCCCTTGTTCACAGGCATTTCTATCCCGGTTCGTTCTTCCAAAGTACATCGCGGCCAATGCCTGTACGCATGATTGATGTAGTTCCGAGTGCTGGCCCGTCAGTAGTTCTGAAAGTATTCCTGGACCCAGTCCTGGCCCGCAGCGCAAGTCTTCTGGTGATAGCTTTGACAAAGTGTAGGGGAAGAACAGAGTATTCTTCTGCGGTACTAGGCTGACTATTTGAGGCCTGGGATTCCTTGGGCATTTTGTTGAAGCTCTGCCATTGGCGAGACGACTGCGTTGTGATGTCGCAGATTTCGAAACAGGCTGAGAAGGACAAGCAGTAGTCGAAGCGAACCGAGTCCCCTCGTCGACAAACTTTAGTTGACTATGATACCCCGAACAGGTAAGACCTGCATTTTTGCATCGTTGGCAATAGGGTTGCTGTTCATCTATCAATAGTCAGTTCCATGGAACCACTCAACTCTCGACACCGACATACCGCATTTAACCTTGCGCTCAACACAAGTGCCGCACCGTTTTATACGTCTTCCGTGTCGAGTCATGTGGAGACGCGTAACAAATGAAACAGAGTATAAAAATATTAATAAACAGGAATAGAAAACAGGTTAGATCGGAACCAAAACCACAGTGTCGGGTTCGTAGGGCTGTGAAAGACAAAGCTTGGCTGCAGGAAGGGTAAAGGTTGGACGGGGCCAAGGTGTTGAAATACCCCGTAGGGAAAGCGATCAGACGCTAGGACGCCATGCTACGGATGCAGTTAGTTTGGGGGGGAAGTGGCTTCTGAACGCGTGGAGCTATCGAGGGATTCGCTTGGCGATGTGGAGGTTCTAGAACTGTAGGGGCAGACAGCCACTGACAAATCTCAATTGGCACGTCGTTTTCTCAGCTGAATCATCGTAGGGTATCCGACAGTGCCGACATCCCATTAAAGATCTTGTTGCAATGTCGATCAACAGCCATAACGCCGGGGTAATCAGGACCCTTTATTGCTCTTCAGGGACTTTTGACAATCACCTAGCTCCCAAGAGTTTGAGACATTTACGTCACGATACCTGTCACTTACCCTTCTGAGCATGCCGAGCTGGCCTCTGTTAAGGTTTGCTCCATTGAAGGATCGCAGGGGTGTCTCTCTGAAATACCATATATGGCTAGATTCATCTTTGGGGACTATCGGCTGGCAGATGCCGGGACTAATCTCAGCTTGGTGTCCAGAAAGGTCAATTCGTCTGTAGCTTTGACTCGAACAAAGTAAAAGCGTTACATCATAAGATTTTAAGACGAGAATCATCATCGAAAGTGTAAATACGAATTCCTTGGTTCAGACAAATCCACGATTATGCGGGGCGACGACACTGAGTTCCTCTGATTGGAACATTGCTGACAAAATGGCCTCAAGCCACAAGCCTCAAACCAGGATCCAAGCGTATATAAGTAACGATGGCTTCCGCATTTTGAAGATGACAAATTCAGCATACCGAAGTTCTCGAACAGCGTTGAGCATTCCACTCTGAGTCCAATTGAAGCACCATCTGTCACCTCTTTGTCAAAATCCATCATGCTTCTCTCTTCGATTAGCCTCGCATGCCTGTTCCAAGGCATCCTAGCACAGACAACGATCATTACTGGTGAAAACAACCATAACTGTCCTGGTGTTCTCAACAATCCCTCCAATAACAAAGCGTATTGCTGCGTTGGCGGCAAGCTCGACCTGAGCACCTGTGAAGGATGGCCAATCTGCACAGGCAGTTCTTGGGAACCCAAATCAATGAGCTGCTACACCACCATTCCTGTCTCGGCATCAGACTATGACTCGCGAGTCAAGAGTGCAAGCTCGAGGTACCTGAATGGTGTAGAGGCATCGGCTACTGACGATGCGTCGTCCGCAACTTCAACTGGTGATAGCGCCAAAGACACGGCTTCCAAGACAACCGCCAGGGGAAGTGCTGAACAGACGGCTTCGGAAACGATCTCTGCGGCGAGTTCTTCTCAGACGGGCAATGATTCGAACATGAAGACGCCGGGTTCCGTCGTTGGGCTGTTGGGGGGTATCATGGCAATGTGGATGGTCCTGTGAAGCGCTTGAATTAGCAAGAAGTCTGACATATCTGCGATAGCAAGTTTGAGGAGCTATAGGATCGAGTAGCCGTTTAATAGTGCTTGGGCAAATTCATAACCAGTTGTGACAGCTGAGCGTCACCGATTGCTGAGGTTCTTTGACCAGACTAGGCACATGCAAGTATTTCGAGTCAATATCAAATTGCTTGCTTGTTTTGAAAACGATCCAAGGCCTTGTCAGTGCACATTCCAACCTTAACTTGCGTGGCGAACTCGAAAAGACTTTTCTTTATGTTAATGTTACTTAGTAGTTTATTACCCAGTGGAGCCCCACCTCCTCGTCCTCCTCTCCACCGTCTTTGGCAAACAACCACGTAGGCACCAACTTGAGCCCCATTCACGATGCCTTCAACCACATACGACCATACCTGCGGTAAAGTACGGGATCCCGTCTGCTCTCCCCTAGTCAAGCCCGCAAGGGGCGGATCAGTAGTTGGGTCGGAGACGACCAGCGAATACCTGCTGTTGTATGTTTCTTTTTCTTTTGAATAGAGAGTAAAAGACATGTAGCTCTACTGAAATTTCATTCTCGACATGAGTCATTTTAGTATCAACCATAGTTGTCACAGAGACGCCACACTGAGAATGGAGATTTTGTTTTGGTCTTTAGGAACTACGGTGCTAGTTACAGGATTATTAAACCCCAAGCCTTCTTTGCAGGTGATATGCAATAAGATTCATCCATTACCAAGGATCCCTCCAACCAGTATCCATCCTATCGTCCCTATGAGCCATCTCAACAATGGCTTGCTTCGACAAACCGCCCTCTAATTCCACCTAGGCCCTGACGCGGAGCTCGTAAGGGGTCTCGCCGTGAGTCTGTTTGAGGACTCTGTCCACCACAATTCAGGAACATGCACGAGCAAGTTTCTCAATGGCACAATACGAAGTTACGAATAGTACATTTCAACTGACTTTGAGCCTGTTACGGGCCATTGAGTGTAGATTCCGACTTCTAAAGACACTTCAGAATATTTGTATTTACATGGTCTTTGTGCCTTAAAGCTATGCTTGAAGATTACTCTCAGTGTTGATCAAGCTGTTGATAACACTCGGCAACTTCGTTTTCAGGGGGCAAAGTCGCCCACACATGCCCCCGCTAGACCCATCTCAGAGACCCCTCTCTGTGTATCGTGGAATATCAGAGACGATTTGAGGAAGGCCCTTGCTATTGCTGGCGCCGGAGGAGACACGCAAGTAGAACTACACAACTGTGGATCTGTGACCGCGGAAAGGAGCATATGATTATTGGCGTAATTATTGAGAGTATCTACTTGGTGCAGACGAGGGGCTACGCGGCTTAGGATTGTATATCTCAAGGTGCATTTTTAATCTGTTGTCTTGATCTATGGTTATCTTGATGAGATATTGTCAATCATTACGGCGAACTACTATGGACCTGCTGTAAAGCTTGGGCCCACCAATGTCAACAGCACAATGTAGATGCTGGTTGAGGCAAATTCATCATCCATTCGGGCGAATGGTTTAGTGGTATAATACTCCCTTAGCATGTTCTCTACGAGCGTTATTTGGGAGTGGTCCAGGGTTCGATTCCCTGTTCGTCCAACGTTGGTGGTTTGATTCCACCGTTATCCACATTTTTGGCCGTCCATTGCTTGTGAATGGATGTCTTTTTGCGCGTCCCACCTACCCGGGACATCAATTGATGGCTAGAGGGATTAGGTGCCAGGCTCTCAATTGTTTGTAACCTTATTTATTGACAGTTCGGTATTGAGTGCTTTGTAATATTTTTCCCGTTCAGAGTGAATTAATCGGTGACCTTCAGCGTGTCATTGGGTTTCGGACAAAATTCACATGTTATCAATGGACATTTCAGGCGCATTTACAGTTGGCGGGGCATCCCCCTCCCAACCATCAGCCTTGGACCCCACAGAAGAAGAATCACGAACTTGTCATGGAATTTATCGATGCCAAGCGCGCAAATGTTTCAACAGCACGAATTGATCGAGCATTTGTCTTAAATATGCTGTGCAACCCCAAGGAACGAAGATAATACCAGTGCCCTTCATTCTCAGCCCCCACTGAAATTGGCTGGTACGTGACCCACAAAAGGGACAGCTGTTCTCATTCGTCAAATTTCAGGGGGGGCCTTGCACAAGCCAGGCTGTCACTAATCATCTTTGGTCATCTCTCGTCTCCAGATCAGATCCAATACATACATCCAACATCCACCACCATCAGCCTTGTCCCTGTACCCGCCTCACTTTTTCATTCACTCGTTTGTCCCTCTCTCTCATGACTACGTAATAGGCCCCTTTCTTTGTCCCCAGGGTCATCGCACCATGGTCCGCGCCCTCAATCTCCGCCTCGCCCTTCAGGCAACAGCTATCAAGGTCTCGGCAAACCTGGTCACCCAGATCATTATTCACTACAGAACACCAGGCGTATCGACTTTTGATGCTCAGCAGGTACTGGAGTTTGCTATCTATGGGTTCATAGGCTCTCAGGTCGGCAACGTCATCCAATTCATTCTGGAGGACTGCTTCCCCACTGGACACGCAATCAGGGCGAACGAGATTCTGCCGCAGGTTCAGGCGGACGTAAAGCAGGTTGAGGAGAAGAAGGATGATGATACGAGAGGAACGACTAGGAGATGGTTCAATATCAGTCCGGATCTTATTTGGCGCAACGTTTTGGCGAAGCTGATTCTTGATCAAACAATTGGTCTTGCCATCAGCGGGTCCGTCTTTCTCATCTGCACAAACATCGCACGTGTCTCACACCCCTTCCTCGTTCTGGAAGTAATCCGTAATCGACTTTGGCCACTTATCAAAGCTGGCTGGCATATCTGGCCATTAGTCGCCATCTGCAACTTCCTATGGGTTCCCGTGCGCTCTCGAGTTTTGGTGGCAGTTTGTGTTGGGTTCGGCTGGAGTATCTTCTTGAGCGTCTTTGCCATGCGGAAAGGGCATTGATGGGGATAGTTAAGACTGGGTATTTTTGGTCTTTTCGCTGACGAATGGGCGTGGTTTAGAGGAATTCCCCTACGGAGCACTTTTCTTATATCCTGGAGTTAGAGTTGTAAAGTTATATGGGATTTAAATATAGGCCTCAGCTTTCTTGCATTATGAGTTTCGAATAATAAAGACTTTCCCTCTCAAGGACTTAATTAGAAGTAAAATATTTAATCACTAGATTCTCGGGTCTTATCGAGCTAATATCGAGACAAGGCCAGTATGCTGTCCATGGATGCCATGATGCTGACTGAGTAAACGCCACGGCGGTTGCGGTGCAACATTGTCCAACAGTAAAAGATTCAATAAAAAAGTCAAAATATCCTCCAAGCTGACTGACTTGAAACAGACCAGGTGGTTATATGGAGCATTGCTGCTAGTCCTTCCTGCTTGTGACATCGAAAACGCCCCAACTATTCAGCTTATGCAGCTAAGACACGGCCTGCCTTTGAACTCCAGGCTAGAATGTGGCGCATCCGATAGAAACCTCACTGAACAAGTCGACCACCTTTTACCAACAAGACTCGCTCCTCGGGATCGGGATGACTTGGCCGCGGATACGAGATGTGATGGCTGGGCCATGACTTGGTCGAGACCCTGTGCATCGTCAGGTGCCAAGTAAAATGAGGCTGCGAGAGGCGAGAATCGGCTCTGGGCAAGAGGTCCATGCAAGATGGGAAACGATGGTGTTGGTGAAACTGCGGCTGGCGAGAAAGATACGGAAAGCGACCAGTACAAAGCTTTTGGTGGATAGCAACAGAGCCTCATTCGTGTGACCGAGGGAACGGGATGAAAGGAGTGTGGAGGCTTGGCTGTCAGACTGCAGATAATCCTGGTCGTGGTGTGTGCTAGCACAGCCTGATCTGGATAGCACCTTACAGCCAGGCTTGACGGTTACCCGTGTTCTTGGCTAGAAGAGATGCGTTGGGTCGTGATAAAAAACGTATGTCCTTCTTTCGTAACGATTATCTCGTTTTTGTTTCCCAGCCTGGTGCCTTTGACATGAAATCTGTAAGTGCAATTAGTCCAACACCTTCTCTTCAGTGCAGGTCGAGACTGAGCTTCGTGATTTGTATGTAGGTTGCGTCACCTTGTACCACCTGCACGGCCCCCCATCAAGTAGATTTCTTGCGAGTGGCTGGCGGTTGAAATTTTCGGAGCGGGGAAGAATGCGTGCAGATTCACTTGGCCTGCAAGTAATCCCATTCTTACTGCTGGCCATCGGATCCAGATCTGGGTTGATTGGAACATGTGCGATGTTGCTCCGAGAAGCCAGCACGCTGGCAGCACATTGATAACTTAATCATCATGTCACCATGCATCACTGTTCTCTCTTTGAGTTAAAAGTCGAAATGAAGTCGACCCCCGAACAGATTAATCTATTACTACCTCAAAATTCAAGACTCATTATTTCCTTTGCTCTCCTACGCCAGCTCCTATATTGATTTGTCCGAACCCTCCGAAGGGAGGATCACCTTTGAGGCTCATTGGTGATGAATTTCTCAGCGCTCACGAGGGAAGCATCGCTATATATGCCGGACGAGATCGCCGCTCTCGCTAGATTCACAGACCGACTAAGACACAAAATATTCTCATCATCTAGCAACCGCGCCGGTGGTGCATATTCGACGCCGATGCCGACGTGCCGACGCCCATCTATTCCGTGGTAGATGCCATACCGATAGAGCCTGTTAGCTAGCGTCACCTGCGCATTCATATGCTCTTCTGTATCTGCAGAATCTTGCAGCCAAAACTCGGGACATAGCAAGATATCGCTCTGGTAAACAAGAGACGCAAAGTCCACAAGGCCATATACAGGTCTGCAAGTCCTGAGGGAACCATGAGGTGTCAATACCCAATTGCTGAGGCAGTAGATACCCATGATGCCGGATAATGCGTAAAAGCTCTTGGCATGAATATGAACGCTGTAATTGCCATTTTCGGCCTCGCTGAAGTCGAAGATCCGGGCTACTACAAGGTAAACAGAGTTACTAAGTGTGGCCAAGACAGCACCAAGAATGATCTTTGGGTGGCCGAGCTCGATGGCTTAATCTATGCAGCCAATAACATTGGGAGTGAGGTAATCCAGGAGCATGCTGTTCGCCGCAGTGGCTCCTTTCAAAGTCTCGTGTCCTGGCCCAAATATCCGGTGGTGATCCTCCTCAGACAGAGGACTTGCCATGTTCTGGATTGGGATCATCGTACGCGTATAAACATCTGCAGCTAGAGATGTCTGATGGAACAATCCGTACGCCAACGCGGGAAGCAGTGAGAAGGCGATGGCGCGTTGCAAAGTGCCCAAAAGCATTGAAGTGAGCCTGAATGGTTGGAGGATCAGGCCCATAGCCCAAGCATAGGCCGCGACGACCAAAAGCACGATGCCCATGGTCGTGGTAAAGATGATATACCAATTGACCAAGTACATATTCCAAATACGATCAATATCAGTTCCGTAAGAATCCTCTTCAAGATCAGAGGAATGGCGAGCTTCCCGTTGAGTAGGTTGCTCGGCTCCAAATAGGCCGTTCCTGGGGAGGAATCTCGTGCCGTGAGTGATATTGTTGGTCTCTTCTTGCTTCCAGTACCCCAGACGAAGAACAAGGCCATCACTTGGCCATGTCCTCACGTGACAAGCCATAGGGCTGCTCATTAGATAGAGATGCATTGTCTTGGGCATTTATCAAGCGCTCATGAACGTTGTCGGAGACTTGGCGGGCGTTACCGAGACCCTCAAAATGAGGTTGACCACCATGGTCCCTGCCAGTCATACTGCGAAGTGGGAAGCTATCCATTGTATGGAAACGTTATCTGGGCAAGCTGAAAAGGGAATGCAGAGATTTGCGGCTTCTCTATCATCTATATAAATGCTTGACGAAAAGGGGCGAGAAGGAAGGTTGGGCTGGTGTTGGGTAGCTTCCAAGTCATGGATGCCATGGTGCTGACTGAGTAAACGCCACGGCGGTTGCGGTGCAATATTGTCCAATTATTATTCCAGGACTCAGAGCCTGGTATGCGTATCTTTTGAACTTTTAGAGAATTTGCTTGGCACCTTGGGCGCCGACTCGGAGCTGGGGTTTGCACCAACGGACTGCGGCCCAGTGGGAGGGGTGTGAGCTGAGTCCAGCCATCAACGCTGCAGCGACTCTTTCGCAATGTAACCCCATTAGGGTCGTGGGAGGGTTGCACAGCTCGAAGCCTTGTCTCATTTTCTTTCCTTTTGCTTTTTTCCGAGACTGAGTGCGATGTATCGTGACACGGGAACTGGAGCTTAGCTATAGAAGTAAAAATGGATTATATGCTCATTTTTCTCTCTAAAGGATGTTGGCATTAGTAAGGTAGAAATTGACTGATCTTAGGCCACGACCGATCGGCTAGATCATCATCGACACCCGGATCGGCTTTCCAATACTGTTCGAGTATTTCCAAGGCTCGTTGCGTATTCAAAAGTCCAAGTGCAGTTGAAACGCCTTGCAACGAAGTCTTTATTCTCGGCCTATCATCACCAAGCGCGTCGCATCCTGCAAAGAACAAGGGCGGAGTAAGCAGAGTGACTGGTGTGAGGCCGTCCCGTAGCGTCAGACGCTCTGCGCACTCGAGGATCTGATTGACGAGGTTTTGAACGAGAGGTGACGATCTTCTTTCATGGCGTAAGCGTCGGTGGATGAGGAGCAGACCGGTGAGTTGCCATATCTGATTCGATAACCGGTATTCGTGGACTTCGGCAACAGATAGAACGCGACCGCGTATTGACATAACTGGCGGAGGATTCGCTTGATCTCGGTCGATTATGGATTGTAGATAGTTGAGTAGCCACCAGACCTCGGCCTCAACTTGACCTCCTTGCGATGAAGTCTCAGACGCTGTCCCATCATTGTTGATCCGGCATAGTCGCGCAATCTCTTTGAACACTCCAAGAAGGTCCTTTGTACGCGCAAGATACATATCGATGTACACAGGCTCGTCATCTGTGTCTGATGCGAGCGTTGTTGGTGAGGGGATAGTCGACTGTTGCGGGGCGAGATCACTCATCGAGTGACAGACCAGTGATTCGGTCATGTCGAACCATCGTAGTAAAAATCGCAATTCGTCCGTCGGGTTCTGGGAAAGGCCCTTATCGTGTATTCGAGAAATGAGCCCACGCGCTCCGCGGAAGTGAACGCTCCATCGATCTGGACTGGGCTCGCTGGCGAAGACTTCGCAAACGAAGAGCGCTCTCGATGCGGCCAGCAGTGGAATGAGTTGTTGATCTTCATCACACTCGGAAAGTTTCTGGCAAAGGGATCTGGAACTGAGAGCTTGAAAGCCAGCAACAATGAGCGCTTGCGAGGACTGCTCCTCGCTTGTTTTGCAGGTCGCAAGTCGGTGAGTAGCCGCCAGCGCAACGATGCCCTGCAGTAAGGGCTCATTGAAGACTGCCATTGGCAAGATGAGTTCGCATAGCTCATCAAAGATCTGGGGATGTGGCGCAAGAACTTTGACGGTCCTCTCGGTAAAGTACTGTAGGCCTGATCGATGCAAGGGTGATAGGTGACCGAAGAACTCAACGGACGGGGTTAGCGAAGGCATTGGCATTTGCCTTTGACTGACAACAAGTTGAGAATACTCCGAGTCCTCTGATGGAGAAGTTGTTATCCATTCTGGCTCATCGATATTCTGATCTGGAGGAGGCGATGTAGCCTTTGACGGACCTGGTCTAGGAGTAGAAGGGGAAACATATATGAAGTTTTTCTTGTTTAAATCTGAGAGATTGTTAGTATGTATCTTTTGCAACGAATAACTGACTTGCCTAGTCTTTGAACGTTGCCCTCATTTTGTGACAAACAATCCCCAAAAGGTGACCGATTGAACGGCCTCCCTCCCCAGCGAAGCTTCACCCCGTATTCGCATTTCACCCCAGCTGTCTGACATCTCTGACACGAGGGTCTCTCTTCGCTGCACTTCTTTTTAAAGCTCTTACACCTCGCACAACCAACCCATGATCGACGCTGCGGTGGCATCACAGGGGCTTTGAGTCTGGGGGACAAAGCAAAACATGCTGCTTTGAGGTTATGTCATTTGCTAACAAATGAGGGCGGGGGAAAGTTAAGTTGGTGATGGAACGGTTGGAGGCGGCGAATGGGGATAAGGCTAGAGACTGCGCTAGTATGGAATGGGAAGGATCAGGCGACTGATTGCTTATCTGTGTCACCTGCACTGATTATCTTGAGCCTGAGTGGCTGGTCTTATCAGTAATGATAAGAAATGATGGATACGTCGGACATCTTAAACTTTTTGACCACCATGAACTTGACGATGTATTATGCAAATACACAAATTGAATGGTTCTCTGCTGTTTTTAATCCTGGAACTAATTGCATTGAAGTGAAATTGTTCATGTTCCTTCACCATCGAGATAAGCATCATCAGAACCATGCTGTCTCGGTTTCTCCGAGTCGCCGGAAAGCCTGCACCAGGCTAGTAGGCAAACCGAAAGTCTAATCGCTTATTACCCTCATCCTTTGTGGTATCAAGATAATGCTTCTTCTGTTCATCATCCATAGCATCCCAAATCTTGTCTCGGCTCTTATTTCTCCAGATGTAGTAGGTTCTGGTCAACAGATACAACGTGATGTTGAGCGCAATGATCGCCAAAAGATTCTTGTTTCCTTCCCGGTATCTCGGCGCGTCGTCTTTGCGGTAGACGTTGGATGCGATAATACCGGCGGATTGAACGAACATGTTGTAAATAGCTGCGGAAACTGTCCTTAGGCGAACGGTATTGGAGTTGCGCGAATTCCAACTGACTTGGATTGGATGGGCTAGGAAGATGATGTTAGCCGGTTATAGGTAAGTCAAGGAACGTCTATACTCACCAGTCGGAGAACCAAGCAACAGCGCCAGCACGGCGAAAGAGACCCATCTGTTGACCGTGCTCATGTCTACTACGTATAGATAGATTATGAATGGCAGCTTCCAGATCTGAACAGCTAGGCCAAGCAGAGACCTCTCGTTCCATTTCTCGGCCAGGTAGGAAATAAGCAACAGGCCACCGATAGACAGGATCGTATGGGGAATGGTCAGAAGATTGGTAACGAGTACATTGAAGCCGAGGCCACGAAGGGTCAAGGTGAAGTACTGGGCGGGCGGCGTGGCTGGGATCAAGAATGTTAAGCCAATGGCGTAGATCGGCCAGAGGTCGTAATCCTTGATTGATGCCCATAGTAACTTCGGAGTAATGGGTTGGCGGTTATGCATGTCGCCCTTGCTGGGATCGTCACGGATGACCCGGTTCACCATAATGCGCTCCTCTCTGTACACCGGTCAGTCTCGAAGGCATATCCATCTCTGGGGCAACTTACCGCTCAGTGAACCAACCGTTCTTACCACGGAGAATGCCTGAGGTTTGAGTGGGTCCAGCGGGCATGAGAAACCAGGCGGAAATGCCAACCGCGAGCGTCAGCAGGCCCTATTTGGCACGATTCGTCAGTATAGTCGATGATGCAAAGAGCTTGAATGACAAACCTCGAACAGGAACAGCCATCGCCAGCCCTCGTACCCATGCCAGCCACGCAACTGGAGGAAACCTGCTCCCAGAAACCCACTGATGATATCGGCGACGTTGTACGCCGTCCAGAAGAAGGCCAGACGAACAGTGAGCTCACTAGCGGTATAGAAATAACTCAGGTATAGGATCGTCTAACAGTATTCCAGAGCAATGATTAGTTGGGACCATTAACACTTAGGCAGGACGGCGACATGGACTACTCACATCCGGGATGAATCCGCCCTGGAAGATGGCCAGAAGGGCACGGCATGCCAGAAAGGAAGCCCTCCCGTCCAACCAGAATTGGCCCTACTCATATCGTCAGTACATCGAAGAGCTGAAGGCTTCCTATGGCCTACCGCAGAGACAAGACTCCAGAGGCACAACTGCATCGGAATCCAACGGTCAGGTCCGAGGTACTTGCTGACAAGCTGGGAGGGAAGTTCGGCACACAAGAAAGACAACTTGAAGACGGTATTTCCAAGATTGTAATCTAACAATGCAAAGTTAAAAGGATATAGCAACCTGATATAAAAGAGACTAACCATTGGTATCCATCTTCAGGTCTGGCAGAAAGTTATCCGAGACAGCTTGAGACAAATTGGATCGATCCAGCTCAAGAGCCATGAACATGACGCAAGCGAATATCATGATCCGTCTATCAATCTTTCGAATGACTTTGCGCTCCTCATTGAAAGTCCACCTTTCGGAAGGGTCAAATCGATGCAGATTCTCCCAGTCAGGTCGTGGCTGGTAGCGCCTCGCCATGTCTGGGTCGTCAAAGACGGACCGACGAGTTGCAACAGCCTCTCCATCATGTCTCGGTCGTCGCTGCCACCAGCTTCGAGGTTCCTCTGGTGCAGCGAGGGGAAGTGTAGCGATAAGAGGGATCACCTTGGTGGAGGGAATTGACTTGGAGGAATCCGAATCGGTTGGGTCAATATGAAGGTCAACAGCATTCTTGGATTCTGACACACGAACATCATCAGAATATGCCATTGTGAATATCAATGTTCTATGGGGCCCTATTCAGCAGTCTCTTCGCAATCATCTTGGATATAATAACGCCTTTTGTATACATCGACGTTGGTACTTGTTTAACCCCTCGGTGAACCATGCGATGGCGAAATCCATGTTACTGATCTCGAAAGACTCAACTTCGTGGGGTTACCGATGTATCTATGGCGTCAGGTATGGATATAATAGCGAGATGTAGGGATTAATTCCGATGGTATTATTCGGCTTCATATTTGACCATTGCTCGATAAACTCCCCTGAATGGTTGTTGAGACATTTGTGTCTCGATAGTGAGCACTCATAGCTTCCAAGTGAAAAAGTAGCACAAACGAATGATCAACTGGTCGATAACGCCTTTTCGGATCTGTTGCACTTCTCCGGTAATCGGTCAAATCTATATTTTAGTGGTCCTTGGCAAAGATCTGTAGCTCGCGACAGAACTGAAAGCTATTGCACCATTGCTCGAATAACCACTCAACAGCTCGGTATTTCACTGCCAAGGCAATTGCTCAACATTACGCCATTCTCTATTCCCTGAAAACAGCAT
This sequence comes from Fusarium oxysporum f. sp. lycopersici 4287, assembly GCF_000149955.1. Taxonomy (NCBI): domain Eukaryota; kingdom Fungi; phylum Ascomycota; class Sordariomycetes; order Hypocreales; family Nectriaceae; genus Fusarium; species Fusarium oxysporum. The sequence continues at coordinate 1,238,015 of NC_030996.1, read as the reverse complement.
AAGTTGATAGCTATCGGTCCACTCTCACCTCACAGAAACTATGATGGTTGGTCTATCTCTGGCGCTTTGTCGCCTCGCATCTCGGGTCGGATCTCGCCCCCCACGAGCTCCGAAGAGCAGAGACGAATCGGGGCATTATAAGTTAAGGATGTGACTATCACATAGCCCCTTTTAGTCTATCTCCGCGGATAACTCTATTTGCACTTCGTCGACAAGATGGCGTGCTTCCTGTCAAGGTCTGGAGTTTGCCGGTTCAAATACTCGATGTTCTGGTGAGTGTTCTGGACGAGGCATAATCATATCTTACAACTGTATATCCAGAAATAGGACTTGATGCTTACTACAAGTGGTTTATTTTATATCGTGGCTCTAAACATAAAGGGCGAGCCCTTTTCTTAGTTTATCTCCTGCAGCGATACGAGCAAAACGCATCAGCCGTCAAATGTTAGTTAATGTCAATCTTGTGTCCGGTTTACTGAGCTTTAGGGTATTAACTACATGTCGCGTGTATGCCTAAAAGTCCCTCTACCTAAGTGGAAATCACATCAACCTTCTTTCAAGCGAAAATGCCACTGTCTTGTGGGCCTATAACTCTTTATATAATATTATTTAAAATAATAAAGGTTATACCACTTATATAGAACCAGGGGGCCATCAGCAAAAGCCAAGTACTGCATTTTGAAATTCGAATAATTATCAAGGTTACCTGCAATTGCGAAAACTGTCTAGCCTACACTATTCGATACTACTGGTGGTTAAGGGCAATGTTAAAGCGTGATTGTGGCGTTCTTTAAGTCAGTCAACTTGGAACTTGAACCCGTCCAGAAGATGTACTCCCCTGATTCGACTTGGTATTTGGCATTGTTGTAGTAACCAAGATCGTTCTTGGGTATACTGAAATCGACCACCGTACTCTGGCCTGGCTTCACCTCAACCTTCTGAAAGCGGATCAGGCGTTTGTTCGGCAGCTCGATCTCGGAATTCGCGAGTCTCTGATAGACCTGAACGACCTCCTTGCCCGTAACGGAGCCCGTGTTGACCACCGTAACCGAAATAGAAACGGTGTCACCCTTCCGGGTAATCTTAGGAGCAGAGAGGTCGAAGCTGGTGTAGCTGAGGCCGTAGCCGAATGGCATGGGTGCATAACCCCGCTTCAGGCAGGGGAAGTTGTAGTCATATGTAGCGCAAACATTAGGAGTCTGAATGAAGCTTACGCCTCCTTGTGCATCAGAAGGCAGAAAATCGTAGTATACTGGGAGCGCGCCATCAGCTTGCGGCATAGTCACAGTCAGCTTGCCGCTGGGGTTAACCTTGCCCTGGATGATCTCGACCGCGCTATCGGCGGTGAACTCGCCAGCAAGAAACATGTGGAGGATGGCGTCGGCCCGCATGGTTGAGTTGTTGAGCACAAACGACTGGCCACCACTAAGAACAACAATCGTGGGCACGCCGGCGTCGAGAACAGCGTCAAGGAGCTGTTGCTGACTACCAGGGAAGCCCAAGCTGGCATGTGTGAAGAATTCGCCATCCGTACGCTCACCAGCATTTGGATCCAGAGAATATACGGACAGAGAGCCAACAGCCACAATCGCAAGGCCAGCCTCCTTTGCAGCAGCGACAGCAGCTTGGATGCCCTCACTATCACTATCACGTACGAAAGCAATGTCAACACCCTTGACGTACTTGACGTTCTTGGCTCCGAGGGCTGCCTCGAGGCTTCCCTTCAACGTGCGTCCATACAAGGGCCTCGCGCTCGTGCTGGGAGCGTAGCTTCCGGGGTTCAAAATGTCGGCCATGGGACCGAGGAGCGCAACCTTGGAGATTTTGGACTTGGGAAGAAAGTTGTTCTTGTTCTGCAGTAGGACGATGGATTCGCGTGAAGCCTTGCGATTTACATCGAGATGCTTGGATGAGCGGAGCACCTTTTTGAGATCATTCATCATGGGCAGGGGAAGATCAAACATGCCAGTTGCGAATTTGATGATCAAATGCTGCTTCACTGCTTCGTCTACCAGCCTCACGATCTCCTGATCGTCCGAACTGTTAACAAGAGTCGGAAATGCGGCTGGTTGTTGAGGAGCTAGTTCGAGCTGCAATCCGGCACGTAGGGCCTTGGTAGCTGCATCCTTGAGAGATGAAGCCACGAGGCTTTGGGTATGAAGATGTGGAATGGCCATGGCGTCCGACATGAGCAGGCCCTCAAAACCCATTTCAGATCTGAGCATACCCTGCAGAAGCTGTTTATTGATTGACATAGGGACCCGGTCGACGCTGGAATACGACACCATGATAGACGCAGGGTTTTCCTTGAGTACGCGAATGTACGGAAGGGCCAGGTCGTTGTACAAATGATTGGTGCCGCCGGCCATGCTTGCAGTGTTGATGCCGCCCGCGCCTAGTCCGTATAAAAAGTGCTTCACGGTTGTGGCGACTTTGATGAATCCGTTCTTGTCTTTCTCTTCCATAGTTCGGACATACTGCGCCGCGAATTCGCCGACAAGGTAGACATCTTCACCGTAGCTGGTAAGAAATCGGTTAGTCACGCGTCCATGTGCGCAGGGCGCTGCCAACAATGCGAGCATATAGGAGAAGAAAGCTGTACTGGAAAAGGAATTGCAGTATAGGGGGGAGCACTGTATACACTTACGTCTCACCCACACGGCCGTATCTGGGATCCTTGGCTACATCTAACTCGGGACTTAGGACCCAGTGCGTCCCGAGAGCCATGTTCTCGTCTCGAATCGCTCCCGTTACTTGGCCATACAGATCCAGGTCCCATGACGTGGACAGTGACAGTGTTGCAGGAAACAAGGTCCCTCCAGGCACATAGATGGAGTTGACCGAATCTGTGACTGTAATGTAAGGAATTTTGCCATTCTGCATCTGCTCCCATCGGACCTTATTCGCAAATGGCAACACTTTCTCAGCAGGGTTCAGTTGTGAGCCGTAGCCTGATGATCTAGTTGTCAGCTTGGGACTTGTTCATCAAGATAAGGCTTTGTGCACTTGTGCCTGGCGAAAAACCTACTTAGTATACCATGTTGCAGAGGGTACAGTGCATCATAGACAGTCCGGTTAAAGGATGAATTGGGATCCAGAAGCCTTCTTATACCACCTAGCTGAGCGATCTTCTCTGTCCATTTGAGGGTGGGCAAGAGAGCCTCCGCGCGCTCAGCTGGGGAGAGAGCTTTGTTCTTCCAGGCTTCGTTGTTTGGGCCCGGTGCCGCGATCACAGGGTAGGCTAAGGACCCAGCAAGAGCTAGGGGCGTTACGGAGAAATGGACCATCTCGACAGGCTGTTAAGGGTGATTTGTGTAGAGGTGCCGACGGCTGGAGTCTTGAGGGAGGCACTGTTAGCGGTTGGATGTATACATGGGATAACATTCTTCTTATAGTTTTCTTTACAAGGCAATGCAGCAGAGTTGCGAAAGCCAGCATAATTTCTTCAAGGTACATCGGTATAAAGCTGGGGCATATGGCCTTAGCTTGCTTGTCTCATTTCTGCACAGATGACGAATCAATTCATGGAGCGAGCTGAACCAGGTCTTTCCCGCCAAGGCTTTGCGGATGGCGATGATTGCGTCTTTGGCCATATGCATGATCCTTTTCCCGAGAGTCCGAAGAAGAATCCGGGGTAATACCTACGTATCTGATTCGATAGATTGGTTATCTGGGGATATAACCCGACAACCGGACGGTGTTGTGATATGTTGAATGTTGACTCAATGACTGCGAGCGTGAGGTGAGCCTGGAGGCACGTCGCTCGGACAGTACATATCCATCTTAGTCTCTTCTCTGGGCCCTTTGCAGTCTAGTCAGGGTCGTATTGACCGACTACCGAACCCCAGATCAGATGCCCCGGTACATGTATCTCGGCCGGACTTACTACAAAAGGCTAAGCCATTTTCAAAAGACATCGGCCCCGAAAGGCGCAATCACACTCACATTCGACGGCACTGATAACAAATCTTTCTCACATAGGACTAGTTAGTCTGGGTTGTTGGGCAGCATCCAAATAGAATGGTTCATCTTCGTCGCCGAGTTTTGCTGCGGGGCTTGAACCCTTCCGAGGGAGCCACGAGTTCTGGGTGAAGTGCCGATTCTTGTTCATTATCTTTAAACGAAGAGTATCTAAACGAGAAGTGTTTAAACGAGAATAAGAAAGATCAGCCGTTGCAAGATGAGCATTATGTAAGATAGGGTTAGCCTGAAGTGCGCCATACCTAGCTTGACATGATGGCTCGCGTTTGCGGATAATGCCCCATCATCTCCGTGAGTTATATCCCCCAGCAACACTAATACGTAGGATATAATATTTTCTGACCAGATCTCCAGGAAGCAGTAGGCCAAATACAATACAAGAACGGCACACGTTTCCCGCCAGACTGAGTGTTTCCTGATAAGTTGGCAGCTGCAACGATGCCATTGGAAGATTATAAGGCTTAGCCTTTGTAGTCAAAGCAATGTCTCAATGAAAGGGTCGTAGCATTTCTTGCAATATTCCTTCTTTACATATAACGAGATGACCCGCACTTCCGCCGATAACACAGGCGCTACATAGAGAGTTAATAACATGATTTGCCGCTCACGTGCTTGCGCCCAATTCCATGAGTTGATCCTCCAGGAGCCATGCCCAGTCCTGGGGAGCCCACCACGCGAAGAGACCCGGCACAGCAGAGCTGCGAGTGCTCGATGGCTCTTGATCTTGAAACCGGGCCATATGGGGTCGAGACTTATTTTTTGTAGCATGATTGTTGGTCATGGAGTACGTTTTCGGATTGGGAACTGTTGATTGCAAACCGGCGGTCGCATCAGCGGTAGCGGCCGATGCGTCAACCACGCGAGGTCTCTCCTCTTCAGAAGTGCCATGGCTTCCCCGGATGGGAGGACTGTGATGGTCATCCTCCATTGTAAAAGGCGGACGCCGAGCTGTTGTATCAGAACCAAGAGTTACTTCGTCAATATGGGACCTCTGGTATTCTTCGTCATCGCGTCCAACATTTGATAATTCAGCCCGGCGCAATAGACTGTGTACAGCTAAGCGCTGCCGGGCACGCACAGCTTCGGAAAAATGGCCGTCTGATCTGCTTTGACTCTGTAGCGAGGACAGTTGGTGGGCGTCACTCTGCAGAGCCCGACCCTCTGTGTGTTCGCCGTTGATCGCTGGTGCAGTAGCTGGGCAGGAGTTGGGTGTGCCTGTCTCGTTTGTTGTGACTCCCGAGAAACCTGGTGGGGTTTTATTAGATAGAGTTCCCGCAAAAGGTGTTGCATTCGCTGCGGCAGCCGACCCCTGGTTCGCTGTCGCGTGAATAAATCCAGCCGCCTCCGGCTGATCGCTAGGAAAGTTTCGTTTCTTTTTTTGCTGCTCTGAGAAGATGGCGATGGACTCCTCCAGTTCTCCAATGATGGGACTAACGAGCGCTGAGAATCGGAAAAACCTCTTGAGCGCAGCTAGGCAAAGCTCGGCACGGCTAACAGCAAATTCCGGTGACGGCCGAGCAGGTCCTTGACCGAATCGAGAGATGAAGAGGATCAGACGGGTGGCATGATAAGCACAAATAGCTGTGTCGAATTCGAGGAGATGGTGTTGTGTGCTATGCTGGTTGAGCGCGGTGAGTATGTAGATGATTCGCATTGCGTGATGCAAGCATTGAGCCTCAGCAGCAAGGAGGGCCTGGTGGTCATGGCCAACGAGCACAGCATCGGGAGCAGCTTCTGAGTACCCAGGCAAAAGGATGCGGTTGATGTCGCAGTGTGCTTGGTGCCAGGAGATGTGGGCCAGCAATAGACGGGGCAGCCATCGGGAGATTGATCTGTCTCTGTTGCTACTGCAGCCAGGGGGCTCGAATGCTTCATCCGCGCTTAAGTGAGCTTCCAGGATCGGAGCTGGTTTCTCCATGCATGCTAGTGTTTGTAAATGGTGGCTGATGAGGTCTGTGAGATTACACAAAGGCGTTTCCAGCAGCGCGATGCTCCTAGAAAGCTTCATCACATCACGTCGAATTGCTTCCAATTGCATAATGAGCCCGTAGGTGCCCCCCTCACCATGGTAGTTGTGATAATCGCCGTTGGCTTCACCTTTGCCAGTAGCATCAATTTCGCGACCATGGGTCATTGCCATGAAGTCTTCCTCGCTCCTTGGAAAGTCGATGTAGATAACCTCCAGTGGTAAAGAGTCGAACTCGGCAAGGCCCGTAGAGAAATAGCGCTCAACCATCTTTAGGGACCAGAGAGTACGACGTCGGACCTCTCGCGCAACTGGCTGAAGGTCATGTCGTTCGTAATTGAGTCGCATCGTCGTGGCGAAGCGAGCAGCCGTGGCTGTCAACATGAAAGCCCTCTGAAAAAGCTCCGTTTCTATGTAATAGTGAATTACGAGGAGAAGCGCCTGGAGTTTGGTTATACTCGGCGATTCAAGACTTCGCCAGATGCTCTCCTCGGCCATCCTGATCCACGCACCCGTATCCTCAGCGGAGGCAACAATGTGGCTGAGCGCTCTTCGACTCGAGTCCTGTCGATGATCAAGATCGAGATCAACTTCTCTGCGCAGGTACAACATTGCAACCGCGCAAATAGAAGCAGGAAGGGCACGATGCACATCATGAGAACAGCATCTTCTCCTGGTTATTTCTGGATGTAGGAATGCGTATGATGGCATGGGATAGATGAACTTGAAGAAGACGTCAAGGAGGGTGTCTACTTGATCGCGGCTTGGGCCTCCATACCCTGAGCCTCTTGTTACAGACTCTGTTGATGATGGATGCCATGACACTGTTGAGTCCGCGGGTGAAGACAGCGGCATTATTGCTGTTTCCTCGCACCTTGCAGGATGTCCCGCAGATTGCCGCTGCCGATGCAGTTCTGTTCTTCGCAGCTGATGCTGTTGATGCTCCAGTCGCCGATCGTCCTCATCCTGACGTTGGCGCTGGTGCTGGCGCTGGTAAGTCCATTCCCGTCCGTGTTCCGGTTCCGGTTCCTGTTCCTGTTCTCGTTCTCGTTGTTGCTCCTGCTCCACACTGCATTCCTGTTCGTGCTGGCGCTCGTGCTCACGTTCATGCTCCTCATCGATCACTAGGTCGTGTTGATGATCGTGTTCAAGCTCCTGTTGCTGCTCCAGTTCCTTATGCTGTTGTTGGTACTGCTCGGCTAATTCAGTAGCGGGAGGACTGCTTGAGTATTCGGAGACAGCCTGTAAGCGTCCTTCTCTTTCCAGAAAGGAACATTCGCGTTGCTGAGGCCCCCCGTCCTCCGGCGTGGATTCGTCAAGCAAATAGCCTTCTCGAGCGCGTCGATAACGCTTAAGCGGCGGATAAGTGCATCTGATGTCCTTCTGCTGACATACGACACATGTTGGAAGCGTCCCTGAGCACTTGATCTTCTTAAGACGACAGGAAGAGCAGGCGCGAGCTCCTCTGAGGCGTTTCTTTGAAATGGGCGGTGACGGCTTCTCGCGAAGCTGGTGGTCATCATTATTGAGAGAGCAAGCTAAACCCAGCCGTCGACAATTGCGACACGTCCCTGGTGGTTTGTCGCAACGTACCTTACGCTGTTTGCATTGAAGACATGTTTGAGCGATGTGGGGGTTGGTATGAAGCTTGAAATAACCGATATGCTTTTCGTAATCCATGCCATCCTTCTCGCGACCGATACTTGTCGGCTCGTGAGTTGCAGGATGACGTTGCCCCAGTTAGAGAGGTGTGAATGATTTGGACGGTGATGGAGCTGAGGCGACCGTGTTTGCGGGGAAGTGGAGAATTCCTAAGGGGCCATGGCGTGCTATTCTCTCCAAGTGACGGAACCAACTGAATCTAATTTAGGGCGGGTCAGCGTCTCCATGACCCCGCGCAGCCTCGCCAAGTCGTGCCCAGCAGAGGCATAGTGCCTTCAGAAGTTATTGGGAGATGGTCTAGGACCCTAGGTGGCATTTCCCATCAGGTATTCAGGCGTCTTTAGTTTCGGCGCTAGCAGTAAGGGCTGGCTGCGGGGGCTACAAGATATTAAGGTCCATTCTTACAAACCCTTCACACGGGCCTGAACGAGTACAAGAGCTTCATCTCGGCTCGTCTTCACAGAGTTTGCCAGGCCAAGAGGCTTGCCTTTGCTAGTACGGCTTCATTAGAATCCGGACCCTTCTAGTCATCGCGTTATGTACATGCCTCATCTATCGATTGTCTTTACAATGCGCGTCCCATCCAATCCTTCACAGCTTCTGCTTCAACGCATCCTCAGGTCGCACGCCATTCTGTTCTGCATACTTGACTGCCGCTGGCACACCTTTACTTGGACCAGTCAGCCGGAGATGGATTGGATCATCCCCAATATGCTCCATCTTAGCCTCGAGGAGAGCCGTCATGTGCTTGACCACATCACTATACGCAGTATCATTGTACAAGTTGAAGAGCTCGAGAGGGTCCTTCTCGCAATCGAATAGCTCCCACTCCTTCTCCTCTGGCTCACTAGTATTGTCCGCCCTTCCTGGCCGCGCGCCTACAACTCCGAGGTCCTCGTTATACCAGTAGATGAGCTTATACCGCTGATTGCGACAGCCGTAGTGCGCATAAGCCTGGTGAATTACATCGTTGTGCATCCAGTAACGGTGGTACGCGACGTTATCCCATTCCGGGCCCGTCACGGATCCCCCGCGCATCAAAGGCAGTGCCGACTTGCCTTGCATATAGTTCGGGGTCTTGATGCCTGCCAGCTCGAGGAAGGTCGGAGCAAAGTCGACGTTGCAGAATATCTCGTTGCTGATAGAGCCGGCTGGAATCTGCCTCGGGAACTGCGCCAGGAAGGGCATCTGGAAGGATTCCTCGTACATAAACCGCTTGTCGAACCATCCATGCTCACCCAAGAAGAAGCCCTGGTCCGAGGTGTAAATAACAAGAGTATTCTCGGTAAGACCCTTTTGATCAAGATAATCCAGCATGCGCCCTACGTTGTCATCCACTGATTGGATCACGCGCAGGTAACGCTGCATGTAGCGCTGAAACTTGAAGGCAGACAGCTCGGCAGGCGTAGTGAAGGTGAAAGCAGTGCCATCATCTTTGTCAATCAGCTTAATGCTCGGGTCCGTTGGTATCTTGCGTTGGGCCGAGCCAGACTCTTGAGTGACGCGCTCACCTACCGACCGACCTCCATCAGGCTGAACAAGTCCAAGATCCTGATATGTCAAGTCCTCAGCCACACGCATTTTGGCTACTCTGGCAGCTTTAGCTCTATTCTTGTAGTCATCGTCGTACGTCTCTGGAACCTTGATCGGCTTGTCGGCATACAGGCTCTTGTGCTTTGTATCGCATTCCCAAGATCGATGAGGAGCCTTGTGATGGCACATCACAAAGAAGGGCTTGCCAGAGCTCTCAGTGGCAGTTATCCACTCGAGGCACTTGTCGGTGATGATGTCCGTGACATAGCCTGTTTCGTGACGCTCGACGCCCGCACCTTTGCCGCCTGGGGGCATTTCGATGAACTCGGGGTCCCAGTAGTCTCCCTGGCCTGGCAGGACGCTCCAGTAGTCGAACCCCGTCGGCTCGTGTGGTTCGCCTTCACCCAGATGCCACTTGCCTACCATGGCCGTACGGTACCCGCCCGTGCGCATGTGCTTCGCTACGTTTGGCATATGCTTGTTGATGTGGTTATCGAGCGTCATGACGCCGTTCACGTGGTTGTGTGTGCCTGTAAGAATAGCCGCTCGAGAAGGTGTACAAATGGAGTTTGTTACATAACAGTGATTGAAGAGCATGCCATTCTTAGCAAGCCGATCGAGGTTTGGCGTATTGTTTATGCCAGCGCCATAGGCGCTGATGGCCTTGGATGCATGGTCATCTGCCATGATGAAGAGAATATTCGGCCGCGAGTCCATCTTGACCCTCAATGATTGAGTGATTCGTTTTGGTGGAGAATGGAATGAGGCAGGAGATGGAGGACAAAGAGACACACTTTGAGACCCAAGGAACGAAGGTAGAAGATGTCAGTCAGTGCTTAGGACGATCAGGTAGCAACAAGCTATGAGGAGAACATGGTGAAGTGTCTACTATGTATGTGACGCAGGTTGGAGACAATAAACTGTCCCACGGGCTAATGTAAGCTACCCGTATTCCTTCACTTTTACATCGGACGTGAGAAATGCAATAGCCGATGCAACGACCCGTAGACTACTGTCTTCTGCTCCTGTCGCTCTTTTCTCCGAGTCGGATGGCCTATAGGTAGCTCGCAGCCCCAGCATGACTCTGATGCAGCCAAAAGAAGAAATGATGCCGAATTTAGCCAGCTGTCGGTAGTCGGTCGGATAATACAATCGGGCATAGTGTAATTGGCACCGGCTTGTGAGGAGTCGCCGAACTCATCCCTGCGTCCGGGTATCGGTAACGAGCTCCCTTTGAGGTTAGTCTTCTCGGCTACTAGCCTACAAACCCCATGATGGGACTGCAGTGCCATGATCTCTCAAGATGGTGTCCGCCAAACCACACAGTTCTTCCAATCTTCCGGGCTCTCTACGTAGCAGAGTCTCGACTTCAGCCCATTTCCGGTGTATCTCACCATTGCCCTTCCACAGCACGCCATGCTTTGACACCGGTTTGCCATCTACGTTTCGCGAGGATGATTGATTTGTCTATAAAGCTTTTCGTCGTGCCACAAGATGGTCCGCCCCTTAACAGTCACTTCACTTGGAAACGCTCGTAACCTCCTTTGTCTTGCTACATGTTCCAAAGTCACGTCCGTATTCCCATTTGGCTAAACGAGTACCAAAATGAAGAAAGCTCTGGGAACTTTCAGAGCATTCTACCTTGTAGCGCTATGCTGCGTTGGTTCATTTCTTTTTGCCTACGACACAGGCATTGTTGGCGGAATTTTAACCTTCCCGAGCTTCCAACGGGATTTCCAGTATACCACCAAGGACAAGGCCAATGTCGGTTCACTGTCCACGAGTCTTCTGCAAGCTGGTGGTGAGTGCATCTATCTATCTGTTTGTTGCAGTTGTTTGTTGAATGAAATGCCCTTCTGCATGGCGACAGTGCTCTTATCGTGTCTTTCCTGGCCCTATGGAGAGGAAATATACAACTAACTTGGAACTCTCCTCCTCCCTAGCTTTCTTCTCCTGCTTCTTCATCTGGCCCTTCACCGCTCGATTTGGCCGTCGCTGGTCTCTTGTTCTAGCCTCGGCTATTTTTAATGTCGGCGCCGTGGTGCAGACCATCAACACTCATCATCTCGCCGGATTTTACATTGCCCGATTTGTCTCGGGCGTCGGTGTTGGCATGGCCACTGTGATAGTGCCCATGTACTCAGCTGAGATGGCACCGAAAAATATCCGTGGTATGCTTGGTAGCATGTTCCAGTTCTTCTTTACCTTGGGAGTCATGACCTCGTACTGGGTTGATTACGCAGTGAGCATCCACATCCCCGACGACAGCAGCGCCCAGTGGCAACTGCCGGTCGGTTTACAGCTTGTTCCCGGCACTATCCTTGGCCTAGGAATGCTCTTTACAAAGGAGAGTACTCGTTGGCTGGCCAAGAAAAATCGCCGTGAGGAGGCTTTGCAATCTTTGATCTGGGTTCGTGGTGGAGATTCTCCCGACGTCCAAGAAGAGTAAGTCACCCTCAATCGTGACAATCAACATATCCCTGGACTGTTGGTCAAATGGTTTTGCCTTCTGACACACAAGTCCCACAGGTTCGGCGAGATTATTCGGAGCATCGACGAAGAGAACCGTATCAAGGCTGGTTTGACTTGGAAAGAGCTTATTGAGCCCATCAACCGTTACCGTCTCGGCCTCATCATTGCTCTGCAAATTGGTAAGCACTTCTTTTGGATCTCCAATCGTCGGGGATCTGGCGTTAGCTAATGAATCATCTACGTGTTAAGGTGTTCAACTCACCGGCAACACCTCCATGGCGTACTGTGAGTAACTTCCTGTGCAGCTTAGTGCCTTTCCAAGTATTTCTAACATATCTGTTCAGACGCTCCTCAGATTTTCGGTCTAGTTGGTGCTGGCCAGGACAAGCTTCTGCTTACTGGCTTCTTCGGTCTTGTCAAAGTCGTGGCGTGTCTTTTCTTCCTGCTATTCCTCGTTGAACGAATCGGTCGTCGTGGCTCTCTGCTCGCAGGGGCAGGTCTCATGGGCATTTACATGCTCATCGTGGCAATCTTGACAGTCAAGTTCCCTCCGAACCCCGATGCTGGACTGACCCCTCCTTCTATTGCCTCTCTGACTATGATTTATCTCGAAGCCATGAGTTATAACATCTCTTGGGGGCCTGTACCGTGGGTTTACACTGGTGAGATTTTCAGCAGCCGTGTTCGCGAGGCTGGCATTGCCATCAGCACCTCAACGCAATGGCTGTTCAACTTCGTCTTTTCTCAAGCCACTCCCCACGCTGTCAAGAACCTTGGCTGGAGGACTTTTCTCATGTTCTCAATTTTCAATTTCGCACTTGTTGTCTTCGTCTGGTTCTTTATCACAGAGACCAAAGGCAAGTCTCTAGAGGAAATGGAAGAACGTAAGTCTGATGTCTCGCTCAACTCGTCTATCCTGAATGATGACTGATGTTTGTCCTAGTATTTGCCCGTCGGGCTGGCGTCACTATCGCGAGACCTGTAGAAGACGGGGTAGCAAGCGAGAAGGAGATGGGTAGGCATGCTGAAATGCAGTCTCCCAAGTCGGACTAGGTTATTCGAAGCATGAAGGGGGAAGTCACTTCTCCAGTCATGATACAAGCCAAGCTAGCACATGGTGGACGATATGACTGAAGTCTTACAGCAAATGTTCACCCAGCATAGAGTCTCGCGCACCGGCACAGGTTGGTGTCTTTTAGTGACTTGTTGCTGTGCTTTAATAGTAATAAATACTGACTGTTCACTAGAGAGCATTGTTGGATAGTACAAGTAGGATTAATTAACTAGAAAAATAAAGCTAACCCTGATCAATCTGCTCTGGGCTAAAGAGAAGAGAAATACTGTCTGTGGTATTGAAGAAACCGTTGAGAAACCTAAGCTTTCTGAACATTGTACTCGGAGACACCAAAGTTGTGGATCTTCTTGTCCTTTGTTCCGACGGCAATAAACTCAGTGCCAGTGTTGAAGATGTAGAAGGGCTGATCATCTCCAGGATAGAGAGGCTGGCGCAGAGTAACGGCATAAATGGCCTGCTTGTATCCTGCCTTTCGGAGGATGGTGAACGCATCATGGATATCGAGAGTGACAGGCCAGGGGATGACCTGATCACCCAAGAAGGGAGAGTTGATGGTCTGGACCTTTCCGAACTCGCCCCATCCAGTGGACTGAATGATAGCGGTCTTGTTGCCGCTGAGACCACAGACAATACGGTTGTTGACAAGACCCCACTCATTCTGGACAGGCTTGCGAGTCAAGGGAGTAGCGTCCACTTCGAGAAGGTTGGCATGGGGATACTGCTTCTTAATGAGGTTGAGACCAACGTTGATGAACCCATCCCAAGACAGAGGGAGGCCGACTTTCTGGTTGCCGTTCTTATGTCCGTTGGACGCAGCGCCGTATGTTCCGCTACTGCCTTGCCCGTTGTTGTTCACACTGAAAGAGGCTGTAGTCTGGGTTGGGACAGACTTGTCATCAAGGACGACACTCTCCACGACGTAGGGAATGCGATACAAGAATGGAGGCTGGGTCTGGCCCACATAGACAAAGACTTCGGTAGTTCCAGTCTGCTGAGCAGTGAAAGTCCACACGATCTTGCCATCTTCAATACGAGCATCAGTCAAAGTGAGGAAGCTCTTATCGAAATCAATGCTGGCTGAGCCACCCTTTCCCGTGAAAGAGTCACTCTGCTGGATGGTGAAGGGCTCATCGGCAAGAACAACAATCTTCTGGTCTCCCGAGACCTGCTCGACCTTAGGCAGCTCAACCTCAGCCTTACCATTGGTGGCAGCCTGTCCAGTTGTCTTGTTGTACTGTATAGGGACAACCCAATGCTGCTTGTTCTCAGTGTTGACAACAACAGTGTTGGATGGGAAAACGATGCTGGGAAGATCGATGTTGAAGCTGTCCGTAATCTCATAGGGTGACTCTCCATGAACGACTGGGCCTACCCAGCCGATCAGCTCGAAGAGAAGACCACCATCAAAAGGAAGACGACGGAATTCGATGTCTCTAGTAAGATCGACATGGGTGCCAGATGCCTTGAGAATCAGAAGCTTGGCCTCGTTGTCGTAGGAGGCAGTGATGCTGTCCGCAGGGATGAGCTGTTGATGGACAAGACCTCCGTTCTGTGAAGCGGCCATTTTGGAAGATATAGTTGAAGGATAAATTGAAGGGATGGATGAAGTTATTAAATTGAGAGTGGTAGAAAACTGAGTGGGTGATGAGTGTCTGGAGATGAGAAGAACAATCCGGGAGGCACTTCCCTTCTTATAGACGCAGTCTTGTCGCGGACTGATCTGTTGTCTCTTGCTTTTCCTTCTATTGACATCTTCATGCCTCTCACATTCAAAAATGAATTTCCTCAATCATCTAAACCTTTCCCAACACGCGACAATTTCGTCAATTTCTTTTCAGCTTGGCTTGTCACATTCCTCTGTCGACTGGCCACCAAAGGTTTATAATTCCTGCTTGCATGAGTCTCATCACACAGGCTGAGATGTCCCGTGGTAATTGGCCAAATGAAGTTTTCGAATTCAAGCCTCTTATCACACAATGGTGTTACCTGCTTACGCATCCACATATCGAACGTTGGTGGCGTCTCAGCTGTCAGCTGCGTCTCTGAACCCCGCGCGAAAACATGGCCTGGACTTGAGCCTCATTCCAGTACCCGCGGGACTTAAACCGTCACATTTGCTCCGAGCTGCATATTGTGGCTGTAGAAGAGCACATGGTTGGTTGCAATGCATACTTTAAGCGGCATGGGCCGAGCCGATGATGGAACGGGCAGCGTTGTCACATGGCCAGGACCCTTAGGTCCGATCAACCTCGCTCTAGTCTCCCACGTTGCAGGCCCTTCTTCATTGAGAATATCAGGCATCCGTGTTGCCCTTGTCAAAGCTCGTCTCATGGCGCTAGTGTTTGCATTGAACTCTGAAGCATAGATGAGCAGTGCTTCGTCAACTGCGAGCATTAACCTCTTCTGCTAGGTTTGAAAAAGAACTTGGCAACCCCAAGATGCTAATCGTCTCTTTTCTTGAGAATACCGAATTATCCGCCTGTAATTCTTCTCTTTTGCTGATGCAATAGTAATATATTCACACCTAGCTATAGAGTACTCAATTAATGGTGAAGTGCATATTGTCTGCATGGTTGTGTAATCGCTTTCCTTGTTTTATTCTGCAAAGGATCCTAGGACACTAAGCATGAATAGAACGTTCCTTGACAAAAGAGGCAATGAAGGATTCTATCAATACGAATTGTCGTGGGCGGCCTGGATTGGAGCGCGCGACAAGATAACAAGACCCTCGGCTATCTGGGTTATGAATAACATCTGAATATCTGATGCGAATACTACTGTGCAAAGTTTTGCAACGATGATCATAATAAAACACAAGGTTAAGCTCAGGTATGACTTGCACAAATCTCATCACAATGTTACGCTGTAGCAAGGGATATTTGATCTGCACGGATTCTGGTGATCTTAAATTACAGGGATTGAGCGTTTAGATAAGACAATCTACACGCATTGGTCTTAGTGCAGACAATAGGAAATGAGGGCCTGAAAGCGTGACTAAATAAGCGCCACTCCCGCCTGGCGCTGGCATGGCGATCCCCAATTTCAATGCATTTCTTCAAACTCTAAAAAACGTCACCAAAACAACACCAAAACAATCATCGGTTGACTCAGAGCCAGTGAGATATGAGGCTGAAACGGTCGAAAACGAAAGAGGAGAGCTCAATGGGGGATGAGGAGGCGTCTTTTCATGCTTTCAATAGCCCCAAGCGACTGCCGGCTTGGCTGGACCACTTCAATGCCAAGGACCTCAAGATTTTGTTCAAGTGCTCTTTGGCTGTTTGGATTCTCACCTTGTTCATCTACATCAGTGATACACTGAGAGTGCTCGGTCAATCGGCATTCTTTGGATGGTAGGTCTATCATGAATGTCTTATGACAACAGGTATTAACGCGTCTCCAGTGTTGTTCTATTCATCATGCCGCCTTCGGGCGTGGTATTCATCCACTTCGCAGCCGGAGTTATGATCTGTGTTGGTCTTGCGCTCGGCTGGGCCTGGGGAGTCATCACGATGAAAGCTGCTCTGGCGACAAGGCCTCTGGCTGATTTACAACAACGCTACGCGGAATTGCAACAATCAATGCCACAAAACACGACCAATGTTGACCAAGCGTCGGGTCAGGCAACCTATCAACAAATAGCCATCTATGAAGGCTTCATGTTGGATACTCGTGTATCGGTCACGTACTTCTGCATGATGGGGTTGTTTGTCTATCTTATGGTAAGTTGATTGTGTAGTCAAGCATGTTTTCAACTGACGAACTCTGGTCAGGCGCGCCTGCGAGTTTCCGCTCCCAATCTGATGCTTGTTTCGATGTTTTCCATGATTGTTGCCGACATCTATTTCACGACAGCACCGCTCATTCCCACTTTCAATGGTACCATTCCAAAAGTCTTGATTCTGCCAAGTGCCATCGCAGTTGGCGTTGGAGTTGTTTGCAACTTGTTGTTTTTCCCGCAATCAACGTCACAAATCACCCTCGGAAGCATGGAAGACCTTCTCCGCCCCATGAATGGTTACATCAAGGCTCTGACCTGGCACTTCAAGACGAGAACCAGATTTGAGCCTGAGCAGCTACAAGCGCTGAAAAGCGCCTTGACCGTATCCTTCAAAAGCGTCGAGAGTGCCGTCAAGTTTCTGCCTTTAGACTTTTCTTATCGAAGATGGAGTCCTGAAGATATCAAGTCTTTCCAAGAACCGTTGCGACAAGTGTTGGTGTCCTTTGGAGAGTTACTACAACTGTCGATCTCTCGCGAAGAGCTTTTTGCGAAGGATGAAGCTCTGACGAAAGCTGCCGAGGAACTTGAGAAGTCTGACAATGAGAAGCACCCACTGGCTTATCACATCGCGAAAGCGGCCGATCTTCGAGAGATCACGAGACACCCCGATACTGAAGATATGATTATCAAAGCCATCGATGCACTGTCCTCATGCGCTACTCCCCTACTGAAGACCCTGGAGCAAAGCGTCAATGCCATAATCGAAGCATTCTCAGGAGCTTCTCAAGCCGACATAATCAGCCAACATGAGCAGATTCTTGCATCGCTGCAAGAAACGCTCGAGGATTTCGAAGATACGGCTGCAGAGCAACTGATCGCCCCTCATGCTTATCTCTTTGACGCCAACGGCAAGGTTATCTACAATGATCGCCGCGCACCTCCTATGCTTGGCTTGATGTCTGGTCTTCTGTACCAGGAACGACTCATCAACCTAACCAAGAACATTGGAGGGGTTCTCGAAAGGGCTATCGAGATTGAGAGGGGTCGAACATCGAAGCGAGTATGGCTACCCAAAGGCCTCCAGCACATTTTCACCCTTGGCTTGTCACAAGATGCACCGCCTTCCACGATTCCCAACTCTAACGATCTCACTCGAACGATGTCCGTCATTTCCAAGCCCGAAAAGAAGCGAGGTCTCTTCAACAAGAAGCGAAAGGAAAAGGAAGATCCTGAAGGGGCAAGAACAACAGCCACCATTTTGGAAAGTATGCAGCAGCCCACAAGCCGTCGACGAAGCAAATCGAGCCTTATCTTCCTGGCACTCATCAACTTCTTTACGGGCGTCGAGGGTCTTCACGCTCTTCGTGCTCTCGTTCTGACTATCGCCCTTGCCGTTCCTGCTGTTATACCATCATCAGCTGGCTTCTATTATCGCGAGAAGGGACTGTGGGCTCTGATTATGGCGCAGATGGCTCTCGAGCCTTACATGTCTGACTTTACCTCTGGAATCCTGATTCGTACTCTCGGTACTGTCGCTGGAGGTATCCTGGGTCTTCTGTGCTGGTACATCGGATCCGGCAATGGCCCTGGAAACCCATACGGTCTAGCTGCCATAATGGCAGTCGCTATCATTGGCATGATGTGGTGGAGATTGTTTGCTCCGCCGCAGCATATGGCTGCAGGTATCATGCTTACATCAACGATGTACATGGTCATGTCGTATAGTTGGGTCGATACGCATATCCCTAGCTATGGTAATCCCGGAGTCGGATACGAGGTCTTCTGGCGGCGAATCCTTCTTGTCCTCATCGGTTTTGGCGCAGCCGTCCTTGTTGCGCTTCTTCCGCGACCCCTATCTGGAAACAGACATTATCGACAAATCTTATCCAGCCAGTTGTCGAGCATCAGAGACCGCTATGCCCTTCTGATTTCAGTCTGGCGCTCGCCTCCTGACGATTTCGTCGAGGTCATCGAGAAGCAGGCTACCACCACCGAAGAGCTGCTAAACTCCATCGCTCTTCCAATTCTGAAGACCAAGTTTGAGTTCTCTACTTCAAACATCGATACTGAAACGCTCAGCCGCGCCAATCATCTTTGCAACAACCTCAACGTCTTCCTAGCACAATTCAGCTTGACCGCCACGAAGCTACCATTTCCAGTCCGCGAGAGGTTCTTTTATCGTGTGAGTGCAGGCGACGAAAACCTGATCGCTGACCTGATGTCAACCATGACCCTTCTTCAGCATTCTTTGATATCTGGAGAGCCTCTTCCGGCAATCTTGCCTACGCCTTTGGTGGGCCGGGCGATCCAGTTTAGGAGGTTGCGGGGAGACTTTCAAGACGAGGGTAACTCCAAGGAATACTTGGCGAAGCAAGAAGGAAGACATTGGTCAGCAGCTGTTTATGCCTTTGTGAGATTTTTAGGCACGCTTGATGAGCTTGTTGTAGTCGTGAAGAAGTCTGTCGGTGAGAGATCACATATTAATGCGGAGGCTTTGGGAGGGAATATGTACTAGAAAGATGAGCAACGTTGCTTTGCTTGAACATAAACACATTCATGATTGTATAGATGACCCTCAAGTCTCCCTATCGCTTTTACCACTAAGAGTTTAATACCTAATTACATTTCTTTCTTGACCCGATCAAACACCGAGTACCAAGCTTGTAAATCACTGGCTTCCCTCTTCCTCGTGGTTTCTCTTTGCTTCCACATGTTCGTGATGCTTGAAGAGACCAAGGAATCCCAAGTCATAACAGACCTTTAAAGATCCAGCCATGATGAATGAGACCCAGAAGTAGTTCGAATCTGCGAGAAGTCCTGTGATGAGCGGTCCAAGGCTCTGAGATGTCGTTTTTGCTACGTTGATTAGGCCAATAACGACGGTTCGCTCCTTCGGTTTGATTATAGCGGCGAGGAATGCTGAGCGGGGTGCAACATCCATTGACTGAGTGCAAGATCGTAGAATGAGGAAGAGAACCGATAGGTGGACGTCGTTGGGGATGGGGACCAGGGCCAAGAAGACCGCAGATGGAAGGTGAGTAAATACCATAGTCTGCAAGAGGTTAGTCACACAATTTAGACTGTTGTCGGCATTGGTTTCTTACTCGAACATTGCCGAATCGCTTGGCAAGGGAAGATGCTACCAGCATCGATCCAGCAGCGATGATGCTCGTGGTGAAAAAAATAGAACCTAGCTTCCCTTCCTCGATATGGTAGTAAGATTTGAAGTAGTAAGTGATCCATGAGCTAGGGTAACTGTTAGTTCTCGCATAAAGATCAAGATTGTGTCAAAGTACTTACAGAGGAGCCAGTCCTGAAGCAAAGCTATCCAAGGCCAACAGAGTGCAAAGGGTCACGACAGTCGGGATACTCTCGCGAGAAATTCGAGCTCGAAGCTGCTTCTTGGGCTGGGGCTGATCCGAGGTTTGAGCTTGAGAATTATCGGGAAGCAGGGGTGCTTGTTCGCCGTTGTTTGCTGGTGATTCTTGCTCATGCTCATGGTGAACTTCAACTGCAGAGCTCAAGATGATGGCCGAGATCAACTTCAGCACACCCATCACCGAGTAGCCATAGAACACGTCGCGATACACTTCAACAACATCCATGCCGAGGTTGACGCGCATATGGTGAATAATCCAACCGCAGGTCAAAAGACCAAAGGCACCGCCAGCCGTACCGGAGAGACTGTACCAAGCATAGACATCGCCTCGTCTGGCAGCATCAGTTAGATGTGCAATGATGCTCTCCTCAACACCACGGAAGGGTCCAATTTCGTTGCCACTATCGATTGTCAGCATCAACGCCATCAAAGCATTTTTCTTTGTCTTACCCAGGACTAATAACACCCAAGATTGCAGCAGCAAGCAAAATCCAGTAATTACTAGAGGTAGCAAATACAATCCCACTCGCAGTCATCAAGATTGCCCCCAAAGCCAAGACCGCGCGTCGGCCAACGCCATCAGCAAATAGCGCAAGCAGGAAGCTAATGATGATATCACCAACCAACGTCAATGTCATGAACAAGCCGACGCGGGTTGTCGATACCCCAAGTTCTCGCAAATAGGCTACAAGAACTAAGGTAGATCCGCCGTAGGCAAAAAGACGGATGAATCTCTGTGCGCAAAGGATCTTGACATCTTTGGTTGATCGATAGAGCGAAACAAGCCCAAGTTCTTCAAAAACTTTATGGGCGGGATGACGTCTCGAATCTGCTTCGGTAGGTTCCGACATGACGGTAATTGAGGAAAAACCAATTTGAAATGAAAATTAAATGTACCAGGAGATTCAGAAAGAGAATTCCTTTTCATTGGGTCTCAGCATCGCCAAAAGTTTATATATATGTCTACCTCCGAAGTTCCGAGCCGATTTTGACCCAGGGTAGCCTAAGCGAGCGTAAATCAGCTTGGTGTTGCGTCATCCCCAGTCCCGGAAGAGAGTTTACCAGAAACGGCGTTGTGATTGGCGGATTGACTTTGTCAGCGTCGGTTTTCCGAGCTTCGCGAGCCAAAATGGGCAAGATTCCGTTAATGGGTATATAAGTTCCAAATTTGCTCCACGTGACATCGAACTCACTACAGCAGGCTTTAGCCTGTTATGTCTTCCGTAGTATAGTGGTCAGTATGCAAGCTTGTCACGCTTGAGACCCGGGTTCAATTCCCGGCGGGAGAGTTCCAGCCAGCTGTTAAAAACAGCATTCCCTTTTTTTACTATTTGATGAATCATTCATCTATTTAATATGATGAGTAATGCACCTCTGCCTAGGTTTTGAATGGCATTGGAGTGCAATCCGGTGGTCGAGAGACTCGTCTTGTTTATATAGCAAATTTCATGTAATGACTTTCTGACTTCTATAAGACGCCCAAATTATCTACCTATAACACAGATTTGATAATATACAAAGAGTCCTGACGGAGAGTACCCATCTCGAGGGAATATGTTGACAACGCTCACTTATACAATGGCTTCGATCGCTTTCTCAATACAGAACAGTACTTCTCAACAGCTTCTTCGGCCGGTTTCGCTCTCGAGTCCTTGTCACAATTGACGTAGCAACTTTGATGGGAGACGTATTAGCAACATAGAACCATGTATGAGGAGAGGCGACTTGCTTGGCAATCTCTTTATGCGTTCCGCAAAGGCATCGCTCATTATCACCGCAAGCATCAGTCTAGAGATACAGGTTAGCTTTCCTGCTTACAGTAACAAACAAAGACGTGCGTTTTTCGGACCAGCTTTAAGGCAGGCCTCTACTTCACTGCAGTTTGCTGCTTGGGCAGTGACTCCAATAGCGGAAAAGAGGAGAACAAAAACAGAATATTTCATGTTTGCTTCGGTGTACTTTTATCGTGTTCTCTAGAAAAGACAATCGCGAGGGAATAACGCAGTACTTAAGTAGTCAGGAACGAAAACCCTACGACGCCATCGATCGCCAGAGGCTTGAGAACCCTGGCTTTAGCACCCGATCAAGAGACGATAACCTTCAGCCGCTATTCTCATTTCGGGACGATCATTTGAGAAGCCATCATATTGAATGAGCTCAGTGGAAAGTCTGAAGTCACTGCATTCCTGAGCCCCTGGAAGATGCGATGGCTGGCGGTCGAGCCCCAGGGGCTTAGCGTCTTGTCCGCATTCTTCAGGGGAGCCTTTCCGTATGCGTTCAGCCTCATGGCTTGATACACTGGCGAACTTTACTGCTAGTCTGAGTAATCTCATTCAAGGGGCAATCACTTGGTGATAGAAAGTTAAGAAGGCTTGGGCTTCTTGCTTTTGACGATCGGCCCTCGACGGTCTGTGAAATTCATGGCAGCGATTGGTGAGTAGCCGGTGACCAAAATACAGAAAGGCGACTTAATACATATATCCATAATAATATCAATATTTGACGGCGTTCGATCGCGGTTTTTATTTGGTAGAGAAGAGCAATACCCTAAAGCATGATATGTGGCGAATAATCGTGGCTGTGTGCTGCACGCCAAGTTTTTTCGTTTTTTCATGACACCAATTGGCCATGGCAATCTCCTTGGGGCTTTTATCTCATCACCGCAACCATGCGTCGCCTTACATCAACTCCGTCAGTCACAAAGACTTTAAATGCACAAAGATCCGTATTACCTATCGCTCGCAAAAATGGGCCATCCCTCACAATCGTACGTCAATTTCAAGGCTCAATTGTGGCCCGAAAGAAGTTTCAGTATCGCGGTGCGAAGCCGATATTTCGTGAAGAGGATTATCACAAAGCTCAACCACGGAGGGATCAGGATGGAAAGATGATATGGCCTGCCCCAAAGAGTCAGATTGAGAAAGCAAAGGATTTTATTCGTGAATGGTCAGCTGTCCCTACTTGTGCCCATGCCAATCGTCTGGATGAAAAGGACATAATTTGTTCAAAGGGAACTTCAATTAATCATCCTATAGTGCCGCCGCCGGTAAACGGACTCTTATCGTCCCTGATAAAGATGCCGATGGTCTTGCTGCTGGAGCCATCATAAGAAAAACTCTCATCTTGCTCGGCCTTGACCCCAAGTTGATATCGGGCTACACGATGAACAAAAACAGTTTTCTAAACTATAAGGATTCTCGTACAAACATGGAAGCTTACAAGCCATCTTACATCATTGTCCTCGACCAAGGCTCATGGAAATCAGAGCCTATAATCGACTCATCCCATCGCGCGTTAGTCATTGACCACCATCTCGCAGAGAATGACGATCACCCCGAGGGCGCGATATTAGTGACGGCGAACAAATGTCCACCGATAGCTACAAGCTCGTTGCTGACTTATCTCATCTGCCGCGACTTACAAGAAGGGGTCGAGGAAGCATGCGGCTGGTTATGTGTCATGGGAACACATGGCGATCTGGGCAATGCAATCAGATGGCGCTTGCCATTTCCGAACATGGAAGCGACGTTTAAGACGCATACCAGAAGGTCGATAAATAGTAGTGCAATGTTCATCAATGCTCCTCGCCGAACCGCAGCCTACGACGTCCCCAGAGCTTGGAAAACATTGATCGAGGCCTCATCACCCAGAGACCTTGTCAAGAATAGGTTTTTAAAGGAAGCAAGGGCTCAAGTGATATTTGAAATGAAGAGGGCCGGCCGCGTGGTGCCCAAGTTTTCTGCAGATAAAAAAATCGCAGTAATCCGCATCAACTCGAAAGCACAGATTCATGCTGTCATTGCAACACGTCAAGCTCGTGAATTGTTTTCAAGAGAACTCCAAGTTGTGATGGTAGCGAATGAAGGTTACGCGCGAGGCGTTGTCAATTATTCGTGTCGCGTTCCAACGTGCGCCAGGGGCAGAGATCCTCCCGTCAACATCCCAGAAATTCTTGTTCAAGCAGCAGATCGAGCAGACGACAAAACGCTGAGAGAGCGATTGGGACCTAGATTCGCTGTTGGTCACAAGAACGCAAGCGGCGGAATGATTCCCCAAGCTGAATTCGAGGAATTCTTGGAGGTCATCGGAGTCGAATCAGTCAATAAAAAGCCATCGCCATCGCCTTCGCCGAAGAAATCACCAAAGGGTTCTGCAAATCAGGATCAATTCAACAAAATGGAGAGATACAGTACAGACGCAGCTGGGAACCTTTGTACCCAAGCATTGGCGCCCCGTCCTGCCAATTGAACGTAATTTAATTCCAAGTACTTCTCCCTGCGATAAGCAGAATTCGGAGCCCGACGCTGGCAAGCTTAAACCTTGAACCCCCTGTTAGCTGCCCGTTAGTGGTTTAGAAAACGCCCTGGGACCCCTTTCAACGTTACATCATTGGAGTAAAAGGGTTCTTGGCTTGGAGCCTTGAACTAATGCCGAATGCCGTTCTTGTTCCTCGTGTCAATGACGCAGATCTTGACCGTTTATTGAACTGTACAACCCTCCCCTGCTCTTGGAAACTTGGCCTAGACAGGAAAGTGGCTGACATCACCACCTTCAGCTGCGAGATATGGGCATGGTTTAGATCGATCTGATGTCGAATAGAAGCCTTAATAGTATTAGATTGACGAGACAGTCTGCGACATTAAATAATCGAGACCTTCGTCGAACAGAAACAAGCTCATGTCGCCGTTATCTTGACAGTGACTAAAACCCCTCAATAAACGTGTAAGCGGGGTAGCGTGACCAAATAGTCCAAGATCGTCCATTTAGACCAACCACCGGATATTACCTCTTGCAACACTATCAGTGACTTCGTATGGAATAATTGTCGGGCCGCTAAACCTTGAAGGCCATTGACTTCTTTAATTACTCTGTGAATCCCATCCCAAGTTGAAGCTGAAAAGTAGGTTCCTCACGCTTTTCACTCCTCACCTCACCTCAAGCCTTTTCACCATGAGACCCAGCATCAATCTCGTTGTCAATGCCCTCTGGCTGACAAGCCTAAGCACTCCCTCCGTTGCCGCTCCCTCTAATGGCAACTATGGTCTCAAGGGTCCCGAGCTCAAGCATTGGCCTGCCCAAGCTGCCAAAGCTCTCAATAAGATGATTGCTCGCAATGCCAACAATGGTCGCTATGCTGTCTTCGACATGGACAACACCAGCTATCAATTTGATCTGGAGGAATCACTTCTTCCTTACCTTGAGAACAAGGGTGTTCTTACACGAGAGACCATGGACCCTGCTCTTAAGCTGGTCCCTTTCAAGGACACCAAGAAGCACAAGGAGTCGTTGTACAGCTACTACTTGCGCCTCTGCGAAATCGAGGATGCTGTCTGCTATCCTTGGGCTGCGCAAATCTTCAGCGGATTCCCTCTTGGTGAGCTCAAGGGCTACGTCGATGAGCTGATGGCCTACAACAAGACCATCCCCACCACTTATTTTGAGGACGACAAGGTTACAGCCACCGAAGTCTCCCCTCCCAAGATCTTCGAGGGCCAGGTCGAGCTGTACAACCGCCTCATGGCCAACGGCATTAAGGTCTACGTTGTCAGCGCTGCTTCCGAAGAGCTTGTCCGCATGGTTGCTAGCGATCCCAAATACGGCTACAACGTCCCTCCCCAGAACGTCATCGGTGTATCTCTCTTCCTCAAGACCAAGAAGGGCGAGATCACTACTGCTCGCAAACAGATTGAGGATGGTGTCTACACTCAGAAGACACAGAAGCAGAACCTCGATGCTGAGATGACTCCCTGGCTCTGGGCCCCAGCTACTTGGAAGTCTGGAAAGTGGGCTGCTATTCTCACCTACATCGATGAGTGGAACAGGCCTATTCTTGCTGGTGGTGATACTCCTGATAGTGACGGTCCCATGATTTTCCAGGGTGTTGATGTTGCGCGTGGCGGTATTCACCTTTGGGTTGATCGTAAGCCTGCTTACAGAGAGCAGATTGACGGCATGATCAAGAACAACACAATTGCTCAGAAGAAGGAAGGACTACCGGTTACAGCTGACAAGAACTGGGTCTTCGTGAAGCCAACCGAGCTTCACTAAATTATGGTCTAGCGAACATGACTAATGTCTTAATAACTAACATGTTTAACTCTCAAACACCACTTCGTAACTCTACTAATTTCCTAAGCGTACTGCAGTCTCTCTTTGGTCCAATCTGGGCGGAGATACTTGCTGTCAAACTTGACATCGAAGCTGGATGTATGGGCATAGTCAACCTCCCACTCGACCTTGACCTCACCACCCTGAGCGCTCTGACTCCAGACCGTAACAGCGATGGTGTTTTCTCCATCGTAGTTCAGAACACCAGGAGGAACGGGGAAGGATATCTGGTTGCCAATGTATGGGTTGAATCGTCCGTACTGGTAGCCGTTGACAAACAGAAGAACTCTAACTTGGTTGCTGTAGCCCTTCTTGGTGGCGGAGAAGGTTGTGTTGGAAGGCGCTGTAAGCTTGAACGAGACACCGACGTCTAGGCCATCGGGAATATCAAGATCAACGGTCGTTCTGTAGGCACGGACTCCAGCCGAAGGGTTGACGAGAGTTCCCTGCTTAGAAGAGTAAGACTTCCACTTCTTGTCGGAGAAGCCAGGCAAGTGAGCGCCGATACGCTCAGCGTAGAGACCACCTTCGTTGAGGGGGCCGCGGATGGGATCGATGACCTCGCCTTCAACGCTTCCAGCATGACCAGCAATCTTCCACTCAGAGAACTTATAACCGCCCTTGGCAGGGCCAATGAGAGTAGCGTTGGTGATACCTCGAGGGTCAAGAGCGCCATCACGTAGATCGTGGCCAGAGTTATCCATCAGAACCACTAGAACGTTCTCCTTCTTCGACAGAGTGGCGTTCTTGAAGGAGAACTCTTGACCTGCATGGCCAGTGGTAGCTTCACCGAGGTAAGAGCCGATATAATCCGAGTTTAGCCAGACGGAGTAGCCAAAGGCCATGCCACCAGTGAGGTTAAGATAAACACCGGTAGGGGCAGAGCTAGTGGTGGGAAAAGTAGCTCTGTAAATGTGGTTTCCGTAGTGGATCTTGTACTCATCGACGTAGAGCACGGGGTTCTTCAGATCGGGGACGAGGACCGCGTTGGTGGTGTTCTTCTTATCGGCAACTATTCAAGGTCAGTACATCAAGTCATCACAGGCGCCCCTGTACTACGTACCAACCCAGGCCGAGGATGAAGTCTTGTAGTCGGTCTTGATTTCGGGCAAGCTGTCGGCATACTTCCAGGACTCAAGCCTCGGCAATGTGGCCTTTGAAGGGCCCTTGAGCTCGATGGTGTACTTGTGGCCTTCTTTGGACGAAACCTTGACCTTCTCACCGTTCCAGGCGATGGACTTGAGAGACTCGGGAGCAAAGACAGTGGTCTCGGTGGCGCTGTCGAGATCGCCCTGGATGTTGAGTTGTCCGTTCTTGATGGTGGCGTGACGGACGAGGTAGGGGCCGTGAATCAGAACTATAAAAGTCAACACCCTTCTAACCAGTGCCATCAGTAGAACTCACCAGTCTTATTAACAGGCGCAAAAGGGTTGTTATCCAGTGTCGGAGCCCAGAACTTGTAAGCAGTCTTTCGATCAGCCAGAACAATGGTGGAGCCATCCTTCAGGTTGAGAGTGAAAAGACCCTTCTGCTGAGTGTAGTTGACAGTAACGCTCTTCTTGCTAGCCTTGACCTTGATGCCCTTCAGAGACTTGTCGTGCTTGAGCTCGGTGTTTCCCTTGAGAGTGAACTCTCCTTGCTCGCCCTCAGGAAGCCAGAGGACAATGACCTCCTTGTTGTCGATGATGGAGTAGGTGAGGACCTCGGCCGTCGAGTAGAGGAGTGTCTTCTTGCCGAAGTGGAAGTCAGTTGGGATGACCTTGGACTGATGGCCGTTAATGGTAATTGAGCCCTCGTTCTGAGGGATAGTGACTAGAAGTTGTCAGTACTTGAGGAATAGGGAAGGACATCGAAACATACGCTTGCCCTCCGAGGTCTTAACATGAAGCTTGAAGGTCTCTTTGGTACCGGAAGGTGAGTGATCGTGTCGGGCAACGTAGAAAGCAGCATCATTCTCTTCATGTCGAAGCTCGGATATCAAGATAGCATCGTTCGTAGAAAGGGAAGTACTGTTTGTGACTCGGGTGGTTTTGGTAAGATCGTGCGCAACACGCGTGAAGAGAGTCAGCGACTTGGTCTCGTAGTACTTATCCCAGATAGCACGGTTCTCGGAGATAGGCGAGGAGTAATCGTAGCTAGTTGCAACAACAGGGCAAGCGAACCAACCCCAGTTTGTGCCTCCGTACATCATGTACAGAGAAATGGCGGTGGCCTGTTGTGCGAGCAAGTCACGGTAGAAAATGTTGGCAAAGTCAGGGCCGATATCGCCAGGGCATCCGCCCTCTGGACCGCCCCATGGGTTGTAGGAACCGCCCTGGAACTCAGGCAAGAAGTGAGGTTGACGGGGAGATTGCTTGTTGAAGTAGGTGACATAGTCTTGGATGTTGTAAGGGACGTACTCGCCGTTGGTGCCGGTGCATTCGTCGAGGTTGCAGCTCCAGCAGGAGGGGTAGCTGTCGACACCGGTGACATCGACGTTGCCGGTTGCATTGCGCTCGAAGTCGTTGGACCAAGAAAATGTACGCTGCGGATCTGTTAATATTCTATCCACAGTTCATATTTGGAGAGGTAGAACTCACAGTGTTGGGCGCGTTGTGGAATACAGGAACATCGATGCCGGCCTTTCTGGCGGACTCCTTGAGAAGTTGCATGTAGTTGGCGGTAGGCTCGTTCAAGATTCTCTTGTCGTCATTCTTCCACTGGCCGCCTAACTCGTTCTCAATCTACACTCGTCAGCTTCCTCCACCATTGTCAACGCTGCAGCCATACCTGGAACATGGCAACATTGCCGCCATTGGTAATGAGATGTGGCTCAATAATCTTGGAAATCTCAGTCCAATACTTAGACCAAGCCTTAGTGTATCTAGGATCATCGTTTCGAAGCTTGCCGTACTCTCCGGTCGTGACCCACAGAGGAAAGCCTCCGGCGTTAGCCTCGGCATTGACGTAGGGACCAGGACGGATCAGGAGATAGAGGCCGAGCTCTTTGGCAAGGGTCATGATCGACACGAAATCGTGGGCGCCATTTTCGAAGTCGAGGACGCCTGGGGTCGCTTCGTGGTAGCCCCAGCTGTTGTAGATGCTGAAGGCTGTGAAGCCGGCGGCTTTGATCTTTTCTAGCAAGTCGCGCCAAAGTTCGGGTCTGACAAATGTTAGATTCGTGCTTGGTTGACGGAGGAGGTGAAGCGTACACAGGCAGACGCCAGTAATGGAACTCTCCAGAGAAGACAAAGATTCTCTCGCCATTGATGAGGTAACTATGGTCGTCCCTGGGTTGTTTGTTAGATGGGGGGGGCTTCAAGGCGGCAATCGAGTCCATTACCATTCAACGATGTTTGTGAGTCCATTGTCTTGAATTGGCACATCCTTTGTCTCTTGTCCAATCGACAAACCAGCCAAGGCAAGCAGCCCGACAGTTGAAAGCGAAAGCAACTTCATCGTGACTTGCTATGCCGATCAAGCTCAAGCTCGCGTGCACAGCATCACCCAGAACTTATATACGCGCATTCAATACCACCAAAAAAATCATCTCGGCCACAAATGACCCGCATTACATGACATGACATAGCTCCCCCACGGCTCTCACTCCCGAACGTGTCGATCAAAAAGTCTGGGGCTCGGTGGTGCTCTTCACCGATGAATTGAACTGAGGGGTACGATGGATCAGCCGGAGAATAAAACGCGTCAATGGGAATTTCGCCATGAGACGGTAGCGTTGCAATGTCAATTCTTAGACGAGAGTTTATTGCGTCTGATGACATTTACTCCATGTTTTCTCCACACTCACCCGCATTTCTATTGACGCGGCTCTGGTAGTTGAAGTGTCATTTTACGTGCATCGGGCCTATTAGCCTTGTTGGTCAACACATTGCATCCCGACCAATGCGATCGTCTCATACCTTGACTGATTGACCAATTCAGAGCCCGAATTGCCGCCATTCCATGTGATGGTCTCTTTCGATGCTAGACAACTGGGAGACAACTGGTGAGTGCACGAAAATTTCTCAGTGGCTTTCTTGGCTGCCTCGGAGCTCGTTGTTGGACTGATCCGCTGCAGCTGTGATGGTCAAGACGGTCGTCGTCCGATGCGCCCAGAAAGCACCATGATCGACAATGTGCCTTACGGTGTAAGTATCCTCCATCGAGATCATCCGTCAGCGAGATCTAAGCTTAATCAACTGACACGTTGTGTTGCAACAGATCATCTCCATATGAAGGCAGCTGCAGGTACACATGGTAACGTCAAGGACGGATTGGGCCTCATGAGCCACCAAGCCTTGCATCCTTCAGCATGCTATGCAACTACCTGATACCCCCAGGTGTGGCTATTGTGATCCCAAGAATGCTATCGGTCTACTGATGTGGCTCGGTATTGGATTTATGCTCTTCAACAGTGTTCTATTTGTGGCAGTTCACATCACACATAATGACTATCTCAAGGTACATCTTCACTAGCAAATAATCCCAGTGACACATAAACTGAGTATCACATCCTTTTCAGCGCACTTATGCGACTCTCTTGGCACCTCGCAAACCAGCTGATATCTCTCATCCCATCGAACCCGTGAGGGAGCCCCGGCCAAAGATGAAACTCAACCTCAACATGCGCGTTAGCTAATCTCTTCGCATACTCCAGGTTCTCATCCCTAAACAGATCGAGACATCCCACGTCGATATAGGTGGAAGGCAGGCCTCGCAGCGTCACAGCCCGAGCTGGAATCGCGTAAGATAAGGTTTGCGGATCATCCTTCTCTCGAACCTTGGAGGCGTACACGTCCCATGCAAGCTTCGCACCATCAGGTTTCCAGACCATAAGATCCAGGATTGGATCATCTTTCTCAACATGGTCTCGGTCATCTAGCATTGGATAGACAAGCAGTTGCTTCGAGATCGGAGGGCTTAGCTGTCGGTCTCTCGCCATCAAAGCAAGACCCGCGGCGAGTCCTCCACCAGCGCTGTCACCGTGCAGCGCGATCTTGGTAGGGTCGATATTGAGATCCGCCGCAGACTTTGACACAAATTCAAGAGCCGCATATGCATCTTCGACCCCAGCAGGAGCAGGATGCTCCGGCGCCAGCCGATAGGATACCGCAAAGTATGGAAGCTTTGAGTCGTTTGCGAAACGGGCGATTTGAGGCGCAAATAGCTCCACGTAACAAGAGACATAACCACCACCGTGAAAGTACATCACAGCGGGTGTTGGCTTGTCCGAAGCCAACGTCTCCTCGGAAGCAAAGCGGGTGACTTCAATTTCGACTCCATCGTAACTTTCGACTTTGTACACAGTCTCTTTCACGCCATCGGGATATGGCGAAGTAGTGACGACTCGCCGGATGACATCCTCAGTGCTCCTCCTGATCTCAAAAACTGATTTAGATGGCTCGGGCTTTCGTTCCTTGGTAACCGGCCCCAGAGCCTCGAGGTATTCAGGGTCGTATCTTAAACCAGTCATGGTAATTGAATCAGAATGGAAAGTGCTTTGAGGAGATATACGCGGGCGAAATGAAGCATTTTTGCTCAATTATAGGCAAATAGCGTATCAATATAGGCTATATACGTATATCCCGCAAGTGCATAAGAAGCTAGCTCCGCAGTCTCAACCTCATGCACTTGTTCGGAAGCCGGAGACTTTCAGGAGCAAATGGCTTATGGGACAAACAGGAAAAATAGTAGACAAGAACTGTGTAGCTTTGCTGACCGTCGTTTATGAGTCTCCACGAGAAATGTATGCTCTCGATTGGCGTTAGTGCTTAAATGGAGCGGAGGTGAGCCTCATCCTGCCCGGTAGAAAGTATCATACGATATCCAGAAGAGAAGATATGACGATAAGACCGCTACGCCACTGCCCCAGAAACAGAAGCTTCCCTTATTTAGGGAATAGAATAATAGGACCTATACCGCTTCTCAACAGGAGACTACAAGGTGGTACTGGACAGTCTTCCCTCAAACCTTTTGCAGTTTGCAATCTTGATCAATCAAAAGCTGTTTGAGCGGCTAAGAGAACGAGCGGCGACTAAACAAGGAAGCCGAGCCTGCTTCAACAGCAAGAAATGACTGCCAATCAGGTGGTATCAGTCTGTCAATATCAAGCAAGTCCAAGTTTTCCTCATCCAACTCGTGCCAGTCGTCCCAAAACGCTGCTACGCTATGCTTGCCCCTTTCACCAATACACCGACCTTTCTGCGCCACGAGCTTGAAAAGAAACCTCGATCTTGCCATCTCCAATAAATTTCGCCCAGCCGTAGTTTTTGTCACCTCGGAACATTTCGAACTTGTTGAACATTCTCCTGCCGCGCCACCTGAATGGTACCTTGCGCGTCGAAGGTTCTGTTGGGCATTTATCGCAAAGCATGAGTGCAGTGTAATTCATTCGGCCCAAGGTGAGAGAACCTCGGAGCGTCTCACCGTCTCCTGGGGAGAGGAGTTTACTGCAGACTCGTCATCGCAGCAGGCATAAAATGTTTCGATGGCGTACTTTACTTTCAGATTTCCCAATAGATTTAAAGGTGGCATTACAACTTACGAGTTCTCTGACTTAACTGTCGCTGACCCCTTCGTTTTCTTGGCGGCAGGCTGGTTGGGGGTTCCGTCTGATTTTCTTTTTTTGGTGGTAGTTGTATTGGTCTGCTTCTTGTTCTCTTTCAACCATGCTCGATGTAACTGAGTTCGGATTTCGCGAAACTGATCTGGCAGTGCTCTCTTGGAGTTGAAGTGATCGAAGGCCTCGAGGACCCATGCACGTGCTCAGACGGGGGTTGGCGAAATCTTCCATCTCATCTGATCGCGGAGCCACGTCGGTACTTGGAAGTCAGCACCCGGGATGGCCGCTGCTGAAACGCAACTCGGTGCTGGTTGAGATGCACGACTTGGTGCCGGGGTTGCGGACACGTTTGATTGTATCTCAACGGTGGGCTGGAGAGCCGCAGTAGCTGTCGGCTGGGCAGATGCGGATGCCATGACGCTCAAGACCCAGGGTTGATTTAATGCTTGCTTGTTTGGCTCAATTGCGGGAAAAGACAGAAGCTGATGAGGTCGCGAACAATCAAAAAAATGACGACGGTGGCAGAAACGCGTTTCCTGTTCCCGTACTGACTGTATTAGACCGAACCATTTGAGGTTAGCGGCAGCTTACCCTTTGCAGGATTTGGAGTAGTCTCAACTGTTGAGACTGCTGCACTCTTCGCAATCAATATCACGACGGCTGAGGAGGAAAAGGGACATGAATGTCGGGCTAGAAATTACCTTACCCAGAGCTTCCACATCAATTCGACTTCCACTAATTGTATCAGCCAGTCAATATCTGGCGATCTATGGATACGGAACAAGTAGGGATGTGAGATGTACATGCTAGCAAAGACATTGGCGCCATGTTGTATGGGGCAATAGCATATCCACCATCACAATAAAACTTCAAAAAGAACATACAACAGCGGGGATTCGCTGGTCGTCACCGACCCAACTACTAATCCGCCCCTTACAGGCTTGACGATGGGAGAGCGGACGGGATCCCGTATTTTCCTATAGGTATGGTCGTATGTGACATCCAGAGGCTGCATCGAGGCTCATACTCTTTGTCCAATGCCAGAAAAGCCGGGACTACCACAAATACCTGGAAAGTGTTTCATGGCAATGTATGTGGGTCTCACTATGACCTAGGAGCACCTTAAGGACCCATGGCCAATACATAAGTGCTTTGGTACAGACCATGAGCCGAGATTCAACCTCTTCATGGTTGGTGTGAGAAGGATGAACGAAACAGCTGAATCTTGAAGGATGAAATGTAAACTTGAGTGTTGTATTGATGCTGAAGTCTAGTGATTTCAAGGGGACCTGTTTCTCGAAAACGAACCCCTGTACCAACATATCAATCACCACTACTTAAAAGGGCAACGGGCGAATCTGCACAGGCTGGTTCTCCCCTACAAAATATTGTCAGTCCTCATGCATCATGGAGGCAATAGAAAGAAAAGAATACCTTCAATGATAGGTGCAAAAAGCTTGTTCTCAATGAATGCCAGACCGGCACCTATTACTAACTGTGAATATCAAAAACGCTCAGGCCACCAGGTGGTACTGCATACCTGAGAACTTGAGCTCGGGGGGACCGCCAAAGTCCTGGACTTGAACAGGCTGAAGCTCCTCGACGGCCTCTCTCTTGCGCCATAAGACACGTTTGGGCATCATGGATCGGTCTTCAAAGTTGAGACGGCCCAGAGCCCACTCACCAGAGAACAGACGACCGTCTCGAAGCTCAAAGATGGCAGCAGGGTCGCCAGGCTGAGCTTGTATCATGGGCTCGCCGTTGT
Source organism: Fusarium oxysporum f. sp. lycopersici 4287 (assembly GCF_000149955.1). Classification (NCBI taxonomy): domain Eukaryota; kingdom Fungi; phylum Ascomycota; class Sordariomycetes; order Hypocreales; family Nectriaceae; genus Fusarium; species Fusarium oxysporum. The sequence continues at coordinate 1,203,815 of NC_030996.1, read as the reverse complement.
CTTGAGGATTGGCGACGGGCTTTCCGTCAACAATGATCATGAATCTGCCGGGGATAGACATATTGGATAGTAGTTGAGTTATAGTAATTGAGTAGAATGAAAGATGATTTGAGTGATACTGATTCGCTTTGAGTAGCTGGGGATATGATGGGATATATATACTACTTCAAAACTCATCACATGTCGAGTTATCTACGTTACTCCCACCAGCTTCCCCGAGTATATCTCAAGGTCCGATCATTCTCGGAGGATCGACATGCCATGAAAGGATGTCTTGGATGACATGCATTGAAAACGTCAAGATCTACAGGCAAATATCCTGCCCAACGAAACTCAAAGCTCAGGCAACACATAAGTCGGGTGAGGGGATGTAAGACTGTTGGCTCAGATGAAACAGAGAGAAGGTGTTGGTTCGATGCCAGCCTCCCGCCATTCCATCACCAAAACCCATACAGATTCCAAACACTTGGATGCATGTGTGAGTTTACGTATCTCAAGGACAAGTTTCTGAGTTTGAAGAACAGCAGTGCTTATTTGAGACGCCATTTTGAGCTTATGGGCATGTTTTCCGTCAATATATGAAAGGCTCGCTGTTGGTCTGATAGCAAACCCTTCAGCTGCACTATGTCGATCTAAAATCTAATTCGTGCCGTAGGATCTCTGTCCCGTGTCAGCCATCTCCCTTGCTTCGCTAATCTAAGACTTTCATGCGGAAAAGCATAGCTCTACCAAGCTCATTGCCGTAAATAGCGATGATCTGCCAAAAGCTGATTGATCGACCAACTTTTCAAGACAGATCTCAGTTCAGCTTCGAAGTCAGAAACACTCCGGTTCCCCGGAGGACCATGTATTGGACGACGCGAGCCGGCACGGCACGGATGCGGGTCCTCCCGTAGAAAGTAAAGATTATCATTCCAGTGATGCCTCTATGAAGGTATCTAGGAGAGAAGAGAACTTGACAGAAAGACTCAGGTAAATCCGATACGGATTTGATGGAAAACAGGCCACGTATACTTGGCACCTTGCCTGAAGGTTAGAAGTTCTATTTCTCCATGAGGACCTGTAACTTTAGACTTGTCTCAAACAATGGTCTCCACACTTGAGAATTCGGATGTCTGTCGGGACAATAGCCAGGGTCCGAATGAGATGCGCCAATGGGTGCTTGTTCGTGATCCCGTGGCTCGCAATCTTGGTATCTCAGGATCATAGACGTCATAGATGAGGTGTCTAGGCCTTACTTGATTGGCCAGGAACCAAGATCTCGAATTGATGTCCTGTCCCAGACATGTCTTATGCATATGTCAAGATCTCCAGGGAACGGCTTCGTATGTGACTAGAGGCATATCCGCACCCATACACCGCCCCTCTGGGGACCAAATAACAAGTGACAGCTGAGTTGGAGTACTCTGGGGTAGTCTGTTTATGGTCACGGACAAGCTCTATCCGAAATACCAAGGGATTGGACAAAGGCTCGTGATGCTCCTAAGGATGCCGAGCTTTTCTCCGGTACACATGGCTACTATTGTTCCATATACGGCATTGAATACTTGAAACAGGTCTACAAAAGCTTAAGTTGCGCTCTTGTTGGGACGATCATAGTCACATTCGCATATCGAACCAATGGTCAAGAAGCGATTCTCCGAAATTATCTCCGCAACTTTCCAGAACAAGATACACCTCCGATGACAGAATATACTACCAAAATGAGCGATGTGACTATAATTTTGTATAAAAGAAGTATGCTTGAAATGGTAATTAGTAAAGAAAGTCTTCAGTATAGTATCTTGTTCTCAATCATCTGCCCATCATGCTCGGCTCTCTTGTTGTCTTGGTTCTTGCCAGCCTTTCCATCGCCTCACCAACTTTGGAGAAGCGAGCCATTACGTGTCTCAAAGTTGGTCAAACGGCCACTGCCTCTTGGACTAATAGTGCTGGCAAGAAATGTACATTCACGGGTGTTGTTGGTAGCAACTACGGTGCCAATCCTTCCGGATCAGGAGAGTAAGTTTCGCAGCTACCCTCCTCATTGAGAACATAATGCTGATTCAAAAAGCTACTCTTGTAACGGAAGATGCGGAGCCGGTTGCAGTGGAACTGCTGTTGGCAATGTCTACACACAAGACTGCTTCTCTCACGATATCTGCTCGTACTTTAACTCCGCTTCTGGAGGTGCCAGGTAAGTTGTCTTTTGAAAGAGTAGAGAGTTGATATTAACCTCGATAGTGACCCTAACTGCGGAGCTGCTTACAATGCGGCTGTCGATGATACCGCTTTAGGTTTTGCGAATGGTTGCAGCCAGACGAACCCAAGCAACAGTGTTGCCAAACCTAATAGTGCTCCAGTTTGCAAATAGGAAGGCTCACACTTTTCCCCAGAGGGTCAGAGATATCTTCAAAGCTAAGAGCCGTGCTATACCAGTCAGTCATTGTGTATAAAATGCAGTATCCCTTTCATGCACTTGTTCCGTGGACCGGTTGAAACTGTTGTATTTGGTTGCATGCCATGACTCCTTGCCGATGTCCCTTCTCTGGTGATATTGCCTCGTCCTGAGGACACTCCACTTCATCTTTCTTTTAATGCATGTTAGCTTTCCAGAGGTGTCGTACAAGTCATACTATCGGCTTCCTTACCCAAGGCTTCGTTTGTGAAAGCCATTGCTATGACTTCCTACTTTTCTTATATTCCAGAGCAGCTCCCTAATGACCATCGGATCAATCAAGAATCGTCTTTCAAACACATGGAGCTAGTACGAATTTCAAGAATGGTAACTGCATCGCTGTGAAGTTGGAGAGGATGGATGACATCTTCATGCTGACCTGGCCTGGCTTCGATCTGATTCGTTCGCTGTTCAGAGACCCCTGTTCATACCCATGCATCTGACCCCAGAGAAGGACAATACCCCTACAACTAAGGATGCCACCAAAGTCCTTGAAGTGACCTTTGGAGGAAGTAAGTTGAAAGGCGGTATGTGATTCAACATTCATCATGCGCAGAAGCTGACCGAGCAAAACAGATTTCAATATTTAATCAACACTGGGATCACAACTAACTTTTCTAAATTTCTTTCATTAAACACCTACCCTCAGAAAACTCTGCACTTTCACCATGTCTTCAACTCAGTGCGACGCCCAAGTACAAGCCCAGGACTCCGACACTAGTCGTAGAGCTCAATGGGCAGCCATCAGCAAACACCAAGCTGAGCTCAGCGATATTTGGGGAAAGCTTGAGCACCATCCCTCCTTCAACGGAGTCTTCTCACTCGGCAAAGATGGCATTTTGCGCTCCCTAGGCCCAGACCGCGATGTTCATGATGCAGTCCCTTTGTCGCCTCATCTGATCAAGGCGCTTCTTGACCGTCTGCCTTTCCGCCCTCAAAATGAGATCGATTTTCGTGGTGTCGATGGTAGAAACACGCCTAAAGAGCAGTGGTATCATCCCGACAAGGGTTTGTTGCCTCCGCCTCTAGTACAGACGGAAGAACAGAGGAAGTTGATTGAATCGAAGAGGGATGGGACAAGGAGACAACTGGAGGAGATGAAGAGGAGGCCGCGTTGCCCGCCCCAGATCATGTCGGACCACGATCTTGGGTTGAAAGAGACATCTCGGGCTGAAGACGTACCTTGTTAAGCCTGCAATGTAAACCCAGATTCTCGAGGGTAGCCTTCTCAAGAGACTGACCAGAATAAATTTACTACCTGTCATCGAAAAATAAGATTGTGCTTTGTCGGATGATACCGAAACATATGTGGCTTGTCCCGTTTCTAATTGAATGGGATAGCAATCTTGGCTGGGCAACGAAAAGGCATGACTGCTCAGCCGCAATCGTCAATTTTCGATTAGTGACATACATTGGCTGCCAGGACTGAAATAAGAATGGAATGTGCCATGACTAACTAAAATGCTTAGCCCTTCAGCTGGTCTCGCGGTGGCCTCTTGTGGCGTGAACTATTGAAGCTATTCTCAACATTAAGCAAGGCATAATTTCGGTAGTCGAAGTTGAACAATTAAGCTTAACCTTCAAGCACAAATGATCATAAATACTCAAGAGTCCATCGTGAATTTTAAGTGGAACGGCAACTGGTTTATATTGCTGACAGCTCTCGTATAGAGCTGGAGACACGTCGGGTCTCCCGTTGTGCACTGACGAAGGTGAAGCTATTTCTGTACACGACAGTTGTTTCTAGCGCTAAACACAGCCCCCAGATGGTAAAGCTGGCGCCTGAGTGGCTGGCCTAACAGCCCAGCTGCAGGGTTCCCAAGGTCTGGACCAGCAAAGCCACCGACAATGCCACCACCTGAACCAGCAGCAAGGTTCAGATGTCAAGGGAGGGAGCTTAGCTCAGGTATAATAAACAAGCTTCTTTCAGCTGGAGCTGAAATCTTCATTTTCTGCATACCTCTCACGATACTATTTGAGTATTTGCAAGAAGTTGAAGATACCTTGAACACGACACAAACGTACAAGTTACACCCGCTAATAACCGTCGACATGCGCTTCGCTGGCAGCCTCATCCTTGGCCTTTTGGCAGTAAACGGCCTGGCTCAAACAGTCATTCCTGATCAAGACGCAGAACCTTCAGCCATCGCTCAACCAGAACCATCAGCGCCCGCTGCTGAGCCCTCAAATCCTGCCCAAGACCAACCTTCAGATCCTGCCGGTGACGGAGACGCACAACCGACAGATGTAGATAGTGTTCCATCTGCCACAAATGGCCCAGAGCCAACAGCTGTTCAACCGTCAGATGAAGCTTCCCAAGCTTCAGGCGATGAGCAGCCCACCGCGACGGCGAGCGATGATGGCGAGGATGCCTCAACAGCTGAAGGCACAGCGACAGCAGATGGTGAGAGGAATGCCAATGATCTTTGCAGACACGCAAGCTAACAGTAGTTGAAGCTACCGCCACAGATGCCGACGCGACAGCTACAGCGTCCGAGACCAACGATGAGGACTCGACCGACACAGCCACTGCGACAGCTACATTCAGCTCTGCTCCTACAAGCACCGGCACCGTAGTCGAAGTCGATCTCAAGAACGCTACAATTGGCGAAAACGCTGAACTTGTCCAGGTCGACGGCAAGCCCGCTATGTAAGTCCCCAAAACTTCCCTGTCCCCTCCATAACTCCACTAACTGTCGCCCCAGTAAATTGAACGCCCCCGCCAACGGCCAAGCAACCTTCAGCGTCGCAGTCGACAGCGACGATGAGTTGAACACGGACGAGCTCATCTACATTGTCGCATCCATCCTCGTCGGCGAGCCCAGCAGCGCGAAACTCCGACGACGAGCCGACAAGACCGATTGTACACTGCAGATCCAGGCTGACGGGCAGAACGTCTATGAGGAACCGCTGTATACCAACAATGGCCAGTTCCAGGATGTTACCAGCAGCGGCATCCAGTCTTCGGATAAGCCTGAAGTGCAAGTAACGCAGAAGTGTGGCGACAAGCCATCGCCTCTGACTGTGAATAACGTTCGTGTTGGAAACGAGAGTGGTGTCAAGTCAAGCGCTGGCTCTGGAGGCTCGGGCAGTGGTGGAAGCGGAAGCGGAAGCGGTAGTGGTAGCGGTGGAAAGGGCGGCAGCAGTGACAAGACTTCCACAGCGACTGGTGCTTCAGCCAGCGAGACTGGCGACTCTGGAAATATGGGTGCCAGGGCCAGGGCCAGCGTTGGAGCTCTTGCTGCTGCTGTCCTGGCTGCCGCCGCCATGGTTTAAATGGACGCATTGGTTGACATCAAGATTGCATAGCGGGCATGAGACGCGGACATGGGAAGCTAGATTATACGAATCATTATTCACGACAATACTAATTATACATAATTGACTAATCGTATATACGGCCAATTCTCGTTATTCAACTGTCCGTGTCGCCAAACCTTGCATCATGTAGCAATTCCTGCGACCCTCTTGTCGTCATCAACCAACTCGTGATACCGGGGCGCGCTTCGTTGTCGGAGCGATTTACCGAACTTGATCATGACGAAGCAAACAGAACAAGCGGCCAAAGCGATAAACGCAGCGGAGATGAAGCAATTCTGATAGCCCATCTTGGTGATCCAAGGCGTGATACTGCTGGCCATTAGTGGCTGCGGATCTCACCAGCGGACGGAAACTTACCCATAACTAATGGCAAAAGACATCGTGTTGCGAACCAAAATAATCGTAACAATCGCATCACCGCTCAGTTCATAGTAGCTATCAATCAGATAATTGATACTGATGATCAGCCCCATGACACTCGTTACAGACAAAGTGCACATGGCGAAAATGAGGCCGAACCAGTGAGCCCCGTGCTGAGCGCCGACGCCCCAAAGGATCAAGGACGCCGGAACGCCAATGACGCAAGTAGCCAGCGGCCACAGACGGTGCTCAGCCTCCATGATACCATTGTTGCGACGCGCAAGTTTGATAGTAAGCCAGTCGCTCAATCGCCCGGCGAGAATGGCAGCGACGATGGAACCGAGGCAGCAGGAGAGGTAGCTCAGTCCGACCATCGAAGGCCTGAAGCCATATCCGGGACCAGACAGTATGATGGACGCTGTCGCGTTGAGGACGTTGAACCAGATGAGGTATGAACCATATGAAAAGCCAGCGAAAAAGATGACAGGCCAACCGAGGTATTGAAGCGAGCGTCCAGCGTGACGAGCCATACTCTGACTTGGCGTAGGTTGCCAAAGCGACATCTTCTGCAAGAACGTTCTCGGTTTGGCATGTTGGATGTTCGCTTCGTCAGCCTCTCTGACCTCAGCTCTTCCGCCCTCAGCAGCCTTTTCTTTAGCCTTGCTGTTGTTCTCATCGCTCGGTCGGGACGAACTGATCTGTAGAAGGTCGGCGTGTCGAGCGGTACGATTGTAATTGGTTTCTTCCATGAAGAAGAAGAGAACCACGAAGACGAATGAGAGGAAGATGGCGGGCCAGTAGAATACCCATTGCCAGCCTTGATACTCGGCGATGAAGCCGCATATGACGGGCGCGAAGTAATTGCTGCCGGCAAGGGTGAGAGCGTAGATGCCCATGTAGGTTCCGCGTTGATGAGTGAAGCACTGGGAGGAGTCAATCTCATGTCGGTCATGAGGTTAGTGGGTTGTACTTACGATGTCAGTGATGGAGATCTCAGGCAAGGCTTCGATGGGCGCGATGAAGAAGCCCTGGATGATGCATTTGGCGATCCATTCACCGTTGCTTGAGACGTAGGCGCTGCGAGCAGTCAGTGAGGTCACACACCAGTATCGCATCACTGGAAAGTATTACCTCCAAACACTTGTGCCCTGATAATATTCGTTAGCTGTTTCGTGATGAATGTATGAAATGACTTACGATGGCTCCAAGCACAGAGAGGAGGTAGGTCAAACGCTTGCCATATCGCAGCGAGAAGGGTTGCCAAAACAACAAGCCCCAGCCCAGGAGCAGGTACATATAGCCCGTTCCCTCATTGAGCGTCTTGATCGAGACCCCAGACTGCTGTGCGAGCGGGACGAGGACTGAGTAAACAGTGGCAGCAGACATGCCCGTGAACCAGGTGTACCTTTCCAAGTCAACAAAAGACACTCGAATTGAGAGGAAACAGACTCACAGGTTCTGACAGATCAATGCAAGAATTTTGCGACGAGGAGTCCAATTGAGAGGATCCTCTGGGTCGTCACTTGGCACAGGGTCAAGGACGATGTCGCCGTCACCACCACCTGCATGACGAACACGCAGATTACGATTGAGGTCAACAAGATGGATAGTCCCAGGAATGGGGTTTTTCACCACCAAGTTCACCATCATGAGCGTGGTCAGTTCTGGCGAAGGCAATCGAAGTGTAGAAGCAGTAGGGGGCCTGAGGGGAGGGTGTCGCGAAATGTTCAATTCGTGTGCTGTTGTACAGGGCTCTGTGTGACCTCTTATATCCTCATCCCCCGCACCTGTGTCACCAGGAGAAGGCGGGGGAATCAGCAACAACCGCAGTGCGATACGGCGTTCACCGGCCGATGCGCAATCTACGTATCGTATGTCGGACATGGCTGCTGTTGGTGGTGGTCGAAGTTAGAAGAACAATGGAAACGCCGCTAAGGATTGTTCCACGAAGCAAAGGGTCCTGGGGACATGTTGGTGGACGTCTCACAGATTATTCCAACTAGTCACCTGAAGCTTCTTGAAGCCAAGGTTTGTCGCTTTGATACAGTTGGATGTCAACAATGGGAATTTTGAGGATATTTATGTCGGATTGGGTTGTTTGGGTGGTCAGAAGTGAATAGTATCGTGAGCCAACGACAAGCTTGCGAGACAGTTGTCGACTGGAGTTTGCATTTGGCCCATGGTCCGAGCGTTTGCTTTGCTGGGCGACCAGCGGTGCAAACAACTGAAGAATAGGGCATCGAGCAAAGACCAAGGAGCCCGAGGTTCGAGAACTCCTAGGCCAAGACTTGACATATATCAGCTGGATGATCACAACTGCACCACCTCCTCATTGTCCTTCTCGCCATGCTTTCTTGGCAAATCTGCTGTCACACAAACACATTCTTCGGCCATGACTTTTGCCTCTTCTTCTTCAGTCCTCCCATCAGGGTCTTCCAAAGACTTCTCAAGTGTCACTACCCACAGCTTGAAGTCCCTCGAATGTAGACCCTTGGCCACCGAGATGGTTCCAGGGCTTCCTGTTGTACAGGTCAAGTCCGTACCTCTCGGCACTCCCGAGTTCGAAGAGAAGAGGGCTGCGTTGCTTGAAGCATTTGCAGCGAAGGTCCCGGAGGAGCTGCGGCTGCCTCTGGAGGTTATACAGAACCCTCCAACAGATGTCTCCTCGATCCCAACAACCTGTGGCATTTTATCGCCGGAGGAGATAATTATCACTGAAGGCTATGATGCTGTTGGCCTTGTTGAAGCAATTGCAAGTCGAAATCACACTGCGATAGCCGTTGCACGGGCATTCTGCAAGCGCTCCATCATTGCGCATCAACTGACATGCTGCCTGACACAATGGTTCATGGACGAGGCCATCGAACAAGCTCAAAAGCTTGATTCATATTTCGAGACACATGGGAATCCTGTCGGCCCCTTACATGGCTTACCCATTAGCATCAAAGATCACATCCAAGTTGCTGGAACCTCTTCCTCTCAGGGTTATTTCATCAGTATCAGTGACGATGACCAAGATGCGGACATCGTGTCAATCTTGCGTGCCCAAGGTGCCATCATTTACTGCAAAACCAATCAGCCTCAATCGCTGATGCATCTTGAGAGTGATTCCCACTGGGGAAGAGTTCTGAACCCTTTCAACATTCATCTGTCTGCTGGCGGTTCGACAGGAGGTGAATCTGCGCTGATTGCGATGAAAGGCTCAATCTTGGGGATCGGGACTGACATTGGTGGGAGTATTCGTGGCCCATCTGCCTTTTGTGGTATCTATGGCTTCAAAACCACATCGAATGTCTTGCCGACAAGGGGGTACATCAAAGGTGATCCGCCTCCAGCCGTGGTGAACATCCCTCTGTCGACGGGACCTATGTGTCGCTCCTTGAGAGACATGGACCTTTTCATGAAATGTGTCCTTTCTTCAACGCCTTATCTTTCGGATCCCAACGTCGTCCCGATTCCGTGGACTGGTCTTGAAACACGGTTCAATCGGCGCCTCAAGGTCGGCATCATCAGCAACGATGGCTTCATCGAGCCTCAACCCCCGGTGAAGAGGGCAATTTCCTGGGCCATGAACGTTCTATCCGACAGCAAGTTTTGCAATCTCATCGAATTAAAAGAGTTCAAGGTCTTAGGCGCGGAAAAAGCGTGGAGCCAAGTCCGAGGACTCTACTGGCCGGATGGCGGCCATCTCACCAAAAACGGCATAATCTCATCTGGTGAACCTCTTCACCCTCTTACAGAATGGATCTACAGAGACGCAGAGCCCCTGGGCATGCACACCGCCGTAGATCTTACAGCCGTTCACAAAGAGCGAGACGATTTCCGGCTTGCTTTTGCCAAAAGCTGGAGTGACCAAGATGTGGATGTCATTATCGGCCCGTCGTTTGTAGGGCCAGCTTGTGCGCACGACACGGCCGGCGGTTTCGGGGGGTCTAGCTCCTTACGGCAGGGATTTGCACTCATGTACCGAGGAGACGGTAATTTAGGGGGCTTTGAGCTACCGGGCAATGCGTTATCAGATTTTGAGAGATCAAGCGTTTTTTGAAAGAGATTTGTGGGAGGAGGGTGATTTTGGGGGTGCGCCTGTCAGTTTGCAGGTGGTGGCGAGGCGATATCATGACAATGAGCTCTTTGGGGCGTTGCGTGTGCTGAAAGACGTACTGAACTTGTCTTAATTGACCTCGTGGCTTGAATTGAAGATAAAACTACAAATATCTATTTTTGATCTTCGTTTTAATACACTAATTTCCGAAATACTGCAGGAATTTGCCGTGATACGAAACGAAATGTTCATCAAGTTTGTGGTTCGCGAGTGCGGTCAATGAGTTACGAGTATGGCGTCCCTAAACTTTGAACCGATGCTGCGAAGTAACCGTCGCGAACGCCAAAAATGCTATTTACAGCGATACGATTACTGCAAGATATCGAGCAAAATCTAAAAACGACCAAAAGGGAGCCATCGCCATTGCTGACTGTACTCGGCGCAAGGTACCATCTGCAACCAACCCAACCTACCCTGAATACGACAATTTTCGTCAGCCTCGGAGGCGTCTATTTTGACTTTTTTGATCCCGCCCTCCATAATCTCATTCTTAAAACTCTTTCCCAACCTCGGCACCTCGGTAACAAGATACGGTTTTACGGTTTTTCAAGGCTTGTTGAGGCTCTCTCTTGAACAACCAAAAATATGCTAGCCCACGCCACCATCCACCTGAACCCCGTGAAACCCCAGGAAAAAACAACGCGTTCACGGAAATACGGCGAGGGGCGTGATTGGCTTTCATGCAGTCTCTGAGCTTACTAGACATGGGGGGTTGCAATCGGCCGCCTTCCTTGATTTTCTTGACACAGAGTGAACCGTTACCCCATGCTTTAGCCTCAGGCCTCTCTCCGTTGAGAAATGGAGATGGAGATGAGGAAAACATGGGGTGCAGTTGGCAGGAATGGAGAATGGGGTTAGGAGATAAGCGGCGTCGCGACGATCTCTTGATGTTAGGTAATAGTGGTGTACTGACTTTCACAACGTTGCGAAAGTGGTGATAGCACCATCGGGAGACAAGATGGCAATTGAATCAGCTGAGGCGAAATGCGGCACAAAAAATGGAAGAAATCGCCAAGGGAAAATGGCGGCTGCTGCCGGCTTGGCCTTGGGAATGACCGGAGATAAGATGCGATGCGATGCACCAGGTCGCTGACCCATCATGATTGATGAACTTTTGAAGAGCATCCTGCGACATCAAGGCCAATAGCCCATATCACAAAAGACCATATCATTCCGTATCGAGAAGCTGGCTAGCACATTATCACGGTATTATTAAATCAACTGACACTCTAGATAACCCTAATTTCACTCGTCGAGTTTCCTGTAAAGGGAATGGGCTCACGTTCTTACTTGAAGGTTGTACGTCATATGACAATTTGTAGCACGCTGTTTGGACGAGCTTCTTGTCTGAGATAAACCTTGCACAGATGATTTGCGGGGAGGACTTGAATGATTGAGTAATGACCTTCCTCTTGGGTAAAGATTACTGACGGTGCCTGAGATAGCCAGCCGTCATTCCCGAATCGCGCCCTTTGCCTCGTCGATTGGCCCGTCCGTACTGCAGTATTATCAGTGGCGGGTGGATTCAGGGTTCTCCCTCTCTCAAACATTAGTCGCGGACGGACACAGCGATTGTTACGTTACCACGCGCTTGGGAGAAGTTGCCGCGGAACTTTTTATTTAGCCAGTGGGTGTTTGCAAGAAATTGGACTTTACTCGTTGTGGTAAGCTTGATGCGAGGTTATGCCGATCTTTAGTGATAGGTGAAGTTCTGTTGATCCTTCAATATCACATGGATTAACACAAGATAATCTCTTGGCTTTAGGATATCGACAAATATAACGTTATCGTGTAATACATAAAAGAGTCATACAAGCGGATTCGCCGTGTCCGGAGAGCGACATCGCGATAATGACAGTCACAACAATTCTGGCAGAGACTGGATCACAAATCCGGACAATTCCCTCGCGCCACTAGGCCCGGCTGTTTCTGTGGGGTGCTTTTCTTTACGGCCGGAGCCTCCACTTGAGGTGTCACCGTCGCTCGTACGAGACAGGGGGTGACTCGGATCTTCGGCATTCTAGACATGGCTCATGTTTCTCGAAATTTTGCAGAAGGACTCGGAGCACGCCACACGGTCATAGCCATTGGCCACCTTTTGCCCCCGTCTGTTGCCCGTTGCTTGATGCTCCATACCCATATCCGGGCCGTTACAAAGGTTCCTTTCTCTGATGGTCGGATGTTTTACAGCAACGGGCATGGCTTCGGTCGAGGTGTGGCATCTCGTGGCGTAGAATATGGAGTCGACCGTGTTTCCATGACAGAATATTTATTAAACGTCTCCAGATCTTGGTATTTTTATTACTCTTCGTTTACTCCCATCCTCTCCTCCCTTTCATCATCAATCATCCTCGCCTTGTCCCTTGTTGCATCCGTGACAGTGAAAACTTTTTTTTCATCGAGTCTCATCGACATCTGCAACATGGCCCAGAATCACGAGGATTTGGCCGCCGAGTATGTCGCAAACTCTATTCAAGCTTATTTCGTACCCTTGCTAATCTCATGCAATGCAGGCTCCACGAGGAGTTAGGTGAGCGCGTGCCCGCCGAGAAGAAGACTGATCTCGCCGGTGGTTATATCGCCCCTTCTATTGATGAGAAGAAGTCTCTCGACAAGCAACACTATGCTTCTGATCCTGAGTTCGGTACTACTCCCGACGGCGAGGAGCCCAACGATCATGAGAAGGCGACTCTTCGACGTGTAGGAGAGAACCTCCCTGCTTCAGCTTTCCTCATCGCTGTTGTCGAGTTGACGGAACGATTCACCTACTATGGTGCTCAGGGTCTTTTCCAGAACTACATCTCCAACAGCCCGACAGGCGCGGATGGTGCCAAGGGTCTTGGAATGGGCCACCAGGCTGCTACTGGTCTCAACCTCTTCTTCCAATGGTTCTGCTACGTGACTCCCATTCTCGGTGCCATCATCGCCGATCAGTACCTCGGAAAGTACAGAACTATCTTGGTCTTCTGCGGTTTCTACTGGGTTGGTCTCATCATCCTCTGGACTACATCACTGCCTGTTGCTATGGAGCATGGTGCTGGAAAGGCTGGATACATCGTTGCTATCATCGTTATTGGTCTTGGAACCGGTGGTATCAAGTCCAACATCGCGCCTCTCATCGCCGATCAGTACCAGCGACGCAGAATGGCTATCCGAACTGAGAAGAATGGCGAGCGCGTTGTCATCGACCCTGCTATTACCTACCAGCGCATCTACATGATCTTCTATTGGTGCATCAACGTCGGTGCCCTCTCACTGCTCGCTACCCCCTTCATGGAGAAGTACAAGGGTTTCTGGACCGCCTATCTCATGTGTTTCTGCATGTTCAATGTCGGTATCGTCACTCTGGTCCTCCGCCGAAAGACCTTTGTCAACCGCCCTCCCCAGGGCTCCGTTATCACTGATGCCTTCAAGGCTCTTGGTATGATGATTGCTGCTCGCAACACCGATGCCGCCAAGCCCTCATGGCGCGAGGCCAACGGAAAGACCAAGGCTGTTCCCTGGAACGACCACTTTGTCGACGAGCTTAAGCGTGCTCTCCGTGCTTGCAAGGTCTTCATCTTCTACCCCATCTTCTGGGTTTGCTACGGACAGTTCTCTACCAACTTTGTCACCCAAGCTGGTCAAATGCAAGGTCACGGTGTCCCCAACGATCTGATGCAAAACTTCGATCCCATCTCCATTTTGGTTTTCACTCCCCTCATCGAGAAGGTCTTGTACCCCATCCTTCGCCGGGCCGGTATTGAGCTTCGACCTATTGCCCGAATCACCATCGGTTTCTGGCTCGCTGCTCTCTGCCTCGCCTACGCTGCTATCGTTCAGCACATCATCTACTCTGCTGGGCCTTGTTACGAACACCCTGGTGAATGTGCTGCTGGCCAGGACGGTAACACCAAGCTTCCCAACAACGTGCACATCGCCATTCAGACACCCGCCTACATCTTCATCGGTATCTCTGAGATCTTCATCTCCGTCACTGGTCTCGAGTACGCCTACACCAAGGCCCCCCCCAGCATGAAGTCCTTCGTGCAGTCCATCTACCTCTTCACCAACGCTTTTGGATCTGCCATCGCTGAGGCACTTGTTTCAGAGGCCAAGGATCCCAACTTCCTGTGGCTCTACACTGGCGTCGGTATCTCTTCTTTCGTCACTGGTTGCATCTTCTATGCTATCTTCCGCCACTACGATGCTCAAGAAGATGCCATGTATGATCTGGACAGAGATGAGCCAACTCTTACCCACAACGGCGTGGAGCCCAAGACTGTGGATCACGAGTAATGATTTGTAAAGACTGTATTATAGTTACATAGTGTCATTGAACATATTATTTCAAACAATCGTGTTATGTATGCAGCGTAGTCGTGAAGTGCTAAATCCCAAAAATCGTTCGCCTTATTTTGTCATGCCCCGTTCGAATCTGTGACCTTGCGGGGCCTAGTTACCCAAAAAGGAAAAGCGGGCAGGGTAGACATCCTCGGTTGGTTAAGACTGCCCTGCTTTGTTAGTATGTCAAACGGTTATGCCAAACGTGCCATCTATCGTCTTGGGACCAGCCTCGTCTACCCCACCCTGGGAAAGCTTTGCACAATTTGGGCTTAAGTAGGGTGAGAATCAGTTATGGGCCTTGACGAAAAAGACACGACACTACTCATAGGCAAAGTGAAAGTGTCGTTTCCGGTGCACTGTCTCCGCGTCAGTGTTCAGCCACGCACGATAGTATACGTTTACTTTTGTTACAGCCGGCTCTGCCAGGGAATAGACTTCATATACCAAATATGGTTTCATACTACCATGGCTTGCCGCGTCACCTTAATAACAGTCTCAACCTAAACGTACTCGTAACTCAAGATCTCCTCGTCAACTTCGGCAAAGTCTCCCAATTCCATCTTGCCCCCTCCACTGACCTATTTTGCTTGATCCTTTGCCCATTGTGGCATATAGACTCCTGATTCCATATTTAGGGGAAATCAATCTGAACGGGTTCCGGTTGTAAGTCCATAAGGATTTGTCTAACGGTTTGGCTTTTTGATGCATAGACTTAGAAAAGATGACCAAGGGTAAGCAGACGGATGCGTACTCTAAGCAATGAGGTCAAGGACTTTCGTCCAGTACAGCTTTAGATCATAGGAAAGTAAGTTCCCACGGAATGGCCTGAACCTTTCGATGGAAGTTGATTCTGAAGCTCGGAGACAGACTTAGGGAACCCCCCCTGCGAGCTTCTGATTTCCTGCTGAACGAATGGATGTTTTAGACTATGCTTCACCTTCTCGATTTCGAATTCCCGAGAATGATTTTCCGGCAATCCAATTATGTCTTTCGTACTCATGAGCTGACAGAGAAACCGAAATCTGCGGGACAACAGAGTCTTAAATCTGGGAACATGATTCTTTTACACATGGATTCTGGCTCGTATCGAACATATAGGGCGGATCATGGTTGCTCCGCAGATCTCACTACGGTTTGGTTAAGAACAGAATCTTCACAACCCTGGTTTGGAAAACTCGTGGGATTTCATTGCCAAAGAAACTGATAAGTCCTGTGCGTCTAGATTCCAACAGTTCAGGCCAGGAGCTATCCCATCAATGGGTTTGGTTTTTAGTTACTGCACTATGTGACGCCTCCTGCCGTTCTGAACTGATAACGAATAAGAACAGGAGGACTTTGTGATCTTTTAGCTGCAGAAGGGGTGCAGCCTCGAAATATGAGAAAGATGATTTGAAGCGTGAACTCGAACCAATGACCTCAAAAAACAAAGGGCGGGTGCAAGGAGAGAGTTTTAGGATTTTAGGTTCGGATTTTAGAAGGTTTGTAGGCTTTAGGAGAGATACCACTGCACCACTACCCTTTGTTGAGGATATGTAGGATCGTATTAGAATATAAGGGTAGCCGAATGGAAGAATATAGAGTTAAAATATCTCGTCCGTGTTGACAGTCATGCACATAAGCACTTGCGCTCATTCACAGCTTCGGTCGCAGGGAACAAACTTCTGACCTTAGATAATGCGGTATAACTAATTTGTCGAAAGGCCAGCTGAATCTACACGAAGTGTGCTCAGGTCTCTTTGCTATTAGAATAAAGGCCCAAGTTTTCGTATCTTCCTGAGCTCGGTTCTAAGGATGACGGAAACTGTCAACTCCATCACCTTCTGTTAAGTTGATAATATCGAAACCAAGAATGATTAGTAATTGGCGTCGTATGATTTGATGTAACTATTTGAGCCACTGGACGCTCATTCGTCCCTGATTTTCTGGTTTATTTCAGGTTGAAGTCCGTTGCAGCCTGCGTTCAGCCAAAGCTGGAGTTTCCCTTTCGCACCACCACCTTTAACATGGCAAAGAGCCATCAGATCTAGAGACAATCTTGCCAAGCTAACTTACCTCTTCTTTTTACCAACAACCTACAATAGAAATGCTTGACGACACAGTGGACCTGGTTACAATTGATGTACTGGGAACAAGGCATCGCCAAGCATTTGTGCAAGCTCTGATGAGAGTAATGGAAACAGACGTAGCGGAAAGAACTTTCGCAGAGACCCATTGATGGACTTCCTACGATTGACTCGTATCAAGAATTCCACTGGCCGCAAGACGGCCATCCTGCTACTCAACATCTCGACGTTTGCCCAGGAACGATTGAGAAAGCTCGCCAGCTACGTTGCAACCTTCCATCGAGAATGATCTTCCATCTACCGGTGAGTTCTCTTGATTGGCCCTCACGCGCGGCTCACCTGATATTTTGTCCCAGCTACTATGTGCTTTCGAAGAAGCCACTATGGATTCACAGCCATTCTACTTAAGACTGTTTGAGCTGCTAGCAGTGTCTATTCATCAGATTGCGGTATACTTATATCAACAAGATGGCGCCAACCATACACATCAAGACTATCAAAGGTGGATAGACTCACCACGCGATTCCAGTAAATGGGATGGGTATCGGCACCCAACAGCTTTCTGCCACACATTTTATATCGCGGTTGAGAGATACCCCAACGGGGATGCCGATACCGTCGGATATTGGGCTGAAGCAAAGATATTTGGTGGGGTCTTTGTTTTTGACCGCGGAGAATCAGAAACAGAGGTAGGCTGAACCATAGGCTAGTCAGACATGTGCTAACATCTGGGTAGTGTAACGAGCTGTACCTCCATTCCGGTCGACGAGCAGGTCCATTTACTTTATTTCCCCTCACAATGGAACAGTTTGAGAGACTCGTCGACTTCCTTCTAGGAGAGACAGAAGAACCTGCTGCGTCGCGAAGTCCTCTCCCATTTACAGCGACGTCTGAGAATCGTTGGCGATGGCATACTTGGGATGCCATGGCCCGATATCACATATTCCGTGATAAGTACGAGCGATCCGTCAAACCAGATAAACCAACTGGCTGTGTCAAGTCTGCGGTAGACTGGCCAGAGATAGCTGATGAACTGTATCTGATCGGTGCAATGCACGATTATTGGGATGGCCAGCGAGTAGATAAGAACAAGGTTCGGGCAGCTCTGGAGCGTTTGCAACAGATCACTCCGTCTTCGCCAGTGTGGCCAAATAGGAACGCACATTCATGGACAAAGGATCTTCTTGAATAGACTTCATATCATATCCAGAAATACGCGCCATGAATCCCTTACCAATTTCCAGTGAACTGGGGATAGTTTGGGGTCTTGACCTCTCTATCAGGGTATACGCCGCCCCTCTGTGGCTGCATGCCCTCCCATTTTGCTTTTGCTAATTCTCTCTTCTCCTCCACGGCACTCCTCTCGGAGTTATCAGAAGTTTTCTCCTGTATCACCTCCTTGTTCTCATACTTTCCCGATTCATTAGGTTGAGTGTCTTCCTTGCTTACAATCTGCCATTCGTCCTCGGTGTCTGGGTTCGAGGCTGGGTTGAGATCAGCGAAATTGACAAAAGGGAGAGATCTCGAGTTTTGAACTCCTTACCGGCTGTCAATTTTTCGTTGTGATTGTCTGATGACATTGTTGGCTCTTTCAAACTCAAGGTTTCGTAGTCTTACTTTGTAATACGTAGGTTCTGTTCTGATTCCCTGGGTTCAATGGAGGTGAATCTTAAAAGCAGGTGACGTGTCCCAGCAGGCAGCCGGTGGCGAGAAGGATCGCCCGCCACTTTGTTGACTAATCCACATGGGCCTATGTTCAATGTAGTGAGACCCTGGCATTGTCAGGAAAAGCAATTGCTAGTGAATAGTACATTG
Organism: Fusarium oxysporum f. sp. lycopersici 4287; assembly: GCF_000149955.1. NCBI lineage: Eukaryota > Fungi > Ascomycota > Sordariomycetes > Hypocreales > Nectriaceae > Fusarium > Fusarium oxysporum. Next base: position 1,185,391 of record NC_030996.1, on the reverse strand, counting down.
TTAAATACGAAGAGATCCTGTGACGACGTCAACTAAGACGAGATCTTGATCCGAAGTATGGAATTATAATTGAAGCTAACAGTCTACGTTCAGACACTACAAGTCCAACAATGACCCAGCTACGCGCTTCCCATTGTCGTCAGATTCACGCCCGCCTCGAGATGCTGCAGCCTTGTATACACTGGCAATCTCACTCTGCCATTTCTCAACATCTGGTCTCACGAACCGACGATCATAGGTGATCAGACCATTCACCTCGCCTTCAACATCACTCGTCTGAGTATATACGGCACCGCTGCAAGCGAAACGCTGAGTCTGCTCACGAATGTCCCGGAATAAGACGCCGGATCGATAATTGTATGAGTCGAGGTCCTCGTTGATTTCGTATGTCTCCGGGATGCTATCGATGGCTTGCTTTACGTTCCAAAGGCTGCAAGGGCAGTTAGTGGTGAAGTTGAGCACAGAGATGGGAACTTACTGGTCAATTGAGACGTTGTGACCAATGCCACCGTACTCGCCTGCGATACCGATACGCTCAGGGTCATATGGAGTCTTCGGTTGCGAGTAAAATGGTGTGCCACACTGAGGTGCAGCATAGTTGTGATTGTCCTATAACGAGTCAGCAAAGTCGTCGGTAGGGTCTTGGGATCTACCTACATGGAAGTCGCCAAACCCGTGGTCGTTCCATCCGCTGATAGAGTTGATGAGTCTCGACTTGTCAAGCTTTCGCACCAGCTCAGTCAGGCTCTTCTCAGGAGACCCGTCTCGCTGACCCCAGCCCTCGTTGTAGATGACCTGTCTTGATCAGTAAACGAATAATCCCAAGGAGTCGCTTTATGTACCCAGGTAACGATTGAAGTATAGCTTCTGTGTTGTTTCACAAGAATCTCAAGTTGTCGCTCAAACTCGGCTTGCTCTGCGTCGTTGGGCTTGCGATTGCCGTCTGCAGGTAAACTGGGCATATCTTGGATGACCAACAGACCAAGCTCGTCGCATGCCTGGTAAAACAGATGCGGCTCATATTTGATCTCCGGTCGTCAGTGTTAAAATCATATCAGCGGTCACAAGGTCATACTAACATGTTTGCGAACCATGTTGAAGCCAAACTTCTTTAGGAGCTTCAAATCAGAGACCATAGCCTCCCTGTTCGGTGGCGTGTACAATCCATCGGGCCAGAAACCTTGGTCAAGAGTTCCAAACTGGAACACAAACTCACCGTTGAGAAGTGGTCGTGTGACGTTCTCAACTTTACCTTTGGATATGGTTCGAAAGCCAGTGTAACTCTGTACCTTGTCTCCGCTGTCAAGTGTCACGGTGATGTTGTAAAGCGTTGGGGAGTCGGGCCACCATAGTTTCGGCGACTTGGCGGTGAAGGTGAATTCTTCATCGGTGGTCCCTTCGTGAGATGCCAGGTTCGTGCCATCGCTGCCCTCAATCTCCACTTTGGCAGATTTACCGGACTCTTGAGAAGTGTGAACAGTTACGGTGACTAGAATAGAATGTTCAGCGATCTAATGAGACACCGGGGACGGGGAATTACTGACCTTCACCATCTGCACCCGCAGCGAGGTCAAGATCGGTGATGTAGTCTTTCGGAACGGCCTCAAGCCAGACTTGCTGCCAGATGCCCGAGCACGATCGATAGAAGATGTGACTAGGTCGCAAGGTCTGTTTTCCAATGGGAATAACTTGATCGTCCGTCGGGTCGTTGACAAAGACAAGCCTGGTAAGATGTTAGAGCGTGCTTCAGTTTGGAAGCTCAATCATGGACTTACAGCTCATTCGACTCTCCAAACTTGATGTCCTCTGTCACGTCGACAGTGAAACGGTCGTAGCCCCCAATGTGCGTCGTCTTTTCTTTCCCGTTGACAAATACGGTTGAGTTATAGTCGACGGCCTCAAAGTGAAGGAGAACGATCTGGTTCTTCCAGTTGTTCGATACCTCGAAAGACCTCTGGTACCAGAACTCGCGCTCGTCGAGAATCTGCAATCCCGACAGAGCGCTCTCGATGCAAGCTGGAACCAGCACCTCACGATCAAGAGGGCCTTCTTTGGGCGGGTTGCTGAGATCGCCGTCGCCTCTCCATGTCCAGATGCCATTCAGGCTCTTCCAAGCATCGCGCTTGAGCTGCGGTCGCGGATGTTCCGGCCAAGGATTGGTGCCGACCTTGTAAGTCCAGTCGGTGTCAAGTGGAGGTTTTTGAACCTCGTATTTTGTCTGCGCTGAAGCGACGTCGAGAAACAGAGAGCCAAGCCCCGCAACGGAGGCAACATTTGACCAGAACATTTTGAAAAGTGATGGTTACGATGAGTGAAATTGCGCATGAGGATGAAGGAGCTTTTGTACTGCCTTAGCATGCCATTCCGTGTTCCCCGCCTGCATACCACGTTGAGTTTGTGTGAACCTTATGACGTCTACATCGTCAGCGCTTAGCGAAGAGCTCCAGGGGATCATCATGTTATTTCCCTCCTTTCCCCGCATCAATGCTGATCATCACACGTTATAATCCTTACTGCATTAGAAATACTGCATGATTGTCCTGTAATTTGCTTCCGGCAGGTGGAATGATCCCGAAGGATGAGGCTTTGCTTGTTTAGCTACCAAGATTAACTTTGCCGATGTGGTATTGGAGCTCTACATCCAGGATTAGCGTGTCTGATCACTATTTTACAGAAGGCCTTCCACGCATCACAAGGTTCGCTGGTGCCTGGCCGGTACAGGGGCACACATCCACCGTAACCTAAACACAATCAGCGCATGAAAGCAAGACAAACGTCGCGCCATTTGGCTCCAGCAAACAAGGTTACATATATGCTTCATTACTCTTAAACGTGTTGCTAAACTTCTTATTCTAAATTCTTTAATTAGATATCAAAGATTTAGGCTTGCTATACTCGTGGGCCACTAAGGTCCAAACGTCTGCCCTTTTGCTAACGCCTTGTAAGGACAACTCTTCCAATCGCAGGTGTCCTATTTACATCATTAGCCGGCAGCACATCTCGATGACTCTCATCACTGACCTTGTACACGTTGGTTCCCCACCAACTGAAATTATCCGCGGCGCCGGTGTAGAAAACGGCAAAGAAGATGACGATGCCAGCGATGGCTACAGAACAATCCAGCGCGGAACTCAGAACAAAGTTAAATCGATGCCACCAGCTGGCCTTGCGCTTCTTAACAAGGACGCCAAACAAGAGACCGAATAAAGCCCAACTGCCATAGTTGACACCTGATGCAGGCGGGATATAGTTCAAGCCACCCAGGAACAGCGGAACATGGATCTTCTTCAGCCAATTGATATGAGGGAAGGCCTTGGTTCGAAAGAGGTATACGACGACAGGAAGAAGAGCTCCGACCAGGAAGAACCAGAGCAAGGGCCTGTAAAGAGCGCCTGGCTCGAAGAAGCGACGGGGACCGAGGGCGCCCCAGACCATGCTTGTGTTGAAATGAGTTCGAGAGAAGGGACAAGTGAAACCGTTCGGGGCAAGTTTGGCATTACAAACGTTGGGGATGTTTCCAAGTGCCCAATTGAGGACGGATACTTGACCAAGAGTTCCGATAATAAGGCCGACTACTTGGACCAGGAAGAGACTTCTAGGAGGGATCTGAAATGTGTCAGTGTGAGAGTCGGTCACCTTGAGACAAGGACCACTTACACCACAGTAGATACCAAGCTTCAGATCCTGAGAAAAGGCAAGGCCTTTGATACCCGAAATGTATCCAACGTTGAAGAACCAGATGTTGGCCAGGACCTTGCCTTCCCAGACGTAACCAGCGATGATGCGACAGAAGATATCGATCTGGATCTTGATGTTGCTAGTAGCATACACCCAAGCGAGCTTCAAAAGTCAGGAGAATACTTATGAGTGGAGGCCGAGGTACTCACGGGGATGAAGAAGACAGAAGATACTACCATGCCGAAAATCACACCATACCAACGCAGCTGAACGGGGTAGTACTCATAGGTGAAGATACCGATGCCCAATGCTACAAGGGCAGCGATCATGTACCACCAAAGCGGAACTGCATCATATTGTGGCTGCAGTCTGTCGCGACCTGATGTGTTCTTCGACGTCAACGATTTGCATGCATCGCGGAATGTTCTCACTAAGTCCCGGCGCTTCTCGAGAAAGAGCCAGACAAAAAGAGACGAGATAGTGGCGAACGACAGACCGAAAGTGTTAAGCGCATAGGTTACTGGGAGATAGATCTGGGGGAGGGCATTAGCATCTCTTATCTCTGGGAGGCGTGATGGGACGAGACTTACGTCAGAGTACTGTGCATACAGATCATGATCAAAAGTGAAGCCTTCCTTCTTATTGACAACCTTCGAGACGTTGAAGACTTCTCCAGTATTGTCAAAGATTGAATTACTTTGTAGCGGTAGATGGGCTGAGAACCAGGTGTTCGAGTAGTAGAGCGCGGGGCTAACAATGTAAATCCAGAAGACAAGGGAGGCGAGAACGTTGAGGATAGCCCAGACTGGGACTACAAGTGGTGATCCGATGTAGGCAATTTGACTCCCTGAAGCAATAGCTCGTTAGTTACCGAAGCCTCGAATCATAGAGCGGCGAGCACACACAGTCGAAGGTGAAGGGCACCAACCCCAGTCCACTCTTCATGCCAAACACCTGGTTGACGACAGGGTTCTTGGGGGCGATCCAGCAGATCCATGTAAAGTAACCCAAGGCAGGGAAGATGAAGTCGGGGAACCAATACCAACAGAAAGAGGCGAAGAAGGCGAGGATAAAGAAGTGATAACGAGAAATCTTGCTGCAAACAAGTTAGTAAAATCCGCCTCCGACAGCGCTGAGAGAAGTGCTCACCCAGCGATCACCTCCTTGCGTGGTGTATGCAAGGCTGCGTTGAGAGCTGTGTTTCCAAGCACGCCTGGCCAAACGAGGCCCTTCGGTTCGACAACTACTGATCGCGTCAAGCCTGACAGAGCAAAGCCAAACAGGATCGATGTCAGTGTGGCGAGGATCTCGAAACCCCATCCTGCCTTGAGGCCGTAGAAGACGCGCTGTTCGGTGAGGACATCAGCGCTCAATCGGGTCAAGAAGCTGAGGTTGGCCAAGATGTAGATAAGCATGTTCTCCTGAGCCACGGTTAGCGAGTATCTTTTCGAGGATTCTAGGGAGCAAATACCTTATGGTTGAAGGGTCCAGGGTTCAGGCTATGTCGCTTGCCGAACAAGGTGAAACCCCAATCCGGTATCGCATACTCCCATGCCTTGCCGACGGGATACGCGAGGAACTGGATTGCGGACTGCGAAAGACTGATGGATGGGAATCTCAGCGTGTAAAGAGTGTTCACACCACTGCCCACAAGACAGAAGGCAATGCCGATTGTCCACATGCGAAGAGTCAGGCATGGTAGATTTGGATCATCATCCTTGAAGCCCACGCCAGCCGCTGACAGAACTTCCTCGACAGATTCGCCTTTGAATTTATGAGCATAAAAAACTTGTCAAAGTACAAGCCAGCAACGTACCCGAAGATGTCTCTGGTCGGACCAGACCCTCATTAGGAGAGGTCACTTCCGCCTCAGCGTGGCCTTTCTCAGTAGCTGCACTCATCATGAGGGTTTTCGGATGCAGAGCTCACAATGATCACATCAGACCGGATCAGATAAGATGAAAATGATTACCGATTATCTTATAACAAGATCTGCCAAGCCGTCACGACGGCAAAGTCGGTTCGGCGACCTTGGCGTGGACTCCACTGTAAAAAATAGTCATGTTGGCATGAGTTAATTCTGTGGCTCTTAGCGTGCCGTATGCCGAGATATCTTAGCATCTCTCGACACTCAAGCTGGCTTCGTCAATTGTTGGATCATTCAATAGACAAAAGCTCGTCGACAGCCTGTATCACGTATTTTTCCTTCCTCCTTTTTCCCCCCCCCCCCCCAAAACATTTAACGGGGAACCTAAATCAGCGTGTAAGAGTTTATGCTTCTCTGCTGTTCGAGGTTGTATTGTAGCTTGACTAACAACCGCTAGTCGCGGTACTCGGCACGTTTGCCGAGAAACTACGCGGCACTGCCTCGAGAAATTTTACATGGCATGATAACCATCAGTATCCAAGCATTACCAATTTTACGGTCCATCAAATAGACTAAGCGTATCAAGTATCGGTTTCTTGGCAACATGTCTTGCGTTGTACCAGGACCCTGAGGTTCAAGGATAGTTTATCAATCGACCAGGATCGGCCGTCCACGCGCTCTGGGTCGCGTGGGAAGTGAAATGCATAGTTCCAACCAGCTTGCCGAGTAAACGAACGCAACTAAGGTTAAAATCTCGACTGGATATCGGTTTCTGCTTGGACTTAGGCGTTGCAACCCATTCTACTGAGCTGAACTTAGTACAAGGATATGGCACCGCTGATAAAGCAAAGCACGCAAAGCTCAAACAATAAGCATAACTACCTGATAAGATGGTCTTCAGCCTTCTCCACACGGTAGTAATTCCGTGCGCCTTTCTTCTACGCTACCGGGATAAGTTTGGGCGACTGAAGAGTCACCTCAGATGTGTCTGCAATCCTCAGTCTCTCTATTCTACGAATTACATCATCTGGGATCTAACTCAAGGGAGAAGACGTTGGTGGACTGGATGATGGCGAGCCAGGCCGTTTCCGTGACCTGGGTTTGAGTTTGGGCCTCTGACTCATGGAAGCGTATCGGGGTTTGTAAAGGTCCTCATCGCTGCGAGGAATTGGCTCGTCCTTTGGTGGCGTCTTCATCTCACTGGGCGAAGATTCCGTGTGTTTCCCTGGGGTTGACTGAGGCTGGTCGGCTTGGGGTGTCGGCTCTTGTGACGCCCTTGGGCTGCTAGGGCCAGCTACCGAGTCCGGTTGTTCGTTGGATGTGACCAGGGTTGCTGGCTGCTTTCCAACCGCTTTCTCCGATACCTTTGGAGGCGTTGGCCGATGGTGCCTTCTCAAATCTGTTTTGATGAGCTTCAACGAGTAAGTTTGAGCACGAGTTGAAATCAAACCTAGTCCGAGACAGCTTCTTAGCACGCTCCTTAGATGTAGTGTTCTGGGGCGTAGCCCCGAGGTGTCGTCGTCAGATTCACCTCAATGATTCGAATGCGTCCAACTCCCTCGCGTGTGAGCAAGGCATCATACGAGACCAGAAGTCCTTTATTTCACCGCTGCAATCAATCGACTGTATGTGAGATTAGGTGAAGACATCGACTCCAATAATTGACGAGCAAGTGACATGGTTTAGGTTAGGCCACTTCAAAGCAATTAACGTAGCAGATCAGGTCAAGCGACAGCAAAGGGCTCACAAAACGTTGAAATAGAAACAGGTCAAGAGATAATTCAGAGAATTTGTTAATCTATCTCGAACCACTCAGAGTCTGATGCGATTTTACGTGAATTGTGGTGTATTGTTCATCTCAAATTCGAAGGATGTTAATTTTGACTTTCTTATAATTACTAACGCCGAAATAATGAAATAACGAAAACAGTCGTGATCAATCATATTCCCAGTCCAGCTGTGGAATCCCTAGCCTTAGTCAAACTTGCTCTCCTGGAATGTGCTTCGCATCGGCATCTCAGAGTCATAGCTACCAGCCTCTTTCTTCATGTGCCGGTCAAAGCTCTGTGTCGACATCTGAACCTTCTCAAACCAAGTCCTGTCCAGAACAGGAGCCGCAGGAGGGCTCTGACCGCGGGATCGAGCTGCCTCGGCCTGGTTGGCATAGTTGTGGATGGCGAGACTGGACGCGATCTGGAATGCGCTTCGGATTTGTCGACCGTTCCAGCATCCAGTTGATCGAGCCAGTTCCTCGTAGTGCTTGGCGGCAAAGTCGATGATCTCGTTCTCTTTGATGACGAGAGCGGGTTCGCCGGTCATGCGGTGGCGCTCGGCTTCAATCTGCTTGAGCTTGCCAATGTTGAGGCGGAAGATGTCGCGGGTCTGAGTCTTGTCTAGAGGAGGGTAGTACAGGGAGAGGTGAATACGAGACTTGAAGGCCTCGTCGATTGTACCGACCCGGTTGGTAGTCAAGAAGAGAAGACCGTTGTAGTACTCAAGAACACGGAGGAAGACGGAGACAAGAGCGTTACGCTTCATGTCCTGCTTGGATCGCTGAGAGAGGAACACGTCCGCCTCGTCAAGCAGAAGAACACAGTCCCAGAGATGAGCAAGGCGGAAGACGTTCTTCAGCGAAGACTCAACCTCATGGGGTGTAAGACCAAGATCACCGCAAGTAATGACAAACAGTGGCTTGCGGTTCTCCATAGCGACAGCCTCAGCGGTGGCAGTCTTTCCAACACCAGGAACACCATGCAGAAGCACAACGAGACCACGGCCCTTGCCCTGGATCAGATCCTGGCTAGGACCTTCAGTCGCGGCATCAGCATACTTGCGCTCAAGAACCTTTCGCTGGAAGTGCGACATGACAAGTCCACGGACGACATCCTTGTAATCGCTCTGAATGCGAAGGTTCTCAAAGACACCAGGCTCGCGTCGCACGGGCTTGAGGACATTGAGATCGATGGGCAAGAAGCGACGCTCGCGAAGAGCATAAGCGAACATACGCTTAGGAAGAAGAACAAGATCCTCATCGCGAAGTTCCAAAGCCTTGGGATTGGTCTCAAAGGTTCGACTACCCTTGACACGAACGCGGAGGAAAGCGTCAACCGCAAGGTTGTCCCTTCGCTGACGGGCCTCAACACCATCGGCGTGCTGGATGATCTCATTCTGAGAGTATGCCATGTTTTGGCGAGTGCCGTTGAACCAATGCTGGATAGGCATCTCGTCATCCTTGATCTCGCAACGGGAAGACTTGTTGATCGTGAGCTGATGGAATCGCGGGCGCCAGTCAGGCATCTTCTGGTAAGCCTCTGTGAGATCGACGATGACATCACTCTCGACGAACTCAGGATGCCGCATCTTCTCATAGTCCTCGTTATCGAGGATCTCCTCTTCAGGCTCGGTGCGATGAGAAGGGGGGTTTCTGGTCAAAGTCCAGGCGCTGTACTGCTGGTGGCGATCATCCAAATAGTTGATGAACTTGCGGCCCTGGTCTTGCATTGAGCTGAGAAGCTGCTTGTAGTCGTGGCGGTATCGGATGGGGAAGGCCTCGAGTGAGTCAATTGATCTCTCTCCAATGAACGACTCAATCTCAAACTTGCGCCGGACAGCGCCAAAGGTGTTGCCGTCGTGATCGATGTAATAAGCGGAGATCTTGAACTTGGAGTTCTCGTCGATCTGCTGCTCATCTGCGAAGAAGTCCCAGCCAGAGGTGGGATAGGATGTCTCGGGCTCGGGGCTTCGGACCTTGTAGACACGCCAGATCTCGTGGTAACGACCGCCAGTCTCGCCAGATGCAGGCATGTAGATGAGGTCGCCGACGCGGAAGAGGGACCAGAGATCGTCGAACTTGACGCGGTCGGCGGTAGAGCCCTCGAAGCGGTTGTAAAGAGGAAGGACTTCCTTATCGACAAAGTCAACGTAGCATCGCATGTCGCGAAGCGCCTCGGGGCTATCCATCAAATTGTCGTAATCTTCATCGGCGTCGGAGTCAACCGACTCAATGCTTGAAGCCTCAGATGTTTGAGAAGCGACATCATCACCATCTTCAGTAGCCTCCTCGTCGACAACCTCTGCCTCAGTCTCTTCAGCGACATCGACAACCTCGGAGCTTTCGCTACCAATGTCCTCGAAGTCAGCCCACTTGTCCTCAAGAGTCGCAAGAATCTCTCGCATCTTGGGTTGGAAGTGGACCAGGGTCTTGAAGGGTCGCATAAATGTTCGGGGAGACGATCGCTTCTCGGTGTCGTTCATAAGAGCTGTCAAGTGGCCCAAGATGGGCTGGGACTGGATACGAATGCGCTGAATCTCAGAGTCGGAAGATGGTTGGCTATCCTTCTCGCGTCGAGCCTTCTCATAGGCATCGGTCTTGCGATGAGGCGTCTCAATAACACCACCGCCAGGGTAATACATGTACTTCTGACGGAGACGAGCCATCTCCTCACGTCGACGAAGACCATGCTCACGACGGATCTGAGCCTGGGTACCAGTACCCGACATCAGAACGTCAATGGCATAGTCAGGCTCATCGATGTCTTGGAATCTGTTCTTGAAGTTCTCAAAGTTGACCTTTCGGACTTCGGGAATCTTGGGGCGCCATTTGGCAGCAGTTCGGCGTCGGTCAGCGAGGATGCGCTCGCGTCGCTCTGCCTCTTGCTTGAGAGCCATGTATTCGAGATCATTCTCTTTGTGATTGCGTGTGTTGCGCGTGTTGTTTGTGGTGTTGCGACGGCCGCCACGCTTGGTAGCCCTTGTTTGTGAAGTACGCGCCATTGTGAATGAAGGAGAAATGATTGGAGTTGGTGTGAATGAAGATGATGGTGTTGAGACCTGGAGACGAATGTCTCTTATAACAAAACGCACATTGCAAAGGCCTCTGGCCTAATCAGGCAGCTCGCGCATGCCTGCATGCATTATCATCGTGAATTCGATACGACGATGATTGCCAAGATGCCTTGCCGGGCTGAGTCACTTGCCCGTCCGTGTTACACAGAAACCCCCTGTACTCTGGTAGGACTACAGGCAGCAATGCCGCTGAGGGTTGTGGCGAAGCGCCCAAGCGTCGCCTGGGTGTCAGAAAAGGAGTGGGCTCGTCTCCACATGAATGCGCCGTTTACAGTTCAAGGCTTTTTGTCATCCCCCGTCTCCACTAAAAGGGCCTCCCGCCAGCTCAGTCTCACCTCAGCGATCCCCCGCTAACGAGCCAATGGTTCCTGAGATGGTGTTTGAGGATTCACGGCTAGCAGATCCCTCAAGGCAGCAATCGGGTGACTTGGAATGCGGTGTATCGTGAATACGATCGAGGAGCCTATCAAGCCGTCATATAATTGAAGCTCCAATGGCTCATCGAATGATAATCATGCAGTCATTGCAGGCCGGTTTCACTAGTCCCGAATGAGCAATTTTGTTGTGACTGGAGGTAAAGTCCTAGTTCATCGAACGGCACTTCGGGTATCAAGCTGCAAGCCCGATCCTTTTCATGTGAGATCTCGGCAATTGCCAGTCGAGACATAGCGCGACGATGGATCTTCTGCTTGATGATAGAGAAACTTACAGTTTATCCATCTGGAAGAGTGATTGGCTCAGTATCGTAAGAAACCCCAGCCGGAATAAGGTACCAATTCTAACGAGTCCAGGATTGCCTCTGGAAAACTCTTAGATTTAGACAAAATACCTTGGAATTGGTGGAATAAAATAACAGAAACTATTGTAACTTTGTATTTAATGTATCTTGTCCTGCGGTCCAAGAACTTGTCCTAATTCGTGGTCGGAAAGTTACTCAAGCGACCGCCATCGACGACTATAACTGTGCCGTTACAATATCCACCCGCCCGAGATGCTAGATATAGAAAAGTTCCTGACATATCCTTCTCATCTCCCATTCTTCGAAGCGGTGCCATTGACGTTGGCACGGCACCAGGCTGTCCTGACTCATCGGTATACATCTTGACAATTGGTTCTGACATCTCGCTGGGGAATACTGTGAAACGTTAGAATGCCACTTTTCGAGATTTCCATGAATTGACTCACATCCAGGAGCAATGCAGTTGGCTCTGATATTCCACTGGGGAAGGGCAACGGCAAGCTGCTTGGCTGCTAGAACAGCTCCAGCCTTGGACTGCCCGTATGCCCAACCGCCGGGGGCTTTCTTGTTGAATGCGGCGATGGAGCTGGTGACAATGACTTGTGACGTCTGCTCGACATTTCCCTTCTCGTTGCCCTTCTTCAGAAGTGGGAGAAAAGCCATGCTGGTGAACCAAACCGACGCGGTATTGATGGCGAAAGTGTTGACATAATCGCCGAAATCAGTGTCAAAGTTGGACTTGGCCCATTCTTCCAAGGTTGTTTCGGGAGTAATTGGCTTCACCTGAGGTCCTCCAATACCAGAGTTGCACACCAACAGGTTGACGTACCCAATGTCCTTCTCAATCTGAGAGACCATGTTCTGCAGATCTGACTTGGAGGTGACGTCGCACTGAACCCCAACGACCTTGTCGCCCAATGAGCTGGCGACTTCATCGAGCTTTTCCTTCCTTCGACCAGCGATGTAGACCTTTGCGGCACCATTCTGGAGTAACGCCTTGACGAACATGAGGCCGATGCCTGTAATACGATCAGTTGTGATCTGTGCTTTGAGGGGTTCACTGACCTGAACCTCCGCCTGTCACGACCGCGACAAGGCCATTGAGGCTGAAGAGTGAGCCAGCGCTGAGTTGTTCTGAAGACATGATCGCTATGTGATTCGAGAATGGATTCTATAGAGAGCAGAGTCGTTAGTCGGGGATCTCGAAAGTTGAGGCAATTCATTGATCGTCGAGCCCCGCTTACGCAGCCAAGCTGTCATATCCTCGTTATCGATTCAACCCCGCTCTCATCTCAACCAACACCTACAGTATTCTATGATCCCCGTCGCACGCAATATTCTGCTTTCATTATATGTTTCTTTGTACCCCAGTCTCTAATTTTAATTTATATGAATACTCTTATGGAGTTGGACCTCCGCGTAGGTTAGACTGGCAGCCATAGCCGCGGCTCGGTTCGGCCGAGAACTCCACTAGATCGCTTGCAATTCCGAGACCCGAGATTACTACCGCCTGAACCGTATACTAGGAAGGGAAGCATACTAGCTACTAGTAATTGGGTAATGTATAAACTTTTGACTGATGTAATCATGAAAGACTGGACAGGGTTCAAGCAACCAATATCAGTGTAGAAGCTCAGCGAGGTTCGCTGGCAGCACCCGAGTATGGTCTATGCGGAAGCTGCGGAACGACAAGACATCCCGGTATCTTAGCTATCAAAAGCTTAAATCGACACGTGTAACTGATAGCTAATAATATATTTGTTATGTTCTGATCTTAGTGGCATGATGGCATCCAAAATCATACCGTTGTCGTAAGCGAAAGCACTAGGCAAGTCAGAAAAGTCTGAATAACGATGAATCGCACCTGGACGTACATGATACGACGATATATAAATGTCAAAGGTTGACTCGATATGCATACTTACACTTAATCAACTCAATCCTGAACATTTCTTCTCCTCTCAATGACTACAGAGCTTCCAACATACTCGAAACAAACATACCTACCTATAACTGAATCGTCACGAGGACACCTCCTCACTGATAACCAGAGCTTGCAAAAGCTCGGGTTAGACAGCTCTCAACCTGCGACCTGGGAAGATGGCCTACGCAGTCCCGATGTCGAAAGTGGAGAGTGGGAGTGGTGGTACGCCGACGCACATCTTCAAGATGGATGGTTTCTCCAGGTGGCCTTCTTCTACATAACAGAAGGAGACGGTCCCAAGACGGGACTCATTGATCTGAACATCGCCAAAGACGGCAAGAAACTTTGTGACTTGCATAAGCGCATTGGCAGTCTCCCTGCCGAAATTGTCGTGGCAAAAGGTCATTGTGATCTGCAGTATCGTAAGAGTTACTTTCGCAGTGTCAATGGTCTGGGCGAGTATCACATCTTTGTCGACCCCGATGAGATGGAAGGATTCGGTTTCGACGTGGTGGTCAAGAGAACTACTCCATCGTATCGTCCGGGCTCAGGCCGATGGGACGTTGAGGGTCGCCACTTCTCATGGTTCGTAGCTGTTCCTGGCGGCCAACTGACCGGAGAGGTCACTGTCAACAACACCAAAACCAAGGTTGAAGGCAATGCCTACCATGATCACAACTGGGGCAACGTCCCGATGGAGACGATCTTGGATAACTGGCTCTGGGGACGCGCTGATGTGGGTGGGCTGTCTATAGTTTCCGCCTCGGTGCGATTCCGCCAAGACTGTGGTGGTCGTGAGGTCCCTCTACTCTTCGTCGTCCGCGGGAACGAGGTCCTTGTGGATGTGAGCGACGACCAACTTGTGTGCTTGGAGGGAGTCAAGATCGCACAGCCAGATACAGGCAAGCCGACCAGCTCTGATTGTATTTACCTGGTCAAGACAACGGGTGACAACCTTGCGCAGGTTCGCTTTGACGGACAGGAGAAGGTGATCGCGTCTTTCCCTTACCCAACTACGAGTCAGGAGTGGGAGACATGGTATACAAGGTATGCTGGGTTGGTAACGATCAATATCATAGATGGAAACAAGCGGGTATATGTCTCTGATCATGGCAGCTTGGAGGTGATGGACTTCTTCGGCCGAAGGAAGGTATGAAGGGGATCATGGGCAGAACCTTGTTTCATCATCATCCCCAAAACCAGTGTTGATTAGTTTACGACATTGCAGATCTACATATGACTAAGGACTTAGGGACAACACATCTCATCTCTTTATATTTAATCATGGGCTTTCAGGCTGGCAGTGAAGGCTTGTGGCATGGCCAACTCTTTTTTACTTTCCATTTCTGTGGTACAGCTGCTCTGCACGCAAACTATACTATTATACAAACATTTAGCTCCTATCTACACGTCAAAATCTTTTTCGGGCATGGCTACAATTGAAGCTTACAAAATTGCACCTTCATTCGCCGAGACCAACAGTTATAGCCACGGCTCGGCTCGGCCGCGAGTCCGGCAGTCAATTCCGATTCCGAGACTTGATAATGTCAGATCTCCAATCTTCTCACACACCAGGGAAACACTTCAGCGAAGAGTATTGGGATTTTGGTTAGAGTTGAAATATTCATAGACGAAGGACGTAGTGAGCAGTGCAGCATATGAGGTTGCAGGGTGACACAGGCCAGGCCAAGCCACCTAAGACTGAGGCTGATTGCACAATCACAAATCTGCCTTGGCTGAAGCCTAGGCAGACATGATCAATCTAGATAAAATACATGTGAGGTGGATGAGAGAATTTAACATTTCTACACAGGTAAATAGCCACCATAGAGATACCCATTCAATACTCTGCCCTTAACGCCGCGATCTCCGACGCTTGATCCACGACCAAGGCCACCAGATCGACTCCATGGCACAAGATAAAAAAACCGGGCATCCGGGACCAGGACAACAGCCCAGCAATATAAATGAAAAAACTGTACGACAAGCTTCGAAAGCCGACGTGTCGGCCATGATCGAAAGAATCTGCAACAGGTCGGGCGAAGATATAGCTGCCGACTCAGAGAGGCTTGCTGCGGAAGCAAAGCGATTTTATGAAGAACAAATGCGCATTCGGTCACAGAAGCAAAGAGAGCAGATGATTTACATTGCGAAACTGGCTCTGACCGTCGCTTTTATTCTTGGGGCGTGGCATTGGCTCTGCTAACGAGTCTCGGATTGGGGGCAATGTGGAATCTTCTGTTCATTTATCTGGTTGGAACTCACTTTAGAGGACTGAGGCAGTGGACACGAGAGGATCGTGAGCCTCGGCTGGTAGATAAAATGGATAGCAAGGGAGCCCAAATGTTAGTTGCGCTGATCACGCCATCTCGACCCCGCCCAGGCTTAAATGAGGTCATTTTGTCTTTTATCAACTTATTGCCTCAAGAAAATCTTTCCAAACTTCAGGAGCAGAATCAAGACCATCCGTGATCATACCCACCAATACGAAGCATCATGAGTGCACAAAGCTCAGTCGTGCAAGGGCTCCAGGCGCAGCAGCCAACTGGCGCTAAGATAACGCCCAAAGTCCTGCTTATCGCTATGGTGAGTGAGACTTGGTTTTTGGGATAGCATTGAACTAATGGTGACAAGTTCTACGAAGAATCGAGGAATTGGCTTTCTCCTGATAGTGCTCTTCAGTTCTCTCGTACAGTGCGCGTTCCGGGCTTGGCTAGGGGCTACGAAGATATCCATGTCACAGAGAATGGCGAAGTCGCACTTTTGGTAGTCGGAACTGCCCGTAAGAATTCAACCCCCCTCAAAAGCCTCCTCTCTGACCCGAGACAGTTATCAACGCGTCTTTGTCGATCAGTGCTCTGCTGGCATCGCCGCTCTTCGACCTCACAAAGTCATACTTCTTATTGACCGGCATTGCAGGCGTTAATCCCAGGCGAGCTACTATTGGCTCTGTCGCCTTTGCCAAGTTCGCCATTCAGGTTGATACGCAGCTTGAGTTTGATGCGAGAGAAGTCCCGGAGGAATGGGGGTCAGGGTATGTTCCTATGGGAGCAGACAGGCCTGACCAGTTTCCTGGTATTGTGCATGGCTCTGAGGTGTTTGAGCTTAATGCAGACTTGAGAGACTACGCTCTTTCCGTTGCCAAGACTGTTGAGCTTACGGACTCACCCAAAGCTGCTGAACATCGAGCTTTGTGGAAGGACTCTTCTGGTGGTGTTTTTGACGCAGCGGCTCAGGATCCAACTGTTCTTGAGGGAGATGTTCTGTCTTCCAATACCTTCTGGCATGGTCATCGAATCTCTGAAGCTATGGAGAAGGTTGCAAGAGTCTATACTTCAGGACAGGGAGAGTACACAATGACAGCTCAGGAGGATAATGCCCTTCTGGCTGGTCTCTTGAACGCAGCACTTCAAGGGAAGGCTGACTTTTCGCGAATCCTCCTGATTCGATCTGCTTCCAACTTCGATCGAGGACATGAGGATAAGCCCCATCAACTTCCTTTCGTTATGGACAAAGGTGGCTTGGGGCCATCTACTCGCAATCTCTATCTTACTGCTCTCAAGGTAATTGAGGGGATCTTGGAGGAGTGGTCCACCAGATTCGAGGCTGGCATCCCTGCCCAGAATTATATCGGTGATATCTTTGGCTCACTTGGTGGAACACCTGGTTTTGGTGATAAGCAAAATGTTGAGCAGATAAGATCCCACTAAAGATGACTATGGACTTACTTCCGATCCTACATAGATTCCTTTCTAACTATGTAGAGTTGAGGCAGCCAATTGGCGCTTAAGGCTAATAGATATACAAATGGGGATATAAATGACAATGGAATGAGACACATTCATACTAATTAGTTGCCAGACCTATAAGCGTTTTCGTAGATCTAATGCAATTGGAAATTTGTCGTCTCGAAACAAGAGTTTACTTCAGCTACCAGCCAAAATAAGGTAGCTTATCAGGCAATATCCTCAAGTCCTTTATGGTAGGAGTAAAAGTTTATTCGAATAGAAGCAGGTGCAGAATTCATCGAGGAATCCAGGTGAATATTCCCGGACTCAGGTGCTTTGACTCACTTATCGATCAACGAGTAATCATTGCTTTACTTGTTCACGAGGTTTTGGGTCTGAATGTTAAGCTTCCGATATATCCGCTTAGCACGGGTACTCGAACTATCTGAGCCTGTTGTTCTTTTACCCCCAAAGCCTGTGCTATGAACTCAAATAAGATGAAGTGTCCATGCCGCGGAGCAACCAGTGAATCCATTGCAAGAATCATTGATTCCTCTTGAAACTTTGTCGCCTCCATTCGGGAATAAAAGCGCCAAACACATAGGTAATAACAGATAGAGTTTCGGACCGCACTTAACAAAACAGGTTTGCGAGGGATTGCAAATTTTCGTTCTCTGTTCTTGGAGGTGAGACAGTGGAGGGCTGTTGATTGGGTGCCGTTTCAGTCGTAGTTCGACTTGGAGGGCGAAGCGTCGAGCCGCGGAGATGCGCTATTCTCATGATGATATGATACGTATGATCTGACTGAAAGGCATTCCACTTCACAAGACGTGTGGTCTTGCTTCTCGCAAAGCCGAGAAATGTCCTAGTCTTCGCCTCTCTAGTTGAACATCTGCTAGCTTAGCCCTAACCGCCTTGAAATTTAAATATTGTTTCTTGGGCGTCACCATCGTTGTTTTAGGAGTGTGGTTAAATAAAGGACATCCATTTAGCAATGAATAAGCCCCAACCTATTTATAAAGGGCTGATTCTATAGGGAAGTAGCTACTTGGCTCAGAATTGAGAAATGCAAGTTGACGTTTTCAGGTGACCATTTTGGGCTCACCGGTGATCAGGGCTATGGAATCAAGGTCAACCACTAAACCATGTCCGTCCCATCATGCGTCAGTAACAGCTGTCATATTACAAAGCACTCAAACATAGATCTCCGCGCTCTAGTACTATTTGGTGAGCCATATCATGGCCTGGTAATCGCAGTATAAAGATCGACCAGGTCTGCTTACTGCTAGGGTTTGGATAATATGAACCAACAATTATTCAATATTTGCAACTACTTCCACTTTATCCTATTTCACTATGTCTCGCATGGTGACGACATGCTGGACCCTTGCTCCAGTAACCAGTCAACTGCTTCCTATTGCCAGTAGAGCTGCTGCTTCTACTGCTTTCATCAGAAACCTCTCACCTCCAGCCAGGCGGGCTCCGGTAATCGGAGCCAGATCCTTTTCATCGAATACTAGGTCCAATAGTCGAGTCAGTAATCTTCGTCTTACTCCAGCGCTGGCTGTATCCACGGGGCTTGCCCTCAGTTACTATCTTTACCAACGAGGCCCCCAGCCAGTGAAGCTGGGCCTGGCGCCAGAGAAGCCAGAGAAGCCAAAATGTTCCCATTGCGTGGGCGAGAAGCCAGAGGTGATCCAAGAAAAGGCTGTTGGATGTTGTGAAGACGAACAAACCACTACGTACCAGGAGAAGCCTCTTTCATGCTGCGTCGATGATGAGGTAAGTTACATCACTGACTCAGGCTTGGGTATAGCTGACCATCCCAGGCATCCATAGCCATGGTACCTGCTATTGGCGGAGATCATAAGCACAAGATCTTCGAGACAGTTGACGACGAGACATTGCTGATCTCAAAGCTCCCCAAAGAAGACGCCATCCTCACAACGGCGCCAAATGTTCCTCCTTCTATCACAAGAGACCATCCTGCTCTTGTCAGGGTTCCGCTGGTAACTACAACTAAGCTAGCGCAGCTGACCAGCCAGTATAAATACGAACAGTGGACTTTCAACGGCACTGTCCCTGGCCCTTTCATTCGGGCCAAAGTCGGAGATGTCGTGGAGCTGAGCCTCACAAATAAAGACCCCGCAGGCAATCCTCACAATATCGACTGCCACGCATTCACTGGCCCTGGTGGTGGTGCCGCTGTTACTACCGCTGAAGAGGGCGAAACCAAGGTCGGCCGCTTCAAGCTCCTTTACCCCGGTCTCTACGTGTATCATTGCGCCGCCGCGCCTGTTCCCGTTCACATTGCCAACGGCATGTACGGCCTCATGTATGTGCAGCCGGAAGGCAATGACCTACCACCCGTGGACAAGGAGTATTATGTTATGCAGAGCGAGTTCTACCATGAGCCACCAGAGGTTGATGATGACGGTCGACGATCCGAAATTGTCGAGTTCTCATATCCCAATGGTCTTCGTGAAGAACCCCAAGTCGTTGCCTTCAACGGTAGCGAGTCTGCCTTGACAAGAGATCATCCTCTCAAGGCTCATGTCGGTGACGATGTGAGAGTCTTTTTCGGAAATGCTGGACCAAACCTGACTAGTTCATTCCA
Source organism: Fusarium oxysporum f. sp. lycopersici 4287 (assembly GCF_000149955.1). NCBI lineage: Eukaryota > Fungi > Ascomycota > Sordariomycetes > Hypocreales > Nectriaceae > Fusarium > Fusarium oxysporum. The sequence continues at coordinate 1,165,993 of NC_030996.1, read as the reverse complement.
CATCATCGGCACGCACTTCAAGAATGTGTACCGAGATGGTGGCGTGACCAGCAACCCATCAAAGGGTATTCAGACCGTTTCTGTTCCTTGCGGTGGGTCAACGATCGTCGACATGAAGATGGCTGTCCCAGGAACGTATACACTGGTTGACCATTCCATTTTCCGTTTAGACAAGGGTGCAGTGGGCTTTCTCAACGTTTCTGGACCGCAGAATCCGGGGGTCTACCAGAGTTCCCAACCGCCAAGGCCATGTGTGGGTTGCAAATTGCACTCCTGATCAGATCATGAACTTCTTTGAAATGGAGCTAGCAGGCATGAGCAGCGGCTGAATAGCTATAGGTTTAGCATCTCCGGCTTTCGAGGTGACGACTTGATCCGCGTTCTACCTGTCTTTTTGGGTTTAGTTTGGTTGAGGGCGCAGTTTGGGTGGGGACATCGTGTATGAAGGTATTCACAGGAGCGTTGTCAATGACTTATGAGGTTTAAGAGCGAAGAAGGTTATCTCAAGAGTTTGATGACTTGAACGGTTTCAGTTTGATTATATCCATATTGGAAAGATTTTTCATTGGCGTCATGCACTTTTCTTAACTTAATGCACCTAGTATGATGGATGGTTCAAATTGAGGCATCAGAACACTTTCCAGATATCTTGTATGCCAGGTGCAACATCGAATCACAAAGGTTCGTTTTCTCATCAGTGCCAGGCATCCACCACATGGTCTTATATACAATGGCGCCTGTTGCAATTCCAAAAGCAGATAAGACAGCGACTCCTGACAAGGCACTCATCAGATATCGTTTAGTGACTTCTGCCTCATGATTCTCCCAGCCAGAAGCTTTATTGACGTGAGGAAAGGGCCCGTCAGGAACTGGCTTGTCTAAGAACTTGCACAAAGGTTCCCACCCGTCTTCGACAGTCCATTCGAGGAGTTTTTCTTTCGGAACGAAGCCGCGGATCATGTTGCAGTGTTCTATGTTTTGGTTAGTACTGCCATTCTTGACGATCATTGAGGCACTTCTTGGAACGTAATGCGAGTTACCTACCCTTGTAAACCCATTTGCCATTCCTCGCAATTCCTGTCTCAATGTTGCCGTCCAGGGCCCGAAACAGGCCGGGCCACATAAACCGTTCATAAACATGCCAGCCCCAGAACGGTACCTTCCCGAGACAAGACAATATATATAGTGCCCAATTCTCATGGACGCTCACTAGAGTCTTCACAGCACTCTCGTGCCACGCATCCAAGTCTCTGCGGTAGTTGAGGACAACCTTCGCATCGGGGTATGCGGCGATGAGTTCGGCCGCAAACACTGAACCAGCGGCATCTGTGACAGCTACAGAGTGTCCGAGGACCTCGTCAAACTCTTCTTTTGTAATGGTAGTGTTGCCATCGAGCGAGCCGAACCATCTCCGCTATGTGAGTAACTATGCACAATGATGAAGAATATTGACTGACTTCTTTCGGCATAAGCGAACCCATTTCGATGAGTAATTTGGCGTCTCGTACACGATGTCCCAGCCGTGATAGGTGTGATCGTATCCAAGCTTCAAAAGCGCGGTCTGGAGAGACTCGGTCGCAGTCCTGGGTAAGCCTACGCAGAGCACCTCCATAGGCTTCGTGCGTTTTCGCGGTGGAGGTTCTGGCACTGCATAGACATAGTTTTCGAGGAAGCGCCACCACCAACTGTTGAGAGACGGCATTTTACCGTATTTTCCGTTGTCGATGTATGTTGTAGGATAATTAGCATGGTTAGGATGAAACCGCGTAAGGTCGATGACGTAGAGTCAGACATGGGGTCTTGGCTGGGTAATTACGAGGTCTCAGCCGACGCCTTCGTATTCTTGCATGAATAGTATGTATATGTGCATATCTTTCATTAAGCAGCTCGAATCTCCTTATATGTCTTATTCTAGTCCCTGCTTTCCCACTGAGCCCTTAAGTCTTGTCGCAAACTTGATGTTGGCCAGGCATCTTCTTGGTCGACCTTCCTCAAGACATTTATCGCCGCATCTCGTTCCGCGTGATCTGTGATCCATGACCCGACTGTTATAAACGAAATTAGTCCCCAATCCAGATGTCAACATGTCTTTTCTTACATAGCGAAAGGGCCAGGCACGTCATCCCTCTGGCAGGCGGAACCGGACTTGAAGAGGCGAGACCACACAGTAATCTCAGGAAATGTAGTATTTTTATCTAGAGGCAGTCAGTCATAAAACTATAGCCGCGAAGCGGTCAGTCTGACTCTGATTTCCTTCTGACATTCTAGGTACTGAGTACCAACTTTCGGCATGCGGGGATCATGGACGAGTATCATAAGCATGGCGAAATAGTAATGGCTCAAAGCAAATACTACACGTAGTCAGAGATGCTACTGGTGCATGCCCGGGAAGATTACTGACCACAACTATCTAGGAGCACAGAAACGATGGGAAATGATACTCCTTGGGATGGATCACGCTCTTGGTAAAAGACTGGCGTGAAAGTTTGTGGTTTCTGACGGTCCCAATCTTCCAAGCGGACTTCGAGGGATGTATACCGTTGAATTGAGGATCCTTCGTGGCTAAAGCAGTATTCAACGACCTCAGCCTCAAGATAGAGTACTCGCTTGGCCCAAGTTGTTTCGTCTGTGGGTGAGGAACTGCGATCGATTCCCAGTCGGTTGACATTAGTTCTGGGTACCCTCTGGTTAATGACAGCATTGAAAATATCCTGGCGCAGGTGAATCCACAGTGCTGCCTGTCGGAACCCTTCCCAAGGCAGATCTTGTCTGAACGACTCAGCGACTGATGCGTAGCCTCCCAACAAATGTCTTGCATCATCTCTCCCGTGGATAGGTGCTTAGAAAGGTAAGCAATGGCCATTTTCTAATACCGATGACTTACCACTGAGCTCCTCATACCATCGGAGGATGGTAGAGCATGCTAAAAATGCACCGTCTGTAATACTTTCACTGTCATTGAGCATAGGCAGCAATAAACTAATGCATTTCTCATGATATGCTTCTCCATATCTCGCATAGTCCTGAGCGATGTCAGGGTCGTCCAAGAACCGACTTTTATGGCTGCTAGAGACAGCGAGTAATGAGTAGAGAAGGAGAGGACATCTCGGGGCGCGTCGAAGAGCTTCGTTGGTGAAGTCAGGATCTGTGACTTCGAACTACATAGCCACGATTAAAGATGAAAAGAGAAACTTAGGGGGGCTAACTTATGTTCTTACCCATGGTTTCGCTATGACTGTTTTGAAGTGGAGTAAGAGCTCCGCTCCGCGGTGGTCAATAGCTTGTCCGATCGGACGATCAAGATAGAGGGAACCGGGCTTCACTATGAAAGGCGGTGCAGTGCAGTCTCCACTGGGCAGGGTACCATCAATCTCGCTACAAAGAAGCTCGTTGATGCTGAGTGGGTTATTGCTCGGATTCTGGTAAGTTTGGTCATTGTCGATCGAACTCAGCACAGATGTTTGTTCTCGGGTCAGTGTCAGAGCCTGTGGACCTCTTGATGAAGAGGAGCCAAGATACAAGGCAGTATTTGAAGGTAAGGATGTCTCTAAACTATCAGAGTTGCTCTCCGTAAGTGGTAATGTTGTACTTCGATTTCGACGAGTTTTATCTCTTGTTTTTGAGGTCTTGGAGGTTTTGGACTTGATGCCTGGGCGAAATAGGAAGAATGATCCGGCTTTGCATTCTTTCTTAGACTTGGTGCAGTTCGAGCAGGGTAGGCTAGTTGAGTTGCCTATTGGAGACTGTATCAGAATGGTTACGATATCTTGTTCTAACATCAAGCCTATACTTGCATTTCAAATGACGATCTTGACATGTTTGGCTGTGAGTTACGTCAGTTCAACCCATACCCGAGGAACGCTGCAGAGAGGATGCAGTGTACCAGGCTGTGTGCTGTGATCTTCGACCCATGTTACCGCATCGATTGCTTAAGGAATTTGAGGTGACAGAATGACCGCGTTATTATGAGCAGAATTGGGAAAATATGCTCGAGAACTGAAGGTCCCATAAAGGAAAATCTGGTCGAGGGGACTTTTATGTGGCTGCCTACGCTACGCTAAAAGGGCGGGGTGCAGCACTGCTAAATTGCCTCTTTGGGTGTTTCTGCCCGAGCTTCTTTGTCAGTTGGTCCGATGCTGTACCTTTCACTACGCCGCAAAGTATAATTCGACGACATCAGAGAGTGATATCATTCTCGATCCTCAAAGAGGTAATTTTGATCGAATGTCGGGAATTGGCTGACTGGCAACTGCCACTATCGAAAACTCGGTTGGAAATCTAGACCAGAATTGCTCACATGAGTAATTGTGTCCGATGTTGCCTCACATATATCTCACCCAAATATAAATATTATGAGATAATCTACTGCAAAACATGTCTTACAGCGCATTCAGCTTTCCAATGGTCTCTTATCATGTTTTCGCTACCGATAAACGCAGCAGAGTTGGCATTCCTTATCCCTCTCACTTTAGTAGCGTTCCTTGTCTTGAAGCCACTTCTTTACTATCTTCTTGATCCTCTCGACCTGAGAAAATATCCATCCCCCAGCTTCCTTGCAGCAACCACTCATTTCTGGATCCTCAAGGAAACATGGCTCCAACGACGCTCCAGAAGTATCCATCGTCAGCACGAAAGACTTGGTGATGTCATCCGAATTGCGCCTAGTCTCATCATCTTCAACATCCCGAAAGCCGTGCCTGACATATATGGCCATGCTGCAGCTCGAAAGCTTGTGAAAGACACATTTTATGACAAGATTTCTGGTGAAGAGCGCGATATTGTCAACGTCATTGATCATGGTGACCATTCTCAGCGAAGGAAATACCTTTCCAACTCATTCGCTCTCAAAACTGTTACGGATATGGAGCCTGTCATCGGGCAAAATTTCCAGAGATTGCTGGACCACCTTGACGGTGTTGCAGATCAGAGCACTAATATTCCTTCCGGTCAGACAATAGACATTCGGCGATGGTAAGGAAACTTTCCGCCGGGACCCAATAAACTAATCAGGCAAAGGTTCAACTACTTTACTTTGGATGTCATCGGCGATATGGCTTTTGGCCTCCCTATGGGCTTCCTGGGAAATGGAGGCGATGCGACAAGAGTGAAATCTGCTGGAAGGCAAGAATACTGTATCCCCAGTACCATTGATACACTCCATCGAGGGACAAGGTTATCTACGACTTTAGCTCAGCTATCCAGTATACGATGCGTCAAACTTGTCAAACGACTCTGCAATACCACGAACTGGCTGAAACAATCAACTGGAGCCCAGGGTATCGAAGACTTTGATAACGTCTGCATTGACCAGTTGAGTGAAGTAAATGATATGCCAGCCTTGACGTTGGCAAACTAACTGACGCTGCACTCAGAGACTGGGCAACGGCTCGCCAGATCGTTCTCAACAAGACTTCATGAGCAAGATTCTAAAGGACCGTGAGGGCAAAGACCGAGGACTTTCATTTGAAAGACTTCTATCTGAGTCCATCGTCTTTATGAATGCTGGTAGCGAAACTACTGCTGCTGCTCTTTCAAGTACCCTATACTTTTTGCTCTCAAATCGAAAATGCTTCGAGAAGCTACGAGCCGAGATCGACGCCAGACTAGGACCAAATCACAACGGGATTGTCTCATACGATTCTGCTAAGGACCTTCCATATTTGAGAGCATGTATTGACGAGTCATTGAGACTTCGACCCCCAATTGCCTACGCTCTGCAACGTCTTGTGGTCTGTCCCCAAGGCGCAATTATAGCGGGCCATCACATCAAACAAGGAACGACTGTTGCAGTTTCACCATGGACTATTCACCGGAACAGGAAACTGTATAAGAACCCTGATGAATTCGATCCGGAGCGCTGGTTTGACCCAGAGCAACTGTCCAATCTCAGAAGGTACTACATCGTGTTTAGTCAGGGACCGCGTCAATGCCTTGGCAGGCACATTGCGATTGTTGAACTGCAGATATTGATTTCAACCCTGGTACGGAGATACAACATGTACTTGGCAGACCAAGAGATGAACTTCGTCATCTTTGATCGATTCAACTCGAACCCTGGACCCCTTTCTGTCAAGGTGGAGCGGCGGGTATTTGTGGACTAGCCAGGTTTGGGCATTGAAATGGGAGAGATACATAACTGTAGGAGAGGAAGAGGCATTCAATGTATCTGTACTGTCTTTATAGGATATCTGTAGATAAACTCAATTATGAGACTGGAATATCCCCTCATGGACCAGATGAGATCGACCCTGATGCTATCCTAATCGGCTCCGTGCTATCTTGAGTCACACTTTCACAGGTAGGTCAAAGCGGCGAATGCCAAGTTGCGCCAACGACTTCCGGCCCGACGATCTCTCTCCTGTTATGTCCTCACATATACCCGATTTAAGAAGCTCGCTAGAAGCCAAGACCATAGTCAAGCTTATCTGACACTCCAATCAAAGACCCTATCGCCAACACTTTATTTGCACCTCCGTGGTCGACATCGCACTAGTCATTAATACCGAGATAGTGATGAGGTTTTAGGCCTTGATTCGCGGAATCAGCGATACCCCTGTCTGCTAGCTGAGCGCTAAACCAGGTATCTCGCATGCATAAACTAAGCATACTCTCTAGTGCAAACATAAGAACCTTAGGATATTCCCGTATGGGTAATGTGTCCGAATCACGCGAGCGCATTAGAAAGAGGATTAGGTCCAGGGGTACCAGGGTCACACGAGGCCTCTACCGCCGATCAACTCAGCACTATCTCGCATTCATCCCATCATATTGCGCTATATTGCTCCCTTTGCCGGATCGACACTATGATTTTCCCTAACAAGGGGGTTCATCCCGTCCAAGGAAGTCAGCGCACCTTTCCCTTTGTGAGGAGCGGCCCCGAACGAGATAGCGGTCATGGCAAAGCAAATGGCGGGGGAGGCCGATGTTCGCTAGGAGAAAAGGTACGGGAAGGATTAAGCAGGTCCAAGCATTCGAGGTGATAAGAAAATGATGACAGCATATAACCCCGCGGCTGCACCTGAACCCCAGCATTGGCAGCCTTCATGCCCTGGCATACCGTTGGACCCTTGAATACAAACATCTTTGCAACGTCTATGAGCTATTTTCGTCTTAATGAATCGTTCTGAACAGGAATAACATTTTCAGAGTTAGATTTATGGACCTTGATACCCAACTCCAATCATCAGCGACATAATCAAGGAGGAGCATAGTCTTACAAGGTAGCTAGCCAAGATATTTCGAGGCTAACTCCGCTACAAGTCTGTCTTGGCAGTGGCACTTTTGCTTGATACTATTCACCCACTATCACTTTCCTTACTTGGACACCTCGGCCGCCGTGACGGTTTAGGAAGCTGAATAGTCTCTATCCAAACTCAACGTTATCACGCAAGACTTGGTGTTGATGATATGGATGATTGGATCTAATTGTATTATCAATCAACTTAAGGTGTATTCATGCCGATCTGTGTATAAATACACTTGGAGATCACCACGATAATCAGCTTTACTATCCTCATCCACACAGCCTCATCTCCTCTTGTATCTCTCTGTTCATCATGACTAGCATCCGCCGCCTCGCTCTGGCTCTTGGAGCTCTGCTCCCCGCAGTCCTCGCTGCTCCTGCCGATATCCTCTCCAAGCGACAGGCTGTTCCCGACAAGTACATCATCACCCTCAAGCCCGACGCCTCTGACTCCTCTGTTGCGGCTCACTTGAACTGGGTTGGTGATGTCCACCGCCGCAGCCTCAACAAGCGTGACACTTCCGGTGTTGAGAAGACTTTCAACATCAGCAGCTGGAGCGCTTACTCTGGCGAGTTCGACAAGTCCACCATTGCTGAGATCAAGAAGAGCCCTGAGGTTCGTTTAAACATCTAGTCTTAGTCATTCGATCGCTTACATGCTATAGGTTGCCTTCGTTGAGCCTGACTACACTATGTACCTCAGCTACGAGGAGTCGGAGCCCGAGCTTGCTGACCGTGCTCTGACCACCCAGTCTGGTGCCCCATGGGGTCTCGGTACGATCTCTCACCGAACCTCCGGCTCTACCAGCTACATCTACGACACCACTGCCGGCCAAGGTTCTTACGCCTACGTCGTTGACAGCGGTGTCCAGGTCAGCCACACCAACTTCGGTGGCCGTGCTTCTCTTGGTTACAACGCTGTTGGTGGTGCTCACGAGGATACCCTCGGTCACGGTACTCACGTTGCCGGTACCATCGCTGGTACTACCTACGGTGTCGCCAAGCGGGTAAGTCAAATATTCTACAACCGTGCTATCCAGAGACTAACCAGCTTTCTAGGCCAACATCATTTCTGTCAAGGTCTTCGCTGGCCGTGAGGGATCTACCTCCACCATTCTTGCTGGTTTCAACTGGGCTGTCAACGACATCACCTCCAAGAGCCGTGCTGGTCGCTCTGTTATCAACCTGTCTCTTGGCGGTCCCGCTTCTCAGACCTGGACCTCTGCCATCAACGCTGCCTACAACTCTGGCGTCCTCTCTGTTGTTGCTGCCGGTAACGGTGATGACGCCGGCCGACCTCTTCCCGTCTCTGGCCAGTCTCCTGCCAACGCTCCCAACGCTCTGACCGTTGCTGCCATCGACTCCAGCTGGCGCCCTGCTTCTTTCACCAACTACGGTGCTGGTGTCGACGTCTTCGGCCCAGGTGTCAACATCCTCTCCACCTGGATCGGCTCCAACTCTGCTACCAACACCATCAGCGGTACCTCCATGGCCTGCCCTCACGTTGCCGGTCTTGCTCTGTACCTCCAGGTCCTTGAGGGTCTCTCCACCCCCGCCTCCGTTACCAACCGTATTAAGTCTCTCGCCACTACTGGCAGAATCACTGGTACTCTCAGCGGCTCTCCCAACAGCGTTGCTTACAATGGTAACGGTGCTTAAATGTGATGAGATTATCCTAGAGGATATGGATAGAATATATCAATATTGTAAAATCAATACTACCGATATTTTAAGGTTACCTCTGAATAGACCCACTTGAATATGTATTTAGTTTGGCCCAGGCTTATCATCATAAGCTTAGGTAAAATCATGACTAGTATGAACTACAATGTATAACTTATCATCATAACTTTAGGTAAGTTTGTAATAATATACTCTAATATAAACAACTCTACACTTACTAGGGGATATGTATTTCACGTCAGCGTATATTGGAAAAGCATAGAAATCTTCATCATTGACAGAGAAATTGAGAGAAGAAAGAAAGTTGTCAATTTGTGAGTTGAGGCTCGTACTACTGATACATATGGGGGATTTAGGAAATAGGTTTTAGCGACCACCCAGAGCAGGGAGGCCAGGGGCACCGACAGGAGGGCAGGTGTGAAGAGTATAACACTCTTCGGTCTTGCCAATGACACATCGCTTACCATCGAAGATAGTGCCCTCGCCACACTCAGGTACCTTGGTGGAAATGCAAAGACCACCACTGGGAGTAAGACCTCGAGGGCAACGGGGAGGTTCGACAGAGACACACTTGCCACCCTTTCTGGTAGTGCCAGTAGGGCACTGAGGAGGAGTGACTGAGACACAGATATCATCTCTGAGCTCAGTTCCAGTAGGGCAACGGGGCTTGAGAGATGAGTCGCAAGTCTCAGTCTCAGAGTTGTACTTCATACCGGGAGCACAGCCAGGGTTCTTCTCAGAAGTACACTTGCTTCCGTTCCAGCTGGTACCAGGTTCACAGCGGGGAGGCTCCTTGGATACACAGCTGGTGCCGTCGAAAACAAGACCAGGTCGGCACTGAGGGTCAGAGTGATCGACGCAAGCACCGCCATCGAAAGACTTGCCAGGGTCGCAGATAGGCCGCTCCTTTGAAACACAGTTGGTGCCATCGAATTGCATGTTGTTGGGACAGGCTGGGACATCTTTCTCGGAGACACAGGTGGCACCGTTGAAGATGTAGCCAGGCCTGCAAATAGGACGATCGTTTGAGATGCAGTTAACCCCATTGAAAGAGCTTCCGGTCGGGCATTCTGGGGTAACGGAAGAAGTGCAGTCGTCATCATGGTGGTTGGTGCCACGCTCACAGACAGGAAGATCGGGGTACTTGCAGTATCGGCCAACAACAGTGGATCCACGGGGACACTGAGGACGCTCCTCTGAGATACAGTAATCGCCGGTCAGAGTGTGGCCAGGCTCGCAGACGGGAGGGGTGCTAGAGATACACTTCTTGCCGCTAAGAACGCTTCCGGGAGGGCAAGCTGCGCGATCTTCGAGGACACAGTTCTCTCCGTTGAAAACTGCACCAGGGCGGCAACGAGGGCTTTCAGAGATGATACACCGTCCATTGGTGTACTGTCCAGCACGGCATTGAGGAACAGACTGAACGATGCAGGTCTTTCCGTTCCACTTTCCGCCGGTAGGGCAGCTGGGCTCTTCAGTGGGGCTAACCCAGCAGCGGCCCTTGTCATAGTGAGTGCCAGGAGGGCAGTCATCCTCATGGTCAACAGACTTGAAGCAGGTGTCTCCGTTGAAGTCAAAGTTTTTGTAGCAGCAGGCCGACTTTCCACTGGTCTTGTCGGAGACGATATAGGTTCCGCTAGGGCAGGAAGCCTTGCTTTCAGAGACGCAGACTCTTCCTTCGAGGTTGAATCCAGGAGGGCAAGAGGGCTTGTCTTCACAGACCTTGCCATTGAAGAAGCCCGGCTCACAAGATGGGGGCTTCTCGGAGACACAGGCAGTGCCATCAAAGCTGGATCCGGGAGGACATCTTGGCTTTGACTCATGGGTGCATACCCCCTTGTTGATGACATAGCCGGGAGGGCAAGATGGAGGGGCTTCGCCAATACAATTGCCGTCGGCGAGTTTACTGCCAGGAGGGCAAGCCGGCGGCTTTGAATCAACACAGCTACCATCCTCGTACTTGAAAGGGGCAGGGCATTGAGGCTTGCTGCTTGAAGTACAAAGACGGTTCTTGAGAGTGAATCCTGGAGGGCATCCAGCTTCAGAAAGGGAGACACAGTTCCCGTCCTGATATTTGAACCCAGGGTTGCAACGTGGTTCGGCCTCAGACTCGCAGGACTCGCCGTTGAACCGGCTACCAGGAGGACAGCTAGGTGCAGTACCGATACAGTTGCGACCATTGTAGATCAGACCATCAGGGCACTTAGGTGGCTTCTCGCTGATGCAAGTATTTCCCTCAAGACGAGTACCCTCAGGGCAGACAGATGAGTGAGGGAAAACACAGCCAGTACCATCGTTGACAGTTCCAATGGGACAGCAACGGCTGTTACCAGAAGCATCTTGGACAGGCACAATCTGGCTCAGGTCGATGGACCGAGCTGGACGAGTGCTTGGGATGTCAAGCTGCGGAGGTGGACTGGAGCCATTGCTGAGAACGGAAGGCAGTCCAGCTTGCTGAACCATGAGACGAGCATCGAACGGAACGTCCTTTGCTGCGCTGCTCAGCGCAAAGCTGGAGAGTGCGATGATGGTCTTCCAGGATTCATGCATGGTTGGGAAAGGGAAGAGAAAGTGAAGGAGGATGGGGAGATGAGGAGTGATTACGAACTTGTGGTGCGAATGAAGTCCTCTTTTATCTACAGAATTTCCTGTCCGATTAGTTGCTGTAAGTGTTTACTTAGATTCCTCATCCACATCTCGTACTTTCGTTGACGGCATGATACCTTGGCATTCGTATGTCCCGACCCAGCAGCGCAACGGCTGGAAATCTTTGGCGTTTGTGAACGGCCGCCAATTCTCGGATGTCGCTATTCCGGCCGAAATTCGTTGTTTTAACTTGCTATTGGAGTTTGGTTCAGATGGGGACTTTCGTCTCACTTGTGCCGGTTGGGTGGCTGGTATGATCTACAACTGTCCCTTCTGAGCAGAGATTGTCTCTCAATTGCATTCTTAGGATGCGGGGATGAAACTATCGTAAACCTGAGTCTTGATATCAATGGACCTTCCTGCCATTGCAAACCTTAGTCCCGCTAGAATCGCACTCTCAGCTAGATCTCATCATAGGGATACTACTTAGAGGATAGCGAAAAGCTTGGGGGTGTATTCGCAAGTAATTAAATACTCCGATAAGTTTAGCTCATTTTAGGAGAAGGTTCAGTAGACTGTTAGCTTATGCTCGCCCCCTTGTCCAATAAATAGTCTCAGCCATTCTAATACCCTAAGAGTTGCCTTGATGCCTGCCTTCTCGTCGATAGTCTACTGGTTGCGTTTCTTCCACTAGCTCACGGAATGTCAAGACCTTTTCTTCCGAAACAGATGTTCTGACGCCACTAACGCTGTTCTGATATGAGGGAGAATCATGATATGATACCAATCTTAGGACTTGACCATGACGCCGGGGAGTCGGAGCGTGCGCACGAGCTCATGGGCCACCATCACAAACAATGTCTGGCCTTTGGCTGCCAAAAAGCTTACCACTCATCCCTTCCGACATCAGAATTTCTTCCTTGAGAAGCTTTACCGCCTCCGCCCACTATTTGGACTTGCTTTTGGGCAATGATAGTCGTATTGCTTGAACATGTGTCAGACGTGAGGCCTTCAGCTGAGTGTCTTGAACGATTCCTTGCCGTCCTGGATGAACTTTTGTCTCACTGTTGTTACCGCGACACACAGATATAGATTTTAGGCCTCCCTTTAGTATGTATCAAGGTTTAGATTTGCAGACGATCAGCACCCAGCTCGGAACGGGCCATCGGGCCTGCCGACGGAAGGGATTTTACCTGAGACAGGCCATACCTAACTTGTAGAAGAGGCCGTTTTGCCAAAGTTAATCTATGAGGTGTCCGTAAATCATGTGTCCCTTTGATCCAATAGTATTTCTTGTGTTGTTTCCTAATTCTCTCTTGTGCAGCTGCCATCTAGCTTAGCCAGCCTGCTTCTGGTCATGTCCGTCCTTGCATGATAGCGACCTCAGCTGAGATGCTTGTCCAGGGATCGTCTTAGACAACGCAGAGCTTGAATTTATTCGGATTGGTCAACTTGCGAGACCATCTGCATTCAAATCTGTTCAAATGAGAGGGCTGAGATTGACTCTGGTGATTTCGTCGCCATCACCAACCTTCGTGTGCAGCTACATGAGGAATGTGCCCGCATCTCGCTATGCTTTTGCGACGGACCGGCATGTGACGCAGATCAATGGAACTATCAGACAAATTGAGCGTCCCGTGTTTTTACTATCCCATTTGAGATAGGATTTTCAGTTCAGTCTCAAACTGACGTCGGTATTTATCAGGCAAATGCCGACGGAACCCTTCTGACAGGCTACTTGTCTCATGCTGCTTGGAATCGGCTCATTTCGTCAAGGTTTCTGGGGACGTTCAGCCAGCCATCTTCAGTGCGGGGATTCCTTGTTGGTAAACATTGAGACAAAGCTGGCGCTCAAGCATTTGAGACAACGGTCGGCGCTGGGAAATGATGATGAAATGTCTTAGAAGAGGAAATTGAGAAGGCCTCAGCTGAGAATACGTCTTGCCATATCGATGGCGGTCAATTATGATACTCGATGATGAGCGAAGTCTCTGTATTTTATCGGAGAGTACGTGTCACCGTTCGATCGAGAGTACATATAAAGCATGACATGGAGAACGCTTAAGAGGATTTCCTCATACAAGTCTCAACCTTCATCTCAGTAGCAATCTCCAGAAATCCCAAACATCTTTTTACTTCAATCAACTCTCAACGCCCATCATGGTCTACTACGCTTTCCTCAAATGGGTACGTCTCCAAACTTGAGCAGCCATTGGGGGACCAGCATTCTGACCTTTCCTTAGCAAACTTCCGAGCCCAATTATCGATACCTTCTTGCAGCTCCTGATGCTGAGACCATCGATGAGTGGTGGCGCGAGGCTTCTACCAAGGATCCAGAGCATGTCAAGCGTCTCGGCCCTGATTTCTACTCTTGGGGCAGCGGCGCTCAGGCGTGGGATCTGGCTCCTTCATTCATTAACAAGATCATATACACTTTGCTGAATGATCGAGATGGTCGTATCATTTCGAACTTCAATCAACCTGCAAGAGTCAGCGTCGTCAGTGGTGATTCGTAAGTTTCCTTCAAGGCATTCTTCTGAAATTTTGTGTCTAATATACTGTAGCTACTACATTCGGTCCAAGTCTAGCCCAGAGCTATACTGGCTTGAAAAGGGTGGTTTGATCTATGCGACTAAGCAGGGCCGCACTCGCTTCACCATCCGGCTGGACGGAGAGCGTGATAGTGACAGAAACAGGACTGTCATCATCGGCAAGGACTACATCTCCGTTGGTGCAGTTGGAGGCACTACTCAAAAGTATGTCAGCGTCAATGACAATGGCGAGGTCGTCCTGAGTGGACATGGTTGCCGCATGTACTACAACGATTTGAAGAACATGTTTCTTGCACAGGGAGAGATTGATAACCTTGGAAATGCCTCTCTCATGAAGACGGATGGCTTCGGCGAAGAGTGGGAGCTCGTCAAATAGAAATAAGCTAGAAACTGATAGCTAGTTCTCTTCCAACAGCGCAACCAGCGCCGGAGAAACAATCAACATTTCATTTGTAGCTTTGCCCCTGGCGTTTTCGATTCCAACCTGAATGGCCATGCTGGTATGGTCTGCTTATCTATAAGGCCTGTAACATGGTTGGCAAGCAATTGCAGTGATTCGCTGTGATCTCTGGATGCGACTGTGAGCGCTAATGCGGTTACTGTACAGTAACATGCATCCGATCAGTTTCATTGGTTGAGAAGCCGTAAAGTTCCATTGATCGACATGGTTACTGTACAGTACCAGCAGCTTACGACATCATGAACTGGATCAAAGTCGTCAATATATAGGCCTATGACTGAGAATTGGCATTCAATAAATAGCTCAACTCTGTTCTTTCATCGTAGTCACCATTACTTGTCCGGTTCCAGCTTGTCTGTCATCCATTGTTCTGTACCGATCGCATCACTGTACTACCCCTCATTGCTTGGTTAAAATGTCCGTCGCACGATCTGAGCTCAAGTTCCGCGCTCCTCCGTCAATGCGATTGAGTGACGGCTCAACTAACTCTAAAACATCTCGCCCAGAACATAATCACACCATCACCACATCTCTGGACCGAGCACGAGATCGGTTCGCGGTCACAGGCAATGCCATTGTGACTGGGGGTGCTGGGGATATTGGATCTGTTGCCTGTCGAGCTCTGCTTGAACATGGACTCCAGGGACTAGCTATCTTTGACCTGCATCCTGATGCTGGGCAAATGGCAGTCACCAGTCTTCAGAGCGACTTCCCTGAAGCAAAGATCACGTTTACCAAAGTTGATGTGACAGATTCCAAGTCCGTCACAGCCGCCGTTGCGAACGCAGAGCAAGTCATCGGTCCTATCAACATCTGCCTTTGCTTTGCTGGCATCGCCTTTGCTGCACATGCTTTGGACATTACTCCACAACAATTCAAGACCATGTTTGACGTCAACACCACGGGTGCATTCCTGGTAGCTCAAGCTGTTGCGAAGTCTATCGCAAGCAGAGAAACAGGTGGCTCCATCATTCTAATGGCGAGCATATCAGCCCACATAGTAAACTTTCCCCAGCCTCAAGTTCACTATAACGCGGCGAAGGCCGCCATCATCTCTATGAAAAGCTCACTCGCCGCAGAGTGGGCGGTACATGGTATTCGTGTCAATAGTATCAGTCCTGGATACATGGATACTATTCTGAATGAGGGGGACGGTTTGGCAGAGCATAGAGCTATCTGGGCAAAGAGAACCCCATATGGCCGTATGGGGAAACCGGAGGAACTCACGGGTGCTGTTGTCTTGCTCGCCAGCAAAGCAGGTAGTTACATCACGGGCGCAGATATCCTTGTAGATGGTGGGATTAGCGTTTTTTAGAAATGCATGAGAAAGAATGAGTAGTACACTCTAGTCCCAAATTCAAATACATTTTACTTCGTATGAATGATAAAGAGGACAAGGCTAAAGCGAGCCTTCTTATATTACTGGTCATCCACTGATAATCGATCTTATGACGATCAGTTCAAACTTCCATCGCATACGTCTCGTGCGAAGTATTCCGTAGTATCTTGCACGGGGGTGATAAGTGCACTTGTGACGTAATTTTCAGTTTTATCTGAATTAGAGATAACAAAAAGAAACACCCGCGGCACTATGCCATGGCTGTACATTCGCCACGCGCATGGGGAAACTGGACATTTGCGGTACTTAGAATTTCTGAGTTACTGTACAGTATCTCTCGCCTATGTCATAACTATTGGATGGTTGATATCTATGAGGGTGTAAGGAACTGTACAGTCCATGCATTAGCGTCTCGTCCATTACTCACGACGACTCTTCCACTCTCCAGTTAGCAGCGACCATCGATTATCTTTCAGGGGTTTCATTCAGCTATAAATGAGGCTATTTTCTTTTGTGATTCTTGTTCGAAAGATTCTTCAAATCACTTTTTATCTTGCAACCTCTGTGCTCTCCAAACGGCGGCCTTTCACCATGAGTAAAGTCACCTGGCTTGACAAGCTCCAGCAGCAAGGTATGATAGCACTTCCTTTTCTCGTTATCCATTTTAAATATTGAGTCGTTTAATAGTCAAGATTGACATCGACTGTATGGATCCAGAAGAGGCGAAGAGATTTCTGCCTTTCAAGCCATATGATCAAACGAGCAATCAGCGCTTGGTCTATGAGCAAATAATCTCTCCCGAGAACCGCGAATTATTCTTGAAAACTGTTGAAGAAGGCAAAGACGAAGGATGGGAGGTAATTCTTGATCGCATGGTAAGTCACTTTGTCTATCTTGATAGTAGCCACTCATTCACATCATCTGCAGAGTGCCCTGCTGTGCGCCAAAAACATGGAGAACATCCAGGGGCGGGTGTTGCTTCAGACTTCAGCTTTCTACGCATACGACACTGAAAAGGTTATATCCCAGGCCCGATCATATGCACGCGAGTTCGAGAAGCTCGGTATCTCGAAGGATCGAATTTGTATCAAGATTCCGTGCACAGGTCCTGCTCTCAACGCCAGCCCGGTTCTACTCAGAGAAGGGATCCGCACGCTGGGAACTTCTCTATTTTCTGTTACTCAAGCCATTGCTGCCAGCCAGGCAGAGACGTTGTCTATTAGCCCCTACTACAACTGTGAGACCCTGTCTCGTTTATGTGGCTCTTTCGATATGCTCACATCCTCATAGTTCCTTGGTATCATACCGACCGAGAGCAGTGGCCCAATGCTAAAGACCCGGCTCTCGATCATCCTATGTCACCCAGGATCGTACAAATCCAGCAGATCTACAAGCGCCTTCGAGAAGAGACTGGTAAGACGCAACCACTACTCAAACCAGCAAGGTAGGTACCAGAATTCTGGAGGGTGAGAAACCTTGGCGCTGACTTTGCTTCCCAGCTTCATATCCGCTCGTGAGGCAATGGCCATGGCCGAGCTCGGCTGTGATCATGCCACTATTCCCGAGGATATACTCCTCCAACTCTCGCTACTGGATGCTGAAGCAAACGCGCCACCTGGTGGTGATTCTTACATGAAGAACGGTACTCCCTCGCAACGAATTGCCCATCTGGCACAGGTTGATCCCCTTATCGGACCCGACTGGCCTGGACTTCCGACACTTGATATCAATTATCTGGCAGATAATGGGGCCGCATTGACCCAAGCCATCGTTGCTGACCCTGTCACCCAGAGAGGGCTTGACGAAGCTATTGAGGCATTCAAGGCAAACGAGCTGCAGATTCGAGATGCGATCGAAGGAGCTTTAAAGCAGTTCTGAGGATCGTGATTTCCTTTTTCGCCATTCTGGCCGATAGTAAACTCTCGTTAAATACAGCTCTGTAACTCATTATCCCCTGTACCATTCTGAACAAAAGATGAAATCTCGCTTCCACTAAGACCACCAGCCCAAGCCGAACCCTCATCGACAACTCCCTGTGTCCAGAAACTTGCCATCAAAGGATCATCCAAATAAGAATGGCTGGGGCCCAAAAGATCTGGGAAGGGAAAATTAGGCTCGGCCGCTGTATTTAGGCACAAGTTGAAGTTCACTTGCGGTTCCTGGTACGCTGAGATAGGTACAGATCCGGGAGTAGTTTCTAGGCTGCTTTGGATGGTGTCTGGTGTAATATTGACATCTGTTTGCAGGACAGGGGGTGCATAAGAATTATCGGATGAGAAGCCCGCTTCACGTGTGGTCTCATGCTGGACTTGCGAGTATTCTTCTGCCCAGTTATCTCCAAAACCGGCAGGAAAGGTCCCAAAGACATGATTCTTTGTTTCAGCTAGTTGGGTCATGGCTTGGGTCATGGGCTTGACCTGAGCTTGAGGCATAGATGGTCCTTCAATCTGAGCACGCAGAGCATTCACCTCAGCGACAAGCTGATGGTTCTGGTCAACAACTTCTTGCATGTCACTAGCTGCCGCTATGCAAAGTTCGCGCTGCTGTCTCACATGCTCTATGCTCTTGTTTACGATGAGAACCTTTGTAAGTCGTCGAGTATTGGTAAGGTTGGGCAGCAGGCGCGCCAGTTCCTATGCAAGCGCCACAACAAGGTTACTAGATGATATCTTGAGATTTTCATCACAGTTGGCCTCACCATAAAATCTTCTTTTAGTTCACCGCGGCGTTGTTTCTCAATAGCCAAGTTCCTAGCCGTGACGTCGGGCGGCAAAGGCCGAGGTCGATTCTTCCGCTTGGGTCGTGAGGTCTTCGTAATTCCAGCATTAGACATCGTACGACTTATTTGCAAGTATTTGGTAATGAGTAAAGATTGCAAACGCGCCGTGGTTTCGAAGTAATTGTGAGCGAAATTGCGAGGGATCTGTCCGACATTACATCACCAACTACGCTATTGACGTGGTGGGAAGGTCGATCTGATCGGCCCGTATCAGCACCGAATGTGACATTTAATTGGCCGAGATAGTTGCTGAGGGTGCGTTTACTGTGCAGTAAACATGTGGCGCAGGAGATCTATGATTATCATGAGGCTGGGTTACAAGATGAAGAGCATAACTTTATGCGTGCTGTCATAAACTGTTTACGAATTTATGGATGTCGTAGTGTTGATATTCATCCTACTGATATGAAGACAACACAGCTTTCCCATCAATCAATCATCATCAAGTCCAGCAAGAAAATCAGCCGATGGTACAAAGAATGTCGAGCCTGTAACAGCCTTCGAATAGTTGAGAATCCGATCATGCATCCCAGGCGGAACACCGACAAACATGCGCTCTAGCATCTTCTCAATGACCCAGAGTTTCTTCGAGTACCCGATAAAATATGTGCCAAACTCACCCTGGGCTGGAGATCCAAAGGGCATATTATCACGTAGAATATCATGCTCACTTCCTCCCTCGTCTTCAATCGTAGCGAGACTCTTATGGGACTGCTGTTGCCCTTCATCCGCATCATCAAGCTCAATGTTATCGAGCTTCGTGCGTCCAATGATGGCTTCCTGCTGTTCTGTCTTGAGAGTCTTCCATGCTTTGAGATCGTGAAGATATTTCTGTACCACGACATAACTTCCTCCTACAGCAGCAGAGTCGTCTTGCGCAGTGACAAGTACCGATTCCTTGATATCGGGGCCGACTGGATTGGCAGTTCCGTCGACAAATCCAAGGACGTCGCGCGTATCGAAATACCTAAAACCAACTGTCTCATCTTCGAGCTTGACAGCATCACCCAGTCTATCCATGAGTTGTCTCTCAAATTCGAATGCCATATCTCGCCTGTCGGATCGAATATGAAAGAAGATATCACCTGGCGTTGACACAGCAGTATGCTTTGACCCCTTGAACTCTTTGAAAGGATGTAGCTCGTTAGGCCGAGGGAGTTTGGTCAATCGGTCCCATGCCGAGCTTCCAATGCCAACAGTACATGAGAGGTTTGCGGTTTGATGGCGAATTGATATGTTCTTGGTAATGTCTGCAATGCTAGACAATGTTGATCGGATTGTCTTGTCGGCATCCGGGTTGTCTGTTGCCGAGAGAACGAGGAATGTCGCGGACTGCGACAAGGGAGATTCCACCGCCTGAGGGTTCATTTTGAAACCGGATGGAACGGAACCTGACAAGAAGCGTCTTGGCTTACAAAAGGAGGAATTTGTAACTTTTAGCCAGTGGATTGATGTAATACGTGAGACAGAAGGACCCAATGGCGCCTGATACGTGATGAGAACCCGACAGGACAGCATATCTTGGGAGTCTCGAATAACGCCTACGATAAATTGCTCACGGTTGTCAGCGCCAAATGCGACACTGGCTGGCTCGTATAACCTCTAAGTGCATATTCAAGGATCACTACCCGAGTTTCGCTGACACGAGCTTTGTAAGTCTTCAGTAAATGCAAGATAAGGGCAACCTTATTGGAGGTATCGGCGTAATCATGACGCAGAGGGCTTACTTATACTGATTGCGGAATGAGTAATTGGCCAATGATGAGGTTCGCAAAATAATCAACACCGATGGGTTTGTTCTCACAATTGTGCTTATCGATAAGGCACTTGTTGATAGCCTAACAGATAAGAGTCTTCATCCACTTTGATAAAGTCAAATCAGTTAGTGTAATATCGCAGCCGCTTTCGCTGCATCCTGAGCCAGCAATATTTGAAATCATCCGCAGCTACCATACCGTGAAGGGAGGATAATTTTATACTTGCCAGTTCGTGGGTTAATGCGTGCAAACTTGTTGGACTAGACTCCAGAGTTGCTCACAACCACCTAATCTTGTAGTCTTAAGGTTTAGAAATGGTTACATAGACTATTAATAAGGTCACGTAGCTTTCAAAGATGAATTGTTCAACTCAATCGTTACAAGTCTTGAAAATCATTTAATATTCGTATTGCATTGCAACTCTGACAATGAACGCTGGTTGGAGAATAAGTCATTCACCTACCCTGAATACCTCTCTTAACTGCCACCCAGCATTGGACCAGAGTGAATGTCCTCTGATGCCTGTAAGCATATGGCATCTGGTTGAAACTTTGAGACAAACTATTATGTTCTTTTGTTTCTTGTTAACAACTGAACTGTTTCGCACGCGATTACCCTTGCCATTCATCGCGGAACTTCACATGTCGCATGAACAACTCTTCAGACCGTAGACCTAGCATAACAACCATACGAGGATATTCACGACGAAACTTCCCCATGAAAGTTGTTTACCCTGTAAGTGTCGTATGTGTTGAATAAATGCCGTGCTACAAGGATCTGGCAAGGTGAGGCGTCGGCAGAAATTAATCAATCTGACAAAGCAATAGTCGCAAGCCATGGCCTCGTTAGGAAGGCACATGATGTGGCGGTTTCAGAGGAATACGGGAAGTTTAAGATTGCTGGTTCGTGCGCAGAAAAGCCCAGACTCGTCCATTATTTCTGTCATTAGTGCATACGGACAGCGCTTTGGCAGCTTTTAGCTTTGTGTAGATCCTCTTTCATGTGGCCCAAGGATACGATACAATGTCTGAAAATATCTTCAAAGAACCGTCTCTTGAATGAGTCGCTGCTTGTTTCATCAAAGTCGGTCTGCTTACGCGTAGCCCACTTGGCATTCCCCGCTCGCCAAGTTCTTGCACAGCACAGCACAGTGCAGCATGCAGGATGGAAACAGAGCCACCCGATCAGAGGCCAGAGGGATAAACAATCATGTCTTGTGGAGGAATCAGTGGATGAGGAGCTGAAACTTCATTGTTACAGTGAAATTTGACAAGCCACGATCCCAGTTCTCCGGTTCCAAGGCTCGGAAATGATCAAATATCAATGCGAGACGAATCGTAGTCGTCAAGAATCCTATCGGAAATAAGCCTTTGCAGGGCCCCTGTGCCTGCAGGGCAGAATTTCTGATTCAACATCAACACGGACCGGCTAACGTTAGTCTGCCATGAAATGCACGTCCATCCAAAGCGGATCATTTGGGCAAATGCAACCCCAAGTGCCAGTGCCAGCTTCCGATCATCAGGAACATTCTTTAGCATCGGCAGACGAGAGATTTCTTTCGCCGATCACTGCAGTCACTCACTCACTTTCTGTGAGACCTGCGCGAAAAATGTCGGGGAGGGAAGCATGGGACACACGAGGCGTGCGTTTCTATGATAGACCGCCTGGCGTACGGTGAGAAACAAAGGGCGCTTGCAGATGATTGGGCTCTCGTCAGGGAGAAGCGCTGTGGCGTTGTTTCGATGACGGTCTGCACCCGCGAGGTCCGACAAAGAAGACTCAAAACACCGATGGCTGTTTCAACAAAGATGCCCAACAGCTAAAGGGATCCATTGTATGAGGAGTTTATTGTTCTCGTTGAAACCCCTTTTTGCGTTTTGCTGGTCTTGGGCCACGTTCGATGACATTCTAGTGAGCGGACAGTGGCATGTATTGCAAGTTTGGCGGAGTGCCAGCCATCGTGGACCAATGATATAGTGCATCCGTCCCTTGCAGTAGCTGCAGTTAGCCTGTTACAGAGGCAACGGAACAAACGAGTCAAGAAAATGCTAGCAAACTTTTTTCCTTAACAAAACACGACCGGTCGTGTCGGCCCCTTTCTCACTTGCATATGGAAGGAAGGAGAATAATAACGTAAGGGAATGAGTGAGTGAGGAGAATTGTTGGGCATTGGCAGGGTATCTTGCATCACTGCCAATTTTCAAGGCTGATTTCGATCAATCTTGAAAGCATCCTAGCCCTGGTCGGCAGATCCCTGTACTCGGGGATCACATTACGAACTTGTAACTTTATTTTATATTGGGAGGCGTCGCCCGTGATTACAGAAAACCCGGGGGGGGGATGAGGATAGCCCATGTCTGTGCGACAAGACTGGACGACACCAATGCTCACCTGTCTTAGATGCGCTTTGTGCACCTTGACGCTCATCATCATCACAGAGAATGCACTAAAGCGCTGCACGTACCGTTCGTATTCCCCCATCCCCCGTGGTGAAGGGCGAATGGTACCTTTTGCCGCCCTCGTTTAGTGGCGTCAAAATACCGCGCCGGCATGTTCGGTCCCTGGTCCAAGAACAACAAGCCCCGGCATGTCATCTCGTCTCTTTGCTGGCTGATTGCCGCGTCAAGGCGAAACACGCAGGCAAGATCTCGGTAAGGATTTGATATTGCAGGACTGATATGAGAGGGTTTCAGTGTGGCATCCCTCCCCACACTCAACCCGAGCTTCCCATCCGGAGACTCGGGTGTCAGCTGCGAGACCTCGTATTGATTGGTTCGGCAAGCTGAGGCCATCAACGGTTTTCTTTTACCCCTGGTCTAGACTAGCTAGTCTAGTCTCTTTACCCCTGGATCGAGCAGCCCATCGGAGCATCATCCCTTTGAAACACAGAACTCCGCTCTTTCAATCAATTCGACGTTGTCTGTTGTCCAGGGCCCAGGCTTACGCCTCGAATTTCGTTTTTCACATGGCACCACACCAACTGTCGGGATCATTGACATGTCTCATCCAATAGGATCATTACACTGGTTGACTGCCGCACAACTATATTATAACCTTGATTCCCGTCCCCCATCTTCTGTTTCTTTTCCTCTCCAGACTCAATCAGTCTTGTCACTCATTCCTTAACAGGCAAACCACTCATTCATCCTTGAAGGATTATTCTACATTCTTTCACTCCTTAACACGTTCTTTTTAAAGCAACTCGAAATTTTTACAGCCCAGTCCCGGTGACGTTAACCAACAACAACAAAACTCTCAATCAAGATGCATTTCTCAAGCTTCATCGTTTCCATGATGGCCGCTGGCGCCATGGCCGCTCCCCACGGCAGCTGGGGCAACTCCAACAAGCACTACAAGGTCGTTACCGAGTATGAGTACGTCACTCACTACGTGACCGCTGGAGGCAACGCTCCCCAGGCCACCTACGTTCCCGAGCAGCCCGCCGCCGCCCCTGTCCAGGAGCAGCAGCCCGCCCCCGTCGTCGTCAAGAAGCCCAAGAAGAACCCTGCTCCCCAGCCCACCTACGTCGCTGCCCCCGAGCCCGAGAAGGAGGAGCCCGCCACCACTCAGGAGGAGGCCCCCGCTGCCACTCAGCCCAGCTCCGACTCTGGCTCCGGATCTTCCAACCTCGACGCTGATCAACAGAAGGCTCTCGACCTCCACAACGAGGCCCGCAAGGCTGTCGGTAACGAGCCTCTCTCTTGGGACGACTCTCTTGCCTCCGGTGCCCAAGAGTGGGCCGACCACCTTGCTCAACTCGGCAGCCTCGAGCACTCTCAGGGTGAGGATGGCGAGAACCTTTACATGGGCAGCGGCTCCAACCCCTACTCCGCTGCTGTTGAGGCTTTCCTGAGCGAGAAGAGCCAGTACAACGGCGAGGCCATCTCCGGCTCCAACTACATGTCCTTCGGTCACTACACCCAGTGCGTCTGGAAGACCACCACCAAGGTCGGTATGGCCGTCGCCAAGGACAGCTCCGGTGCCTCTTGGGTTGTCGCCCGCTACCAGAAGCCCGGTAACATGTAAGTTCCCATAACTCTACCATTAAATGAAGCAGTCGCTAATTATGATATAGGATCGGTGACAAGCCTTACTAAATGTCAACGCCGACATGGACGGATGCTTAGGTTCGGGATAGCTGGCAGTGATCTTTTGATGTATCTTTTTCACTTCAAGTTATGAGAGCGACTCACCAGGGCTATGAACTCACATTTCACTTCTTGAATAAACCATTCGCGTTTTCTTATGCGGATTATTTGGTTTACTGACAATATGTATATACTTGTCTCACGCAATTACGACCTTTGCATTTACGTTCATGATACACTTTGTCTCTGCCGATGCTTCTTGGTGATGTGTTCAGTGAATGAATGAATATTAATGTTCCACGAAATGAGCACGAGGACATTTGCTGTAGCTGACGTAAAGTTGTGCAGAGTGAATGGCACATGTCTTTGCTTATGCAACGCTGCAACATGAGGCTTATCACCCGACACTTATGTATGACAGGTACAAGTGCGATGTAGGATCCTTAATCTTTATTTCATAATTTCTTACAGCAAAGGAGGCTCACAGATATCATCTCAAAGACTCAAACCAATACTCGTTCTTCCAGTCCGTACACCTCATTAGTCATGTCTGTTTATCTCAAAATTCAGCGATGCTTGGTTCCCAGTACCGTCCGCATGGAAGGCTCGTCTCAGATTGTTCAACGCCAGCTTGGTCAACAGAGCAAGAAAAGCAGATGTCCTATAAGACTCCGGCATGATATCGCATAATTTCAGACACGAAATGATACTAATTTGTGTTTCCGTTCTGGTTTCTCCATGTTCTGCGACTGCAGTTCGTCATCTGAGGCAAGCGCGAATTTCAAACGACGGCATAGCATCCCCCATCTTGATGGTTCACTAAACACATGGCACAGACTCACTGGCCGATGCCTTCATATGAAGGATCGATTTGCGCTGATCAACCTCGAAAAGCAATACCCTGTGACAGTTACTTCCTTAGACAACCTTGTCACCATGAATCAGTCTTTGGATACGTTGGCGGATAACATCAAACAGTGTCACAGCGAGATGGAACGAATCGTCATCAAATCATGGCATAATCATTAAAACTTTTTGGGCATCTGCCCTTGATGTCTATCTGAGGTGTGCCTTCTAGGACGGTATACAAACCCGCGTCTAACCCTAGCTCACCATCCCAAAATCATTCATTAACCGATCATCATCATCGCTTCGCTGTAATTTTCCCTGCCCAGAACAAGTCGATAGGTAACGCCGCCGATATCCCTTAGTTGACATACTTGGGGATGGTCTCCATCACACCATCCTTGGTGATGAGCTCCATAGCCTTGGTCACCTCGTCCAGGAAGCGCTGGTCGCCTCGCAAATCGTCACCGAACAGCTCTCGGACGCTGAGAATAGAGCGGGGATCCTTGCCGCCCTCCTTGGCCAGAGCTTGAAGCTTCTCGCGCATGGGATCGTCAACCTCGAAGGTGTTGCCCTTGTCATCAACTCCTTTGATGTAGATGAACCAGGCACCTGCGACGAAACACAAGCGGCGGAAGGGGCCAGTAACCCAGATGTTCTCGGCGATGGAGGGCATGATGAACTGGGGGATCTTGCCGGAGGCGTTGAGAGCGACACGGGGAATCTGATCCATGATGGTGGGGTTGGAGAATCGCTCCATAAGGGTGTTGCAGTACTGGTCGATGTCGACGCCGGGGATCTCGGGGAGAAGAGGCTTGACCTCCTCCTGCATCATCTGCCAGACAAACTTGCGGTAGATGGGGTGCTCCATGACCTCGTGGACGTACTTGAAGCCAGCAAGCTGTCCGGGGTAAGCCATGGCGGAGTGACTGGCGTTGAGGAGACGGAGCTTGTGCTTCTCGAACTGCTCGACGTCGTGCACGTCGTGAACAACCTGGACACCGACCTTCTCGAAGGGAGGGCGGCCATCGGCGAACTTGTCCTCAACAACCCACTGCATGAAAGGCTCGGTGACAACGGGCCAAGCATCCTCAATGCCGAAGTTCTCAGCGAGTGACTTGATGTCGTTCTCAGAGGTGCTGGGGGTAATGCGGTCAACCATGGCGTTGGGGAAAGCTCCCTCCTCGTCGATCCACTTGGCAAGCTCAGGGTTGCGGAGCTTGGCGAAAGATGTGAGCATGTTGCGGGTGATGGTTCCGTTCTTCTGCATGTTGTCACATGACAGAACGGTGAAGGGCTTGCGGCCCTCAGCGTGACGTCTGGCCAGAGCGGCGTAGAGGAAGCCGAAAGTGCTAATGGGGGCGTTCTCGTTCTCGGGCTTGAGATCGTGCTGAATGTCGGGGTGCTCGTCCTTCAATTGATGGGTGTTCTCGTTGTAGTAGTAGCCACTCTCAGTAATAGTGAGAGAAACAATGTGTGTGTCGGGATGAGCCATCTTTGCGATGACAGCCTCACGATCATCAGGTGCGAAAATGAAGGAGTTGATGCTGCCGACGACGTCGGCGAAGCTGCCCTTTGCGGAGCGCTCAATGACTGTGTACAGATGGTCTTGGGAGTTGAGGACATCGCGCATGGCGGCATCGTTGGGTCGCAGGCCGATACCGCAGATGGCCCAATCGCGCTCACCATGCTTCTCGAGCAGATTGTCGACGTAGACGGCCAAATGCGCTCTGTGGAAACCACCAACTCCGACGTGGACAATGCCCTCCTTGAGAGACTTGCGGTCGTAGGAGGGGACCTTGACCTTTTGGTCTCCCTGCTGTGACGCAATAGCGGAGAGGTTGCTGCTGTTGAGCTTTAGACGTTGTGTCATTTTGGCGGTTGTGATTGTGTGTGAAGGAGGGATGAGAAGGAGGAAGATGCGAATGAAGAGGGTATCAAGGGTTTGAGAGGAGGTGTTGGTATGAAGAGGTGAGGGTGAATGTGAAGAGGAGAGAAGGAAGATGAAGTTTTGTTGTTATGAGGAATGAGGTCACCGCTCAAATGCAGATGCTGACCGCCGGGTTTTGTGGTTTCTTCGATAGAAAGATAAGGAGAGGCCGGAATAAATTCGGGCAGCGAAAATTCGAACGTTCCCCCGTGTTCGGTGGACTCTTTGCTCAATTGATTTTGTCGTTTTTTTTCTGCTTTCAGGTGGCTAAAAACTTAGTGGAGAGGGAGCCGTGGATCCGCGGTGAGACCGGCTTTGTTTTGTTGGTGAGGTCAAGGGCCCCAAGGTTATGGGGCCTGTGACGTTAAAGAGCCCCATAGTTTAGCTTTTATCAGCTTATCACATCAACGCTTGATTCAATCCCAAATCTTGCTGCCTGTCATGTCCTGTCCCTCCAATTCTTTAGTGGCGAATGATGAAAGAGATTTTCATCATGTTTTCTTTGTTTCAAATTCTGCCCTGATATTGCAACCTCACTGTGCAGCACTGCGCTGACACTGCAGACGCCACAGAATCTGATCAGCAGTACACGCCGTCATCGGCAGAAAAACTTGCATCATTGCTGCTTATCAAGACCTCTTATCAGGGAGTGATAGCTAAAGCTACAGTGGATACCTCTCAAACAAGCTCAGGGCTCAGGCCACCTACACCTTGAAGGTCAAGCCAAGCATCGTGGGGTTGAGTTAAGTTCTTTGGGGTAGAGTAAAAAGTCAACATGTCCAGGTGACTACTTCACCCATGTCGGCATCAGCCTCATGGTCGCGGCTCTCAACGCGATAGGTCCCATGACCTGCACTTCCCCCAATTCCGTCCCTTTCATGCATGTCGTTGAGCTGAAGAAGCAGGGGTAAGCTGAGGTCCCTGAACCTCAATGAGCGGTCAACTCAGGTACCGTGCCTGTAGGCAGCAGCATAACCAATGCTAGCGCGCGGGATGAAAAGAGCCTCTAGAGAACAGACTTTGTCTCCCCACGGAATGGACACGATAAAAAACACTATATTTGGGGTAATAAACACTAATGGAATTGACAGCCAATAGATTTTAGTGCAATTGGTCGCTGCTAACTCCGAACTTCGGATCAGGGTTTTATGCAGTCCGCGCGTCCTCACCTGTGTGCCGAGGTGAGCTGAGGTGAGGTGAGAGGTCAGATCATAACTGAACAGCTCACCGTAGTGACAACGCGCTTCACCACCCAAAGGCAAACTTAGAACTTGCGGTGTCAAGACATGATTTTTGCAACCTCGGTACTTCGGGCGCTTCACAACATCCCGCGTTGACTACATCACACGCCAATCTCTTACAGTCAGATCATACCACTGCCGCGAAAATGTGACGGACAGGATGCCAGTATCATGAGAGAAGGGTGTGCCGCAAAATGATAATTTCTCACTCCGCGTCGGCCTAGATAATGGACAACGTGTTTTTCTTCTCTGAAGCCTTCATTAATGGTTGTCCGATTCTCATTTAGCCTGAGGCCTGCCAGAGCAGGAACGACTTCATGAGCGTATTGCATGGCTCAAATTGATCATTTTTGGGTATGCTAGAGCTCCATTTATGATTTGAACAGAATCCATGCAAGACACTCGAAGAAGACAGTAGTGAAGAGCTGTCAATCAGTCTTCAATGTCACAAGCTATGGAGACAATTGTCGGTCATGGGATTAGGCTTTAGGTATGTTGCTAGCGACTCTTTCAAGCACCTCTGGATGTAACATAGTCGAAATTTGGCCTAAGATACAAAAGTTTGCTTTCACGGTTCAAGAATCTATGTGATAAAGTCCGTCTAATCTCCTCGGCGCATCTCGGTTGTTGATCATCACAGAATTGGTGACTGTCGACTTGCCTCGTGGAATTATGACCTATGGTCGTTTTTGCAACTTTTGAAAATCAGAGACCTTGATTATCTGACAGTAGAGGGTAGCTTTGTCTCCATTCGGGGTCAAATAAAACGTGATGCTGGCTTCGTGCAACTGAGTGTGTATGAAACGTTATTGATGAGCTCTTAGTAGACCCTCTTCCCCAGACTTTCCATCTTCAATCGTTGCAAAAGAAATCTGACTATGAATTCGTAGTCAGCATAGCCAGGGTCCTTACAAGCACCTTTCAAATCGCTGCATGTCTTAACTCACAGACTTGCCTGCAGGGTCAACCGCTGGATGTGGACTCACCAATGCCTGATTACTTCGTAGAAGTCAGTCAACTTACGGCTGAACTGCGACGGTCCGGCGGGCCAACCCGAATTGTATCCCATTCCGTCACTTCTAAGTGGCCGACGGAGAAATGCATGTCTTTGATCGTCCTCCCGCGCAAATCCCGTGTCTCCAGATCTGACATCCGATTCGCCCCATCTGACTCGGCAATCTCAATCTAGTCAACCATGCATTGATCTACGACGGGGCTGAAATCCTCGAACTCTATGGATTCAGTCCTGGGATATCTATTGGGCAATGGACTGATGACTTGGAGCCAAGACCCAAAGCAGCAAGAATATCCTAACTAGTATGTGGCATATGCATGTGAGATTGGGCTTCAAAATTTCACTCGAGCCGTACTCGGGGAGGCAGAATTTACTCATGACCTCAATCCCAAGTAATAAAAAGATTTGGGTAAGTTAGTATAAGATTAAGAGGCTTTTTAATGAGTTTATTTTGGCATCCCTTCTCAAGATCCAACGTTTTCTTGCCCCGGGGCCCCTTCCTATACCCTCGCTCGTCTTCCACGCAAAAGGCTCCTTGCATGCATCTCAGACTCAGTGGTGGCACAAGAAAGCATGTATGGTTCATCTTCCTCCAATCGTCTCGCTGCTTTGTCTCAATCTGTATGCGCCAAGAGATCAACAAGAGCTGAACTTGATGCCGCTCTCAGCTATCAAAGCGGGGAGATCGTGGATTAGCTGAGACTTAACCAATAAACTCTATGCTTTGAGAATCCACCAGGGAGCGGGCTCCAAGCTCTCACGATTACTAGGTTGTTGCCATGGAAAGACCAACAGAGATTTGCAAGCTTATTCCTCGTTGTAATCAGGTGCAGATGGAAGTTCTCATGTTTAGCTCAGAGTAGGGTTGAAGTAAAGGAGATCTTTGTCTCATAGTGATAAGTCAAGGAGAAAACAAAGGGGAGCAATGGGAGGGCAAACCGGGTATAAGTATCTGGACTTTCCAACATTGGACAGTCCATTCTTAGCATCAGCTCACAGTCTTTCCAATCATTGAGTCTAGTTATCCCTTAGAGTTCCTCAATTACCAATCCTTACACTTGCTTATACTCACCAACCACCAATATGAAAGCCTCCGTCATCTACGGCCTGGCCGCACTTTTCGGTGCTTCCCACTTCATCGCTGACTGTGTTGAGGGCCATCGCGAGACAATTACCCCAGACTATATTGTGGAGCATAAGTGCAATATGTATCGCACGGGCACCACCCACGAGAGGATTGTTTCCGCCAAGGACTGCGCTGCCCTTTGCCAGGCTGCTGGCGTCGAGGTCTGTTCATACCACCCTCCCTCCAAGAAATGCATCGTCTCCAAGCCCGATGGAGAAGATCGCACTAGAGCAGACGCCATGTATACATGACTAAGGTTGAGATCGGCGACCCCTTCGTTGAGCCTGATCCTTTTGCCGAGACCGATGCAGAGGCCAAAGAAGCTTGCCTTGCGAGCGAGGCTGCGCTCGAGTCTGAGCTGGCAGAGTGCAAGGCTACCGCCGCGGCATAAAGCTCGGGATCTTCACACTCGAGCTGTTCTCAGTGCGACATCTTGGGAAAGAACGATCTGGGCCACTTCTCGGCGCCTGAAGACCGATTTGGCCGCTTGCAAGGCCGGATGCGCTGCTGTCGGAGACGGTACGACATGCCGCTCCTACGCCCACGATGGCGGAAGCCCTGGAACCTGCCTTCTCTACTACAAGCACATTAGGGAGTTGCAACCTGCTGGTAACTTCAAGGTTGAAGGCGCATGGCGCTCGTGGGATAAGGAGTGTTAAGAAGGCATTCATCTCCGACAACACTCCACCGTACAAACACGGCATCAGGGTCAAGTTGTTAGGAAGTGTTGTCCCAGGGCTCCATGTTTCGTTACAGCTTGGGCGAATTCGAAATTCCAAAAGTTGTGCTATCTTTTGTGGTGATCTTACCATAAGTAAACAATTTAAGTCCACCTTTCTAGACGAAAACAAGAGCTACTGAATACGAACTGAACCATTTTAAATCAACGCCATGTCTCATTATCCATCAACAATATAAAGTCTTTCAGTGCCCTGTATGTTATTTCATTTCGAATCACATGTATTAAACTCATTCTTACCATGACCCTTCAGAACCTTCTCTACTCCTACTGCTACCACCCTTCTTGTCTTCATGAATAACTTCAACCACATTCGAAACAATAATTCCTTTCGATGCGCTATAATCGGTCAGGTCATCCATGCGGTGGGCTTCTGCCTTGACGATCCGTTCCTCGCTATTATTGAATGACATATTCGCAGATATGGGATTTGCGGTCGGAGGTCCTCGCCGGCTCGGGTCGTTACTTTTGCCGCTTCGCCCTCCTCCGCCTATAGTCTGAAACCCGGAAGGATATTGATAGGATGTCTTGTGAGAGGAGCGTAACACACTTCCGAAGATTGGCGTGAGCCAGACTCTGAAGAGCGGAAAGAGGATCGGTAGATTGGTTGTCATCACGGCGACAAAGGCTTCGCGAGTGCCCCAGGCTCCAGCAAGCTCGGCTCCATTAACGGGATCCTACATGCAGAAGTTAGGCCACAGTGTCGGAGAAATAAGCTCTACCAGAGGACGTACCACGAGGACGAAAACACTCTTTAAGGTTGCGCAGACAAGTACAAAGATACCGGCCCCAAGCACGATCGTAGAAGCGATCTTCTTAATCATTTTCAAGCTCGATCCCCAAAGCATAGGAAGAGGAATTGCGATAAGATAGATATCAGTTGAGATGTTGGCTGCAAATGAGACCCAGACGATGGGTTTCGAGATAGCAGCTTGACAGGAGTCTAGGGCGAAGTGTCAGTACAACGTCTGTGCAGCTGAGACTGTGATACTCACTGCCAGGATCCGGGTTAATCTGCCAGTACTTGTGAAAAGGTTGACAACCAGCAAAAATAGCTATCATGGTGGCGATGAAAGTGCCGATGACTAGACCAAACCCAACGTATATCCGGATGCGATATGGACGACCAAGTCCAGTCTAGTAAATGTCAGGTGCGATTTTTGTGACTAATTTGGAGTTTATACCGTCAAGCGAGTGTAGAAGTATAGCATGGATAGCTTTAGTGACCAGATCAGAGCGGAATATATGGTCCAGCCGGCAACCTGGATTTTGGAGCCAATTATTCTGACAACTTCAGTGAGCAAAGAGCTGGGAGATCAAGAATGATGAAAGACCACGAACCTGAAATCATATTCTGGGTCGCTTGGTGACAACGCAGCTCGTTGAGCATCTGTTATTCCATTGTTTGCGAGACCATGGGCAAGGATCCCGATGTTGTATGCAAGAGTTGTCTGGATGGTGTAAAAGACCTGATGAAGTCAATATCCAACCAGCGTCCACAGAGCTTGATGGGAACCTACAATCGATATGGCCATGAGATAGTCTTCAGCTTGAAGACTCCTCAAACCATCCACTCTCATACGAGCATAAAATCTGAGGATCGTCGAAGCGACGCCGACCGCATACAGCGTCCAACCTTCAACGACAGGGTCCGACATCTTCAGAACCAACAAAGGTATCAGAAGCAAAAGGAAAGAAGGGAGAAAGAACAAAGATCAGCGGCCCATGGGCCCGGGTCCTGGACACTTCGCCCCATAAGTAAGCAGGTAGGGGCCTGAATACGCAGAGCATTTTCCGTTTCCACTGAATCACAAGCTTCCCAGAATCTGCACCCCTGAGATTAGTCTGCACATGCCACCAGGAAGTCTTAGCCAAAGGTGCCAGAAATAACTCCTCTGATGGCCTGCTAAGTCAAAGTAAGCTTACCTCATTCTTTTTGTCATTTGCGACACGTCATGGGTTTTCTTACCTCCCCTGGCCATGCTAGACATGCAATGTTCAGTTGGTTGGTGCTCGGGGATAGCTGGAAATATTGGAGACCGACCCGTACCTGACACTAAGCAGTAGCAGGGCAAAGTCTGGCTAGCTCGTGAAGAAAATGACGCGCCAAGAGTTCAATGGTAAAGCCTGTGATACGGCAAGCTACGGCTGAGAACGCCACGCACGTAATGAGAAATAACCATATTCCTTCAATCCATGATAATTTGGCTGAGGTGTTCTTTTTTGGCCGTTACATGCATATGAGATCTCAGTTGGGACAGAGGTGGCGCTGTCAATGCTACCTCGACAATCTGGGGAGATGTTCGAGATGCTCTGGTACAATCTCAGATCTGATTTCCACTTCTGACAACACCTCGCCTCGACGATCATTTCTTTTTTGTTCTTAGCATTCAGGCAATTCACAAGACTAAAGGTCCCAATACCCACTGGCCTTCGGAAGTCTCGGTAGGCCTCCCACAAATCGATGCTGATGGTTCTAAGATTGCACTCAGATCATGTCCAGGAACCCGATTGGACAATTGCATCTTCGCGATCAGCAACCCATGGAATAAAAGCCCGAAATAAATACTGGGTTTCAGCTAAAAGTCAGGGATTTTCCGCGCCGGTACCCGTTCCGCGGGTACTAAAATGGATCCATCTCCACGCTATGACTTTGAGATATTCGATCGGGTCGTATCAGAATCTCCGTTGTCCTACGAGAAGGTGGGGGAACTAACATGCAGGCTGCTAAACGAAGAAGGTGGCTATGGACATTAGCAAGGATATTAGGAATAATTTCCCTTTTTCTTGTCAAACCTCGGCTGCAGGAAGAAGTTAGGGGAATTTGTCAGGGATTGGCTTTTCGGGGTAACGTTGGCCGATGGCGCAGAGGAAGAAAAAGGCGAACCAGGCAGGTTAAATATGCACCTGGTCCTCGTCGATCCTTTAACTAGAGGGGGTCTTTGATCTAAGGGTCCAAGTTGTGTCTTGCATTTGCACGTGGTTTCTTATAATGCATTTCTCAAGTAAAGTCTTTGCTGCATTGGCAGCTTGGAGCACCGCAGTCACATGCGCGACAACTCCTTTTACTCGTAGCGATGCCATTGGGACATGTTCTGAAGACCTGAGCCAACTTGGTAAGAAGTTATCCAAGTCGGCCAAGGTCTACTGTCCTGGATCTGCCGAGTTTGAGAAGGCTACCACTCGTTGGTCCGTTCTGGATGCTCCCAAGGTCAATATTGTTGTCGTTCCTGGTACAGAGCAGGATGTCGCCACGACTGTAAGTGTTTCGTAACTAATCGTTGATGAGAAATGCTAATGACTGCTTCTCAAGGTCAAATATGCCAACTCCAAGAGCCTTCCTTTCCTCGCCTACAACACTGCTCATGGAGCCATCACCACTTTGGGTCGCATGGACCATGGTATTGAGATTTATCTCAGCCAGCTGAACAAGGTCAAAGTCGCTGCTGACGGCAAGACGGTTACAATTGGTGGCGGTACAAGGTCCAAAGAAGTCACCGACACACTTTGGGCTGCCAACAAGCAAACCGGTACGCTTTGATGTTTTTTTCTTGCCAATGATGACGTGCTAACCGCTACCAGTGACCGGAACATGCGAGTGCGTTAGCTATATGGGTCCAGGCCTTGGTGGTGGACATGGCTGGCTCCAAGGCCATCACGGTATCATCGCAGATCAGTGGGTCTCGCTCAACATTGTCTTGGCTGATGGATCGTTCAAGACCATCGATAACAAGTCCGATCTTTGGTGGGCCCTCAAGGGCGCTGGTCACAACTTTGGTATTGTGACTTCTATCACTTCCAAGGTGTATGAGATCCAGCACCGAGACTGGGCCATCGAGACACTTGTCTTCAGTGGCGAACACGTTGAGAAGTTGTATCATACCGCCAATGAGCATCTCCTTCGAAAGCAGCCTGAGGGCGTCATCAACTGGTCCTACTGGGTCCATGACCCTACTGCGGACCCCGAAAACGTAAGTTTCTATCCTTCATCCATTGTTTTGGTCTAACGTTGGCTTTTGCAGCCTATCATCCTCTTCTGGCTCATCCAGGAAGGCGTGAAGAGCATCGACCCCAAGATCTCCAAGCCTTTCCACGATTTAAACCCAATTGCCATCTCTCCTGAGTCTGGAGACTACCGCGACCTTGCCAGGTGGACACAAATCGATGTCGATGCTGTCCCATGCCAGAAGAATGGTCTTGTCAACCCCCGCTTCCCTCTCTACCTTCAGAAGTACAATGTCTCCGCCATGAAGAACGCATGGAATCTCTTTGCCAAAGAGACAGGTCCTGACACTCCTTTCAACACTTCTATCTTCATGTTTGAGGGTTACTCCACCCAGGCTGTTCGGGGCACTGATGCCCAGAGTGCTGCTTTCGCCTTCCGACAACAGAATATCCTCACTGCTCCCTTGATCACATACAAGCCTGGAGATTCTGAACTCGACAAGAAGGCTGCCGCTGTCGGCAATGAGTTGCGCCATATCCTCCATAGAGCTTCTGGTCAGTACCACATGAGCGTCTATGTTAACTACGCTTTTGGTAATGAAGAGCCGGTCAGTTGGTATGGAAAGGAGAACTGGCGGCAAGAGCGTTTGAAGAGTTTGAAGAACAAGTATGACCCCAAAGGAAAGTTTAGCTTCTTTGGTCCTGTGGCATGAGAGACGACTTGCCTTTGAAGTCAGAAGCTGAGGCGTCGTCTCCATATCTTCGTCTATCCATAAACCATATTTAATCTTACATGGTATCATTCATCCGTATTATCTTAACCACTGCTGGTGTTCATTCTCTCTATCATCGGTGTCCTTGTGCTTCTCTTACCATGAACGGAGCCAGCGGCTTCAACATGCTTTTCTGTCAGTCTGCGACCATAGAACCGTACAACCAAAGCCTCTACACAAAAGGTTCGTTTTTGGCTGGTAACATAAGCGCTTGTCCAACTCGCAATTTGTCATGCCAGGTAGCCAAAGGTGAAAATAAGATCTTGCGCCAGGAATGATGACCAAAGCGCTTCAAATCCTGCCGCCAACTAAGAATCGGCCCCCAACCAGAATGCAAGACTGCAGTTTCCTGATCATATTGGGGGCCAAACAATGAAACTGATAAGACCAAGCGGCCGAAAATCTGAGATACTCCAGACCTCGATCAACCAAAGATCAACGGGAATAATCGGGGGTAGACATGGTTGTTTTGATGCATATAAGATTTGAAATAAGGCTGGTGCTTACAAGGCTAAACTCGTACCAGAGCCTGGACCTTCTGCTACTAAAATCGGGAATAAGGCCTGATCTGGCTAAGCGATTCAGATCCTTCAAGCCGTTGTACGGGGTTTAGTGGTCAGCAGAGAAATTTATTGGACCTCGCTGTAAGATATATGGATAAGGTGTTACCATAAGCAAGAAGCTGAAGGAAACCCTGCATCTTCATTTGGGGGCCGTTTTGATGTCGAAAATAAACAGAGTAGCATTGAGAATCTCACTGCATTACTTCAGTGTGAGGGAAAAGCATCTTTTCTGGAGGCTTTTGGAGTGCCAAGTTGTCAGCGTAGCATTTGTCTCAGGGTAGTGGTGGAGGAGGTTGAAAAACGCACAAATTTTGAGCCTGATGAGGACCTTGTCTCTTGTTCAAGACCCCTATATAACTGCGCGCCATCAAAGATGTGAACGCGTGTTTTCTGCCTTTATTTGTTATCAGTATAGGCTATTCGGGTACCTACAGAATCCTCACAATCTTTCCAGAGACCAAGGGACGACCTCCTCGTCAAGATGTTCAGGTTAGTTCTTCCAGCCCTATCACATTTGACTCTCCCCACTTCATCTTGGCAGCATCCTCCTTCGGCAATCTCAAATTCTAGGCACTAACAACATGGCCTTATTAGTCAAAACCCCAAAAAGCCCATTGCTGGCAACAAAGGCCCAGCTGCTCCCGCACAACGCCCTCCGGCCGGACGTCCTCCAGCTGGCCGACCGGCTCAGCCACCTGCCCAGCGACCTGCTCAACCCGCTCAGCGACCATCACAGCCTGCCCAGCGGCCTGCTCAACGACCGGCCGGTTATCAACCGGTGACTGCTCCGAGACCAGTTGCAGGTGCTCCTGTTGTCGGAAGACAGCCTGCTCCCAATCATGGAATGCAGGTGACCCAAATGAAGAAACCGCAACAAGCTACGCGTCCTCCAGCCAAGAAGCCAGCTCCTGCTCAAGGACAGAAGGCTGGACCACCAAAAGGTCATGCTCCGCAAGGTGGAGGCCGGCCAGTCCAAAGGGCTGGA
Organism: Fusarium oxysporum f. sp. lycopersici 4287; assembly: GCF_000149955.1. NCBI lineage: Eukaryota > Fungi > Ascomycota > Sordariomycetes > Hypocreales > Nectriaceae > Fusarium > Fusarium oxysporum. The sequence goes on along the minus strand of NC_030996.1, from coordinate 1,128,343 downwards.
CCTGCACCAGTTCAAGGCTACCATCCCGGCCACCCTCAACAGGCTCACCCCCAACAAAGCCACAAGAAGAGCTCGTCGAACATGAAGTATGCAGCTGGGGGTGCTGTCGCCGGTGCGGCTGGTGCAGGAGCAGCCATGTACTTCCTGAACAACGACTCGAACGAGCCCACTTACGTTATCAACAACTACGACAACAGTCAGGGCCCAGAGAACATCACCTATACTCAGTACAACCAATATGAAGGTGACTACATAGACAATGGAGACTATCGGTATGACAGCGATGGTGATCGTCAATACTCTCCAAACAGTCCAGACGGCGACAATCGCTACTACGATGATGATCACGACCAGTACGCTAATGACACAAACTACGGCAACCAATATGACAATGATCAGGTGGATACGTCGTATGATGCCACAAGGTACCAACAACCAAGTGACCAGCAAGGTGACAATGGCAACGATGACTGTTGTGGCTGCGACAATTGCTGCGAATGCGATAACTGTTGTGATTGCGATGGCTGTTGCGGGTGCTGCGGTGATGACAATGGCAAGGACGGTGGCGGTGGGTGCGTTGTAATGTAATGAAATATGTCTGAGAATAGAGTAATGACGGGTTCTACTATGAACGGTAATTACAGATTAGCGATCATTTAATTTTGATGACATTTGTTTAATGCCTCGCGCGGGTCTAGGGTGAGACCAAGACATGATCACGGACAGTTAGTGAATGAACAATGGCATGCAGCACGACTTACTCAGTTTCGCCACACATGATACTAAAGAAGCAAAAGAATATCAACTCGCATGGCGTATACCAATGGTAGCGTAGCAATCAACAAAGTGTATATGAATGATGTTTTCATGTTGGAAAGAAGAGGCAAAAAATGACAAAAGTTTTGTCCGCTGTGAGGTTCGAACTCACGACCTTTGGATCACTCTAATCTAAGATTAGATCACAATCTAATATGAGACCAACGCTCTAACCAACTGAGCCAAGCAGACTATCCTAATTGGGTACCGGTCTAAGCTTCATTGGTGCTCATCAACGGAAACGGGTACCATTCCCTGCAAGTGCCAGACTGACAGTGTAACACCAACAGAGGATTATCTGTTTACCTAGTGCGGATATCTAAATCGAGAATCATCAATGGGTTACCATTGCTGCATAGATATAATAACATTAACAGAAGTAAAAGAGGTTCGCCTAGCCATTGGAACATGCTTGGGCCTGGGGACATATGGTTGAATGACTGTGTGAAAGCGCCAGGTAATCATTAAGAAAGTAACTACTATACAACCAAAGTTTTCCCATGCCTGATATCCCCTGAAATTAAATCCCAGACCTAACCTCTGACGCCTTGCTTTCAAACCGTATCTCACTGGAAGTCCTCGATTCCGACACAGTAGCCTTTGAAGCATTCTCATATGCAACCTGAACATTCGTAGTACGCATAATTCCATTATATGTCATGATCTCTTCCTCGGATCCGGTCGGCGAAACACTACGAATCTCAGTATGTTGAGTTCGCGAAACCCGAAGGTCTTTGAGACGAATATCATCGTGGTTATGTGATCGTATTCCACCTGTCCCGCGGGAGTTGTTGGCATATCGTCCGCCGTATGGAGTTCCAGATGGTGCGTCTGAGCTTCCTCCAAAGAGAGCAGGGAACCATCGTCGGAAAAGCGGTCGGAGAGCGGGAACCGATGCGCAGATGATGGCGAGGTTCGTTTCGACGGCGCCCCAGACGGGAAGGACGGAGTAGAAGGTGTCTTCGCCGGGTTTCGGTCCCTCGACGAGTTGGTGATAGATGGATATGACACGGATGATGCCGATGATACCGACTCTAGGTAATATTAGTATCTATCTAGCGAAGCTGTAGGCGCTACTTACACGCTACCCAACAAAAACACACTCAGAACAGCAATCTTGGTTGCCCATCGCATGGTTAGACCAAGGAAGATCCAAAAAGGAAGTGCGACGACCAAGAAGTCTGTCACGATTGTGATGCAAGATGCAATGACATGAAACCAGTTGTTGACACAATGAACGCCAGGTTCCTTTCGCAGGGGAAAGTCCCAATTGGCTTCAATGGGCCAGCATTGAAAGAGAGCTGTGAAGAAGATGGCGACGGCATGCGCAGCATTAAAGATGTTGAGTCCGTATATGGCGTATCGCACGTTGGTTTTATGACCACCCAAGCGAAGGAGGAATACTAGAATCGAGGCCTTGACGAGTGCCAGGACGGGGTTGTAGAACATCTGCACGAGAAAGTTCCACCAGAAGCCAGCGGCGAGATTAAGATCTTTTGGGACATCTCGCTCGTGAAATCCCCAGTAGTTGAGCTTCATAACTGTTTAATTGTCAGCAAAAGGGTTATTCTGATGCAACAAGATTCAAAACACGTACACATGTATAGAGGTCCAATCATCATCAAAGCGAAGAACTGTCGATGTTAGACCAACGCCAAGACATGAAAATGTGTCAAACTTACCAAAGCTGCCAGCACGAGCCAGTCATCTATCAAAAATAAGCTTTCGGTATTGATTGCACTGACCATGAGAGAGACTCACCTAATCCAACTGTCCGTGAGGTCACGCGACTGTACATACGCATAGACACAATGATGATCGATAAAGCCGGAAAGAGGAAGAGAGCAGCGAGGCCCTTTTGCTGAAGAGGAGTCGTAGGAAGACTCAAAGGATTAGGATAGGGCGGCGGCCCTGTTCGAGTGTAGAGATGTAACGAGGCCATCGTGAATGTCAAGCCAACGTAAAAGAGATGGTGTGTCAAGAGTATGATGGAGCAGAGTTTGCACCATGGGACGTCAAGGGACACTAGAAAGATTGACGCAGACTCGATGTGACCGCTGATCCGGGCGAAGATGGCCGCTGCGATCGATCGTCGCTCTGTATGTACATGTAACAGGACGAACCAGGGGGGAACCGCTGTTACGGTATTGGCACAAGATGAAGACGATCGCTTAGATGGGGCCCTTCAGATTTATGTATAGTAGATATCCAGGGGAACCCAGCAACGCAGAATCTTTCATGAAGAACGCGGAGACCAATAAAACAGGATGAGAAACAGAGTTCATGAGGATTGTCACCCAAGTGACCCAACGTGGGCAGCATGGTCCGTGGTTTGAGAGCTGAACCACCATCTTGGTGCTTCGAGTAAGACGAGTTCCTGGTTCCTGGATTGCACAGTACAGCGTTGTTCACGTACGATTACGAAAGGGGAAAGTGATTGCCGGCATATCTCAGTGCATCTGGTTCTGGAATCAAGGAATTGTGTGTCAACTACCGGTGATTCAGCTACTTGTGTGTCACACGTCCCGTGTGCGGTTGGACTGAAGGGCTGCTAAGGTTTTCTGTGCCGCAGAGACTCCCGGTACGATTTCCGGTGTTCCGCCAAGAACGCGTATATGTTTCCCCCTCAGCTGTGTTTTCGATCATGCATGTTGGTTGTTGAAGAATCTAAAGTAGAAATGATAGAGCATTGTGGCTTGCAACTAAGCAGGCGTTGATGCCCAAGGCTTCCGGTGGTGGCTGAGACTAGGCTGTCAACAACTTGTTTTCAGGACGAGGCATGACGCCCTCGCTAGATCCTGCTGGAAGCCTCCCACATAGCTCATTTCGATCCATATACGAACTACTCGTTCTGACGTCTTCAAGCATTATAAATTGGGAGGGTGAACTAATATCGTTAATCCAGAGCAACGGTTGGGTGATTTGTGATTAGGTTCAGGCTAGATCTCTTAGCATTTCCATCAAAGGTGAAGATCAGCATTCGCGCGATTTTTCTTCAACAAATCTCGAAGGACCAACATGCATATGCATGAATGAACGTAGCATGCATCTCTAAGGGATGGATAATGGCTGGACCCTGAGCATGTTTTAACCGCGTACCGCTAAGGACCAGGGGAGTAAGAAACTCGGGACTACGATTCTAAGTGACAGAAATGCTTAGGCCAGTTTAGGATGAACTTAGGCAACTTTAGTATAACTTAGACAAGTTTTGACCAGTTATTTGTCGCACCTTGAAAGATGGCATTGGGCTTTTTTTGCTCCCCAGGGCTTGAGGTCCTCTACTGCTCCTCTAGCTCCATCACGAAGACACTACCGAGATGCTCACATCTACCCCGGATCCCCGACCCTTGCCAAGCTTCCCAACCAGTCACAAGGCCCGGACGGCTGAACGATGATCCTTCGCTTGTCTCAGCTAGATGATAATCCGTTGATCCTTTCTCCATGCAGATTGCCATCATCTTTTAGCACGATATTTACGAAGCCGATCCCACTCTGACAAAGATTCTCAACCAACAGCCGCTTAAAATTAAGTTCTCGCTTCACTTAATCACCAGGATCTCGAACTTTGTCGGTCTTGAATGCCCAGCCTGTATAATTTGTCCGTCCGCGGGGTCCCGCTCCAATCATGTTTAGAATATGTCATGGACTATTCTAGTCTGACGGGAAGCGGCTTCGACCCGAAGGCTCTCCAATTGAGGGTTATGCATAATGTAACAGTAATTCTACGCCAAGCTTAGAAATCGATCATCATTTCCACATATAGAGGGACCCTTGACCCTTGGAGCGACGAGAAGCCGCATCCCCGTGGCGGCTGAAAGAAATGGCGCCAGTGGGATGAAAAGCGCCCGCACAATCTGCACAGATTTTGACAGGAAATCGGGGTTCAGATGCTTCCGATATGTATGATACTCTCTCCTCTCTCAACGGCAATGCCTCGCGGCTCTTACTCCACCGTCGCCACCGCGCTCCATCGTCAAGCATGGATATCTTTCGGCCCATGAACCTAAGCATCAAGGTGATTACTACCTAATACGTGCTAAACACCGCCTAGCCAACGACAACTCGCGTATTTTCTGTAGGATTGCAGTAGTAACATAAGAACTAGTGTTCGATATATAGACGGCACAGAAAGCCATGTGGCATAAGCCGATCTCTCCCCTTTCCCTTTCTTTCCTCCCCCAACCCTCTCGAGCCCTTGGCGTTCTGTCCCGTCCCTGCAGCCAGCCTCAAAACTCTACAAGATGCAAGGCTCTCACATTTCGTGGCTGCTTGCCGCGCTTGTTCCTTTCACCCTTGGTCAGACGATCGAAGTCGATGGCAAGGCGGTCCGTACGTAACATCTTCGCCTGCAGAACGTGTTTTCTTTTTGCTCTCATGAACCATCGCTAATCTGAAACGTGGGGTAGCCGCCAACGAGAAGAATGTTGCCCCCGCGTGGTCTGAGCCACCGGCTGCATCGTCCAAGTATTCCTTTGTCGATGACACCCCTCGGCTGACCGATGCCGTGCTCACCAACCTCACGGACCTCAACCTCAGTGACGTTGACCTCTTCTACTTTGCTGATACCAAGGGTTCCAAGAAGAGATCTGCTGCTGTCGACTCCAAGTGCAAGGTTTTCCCTGGTGACAAGCTTTACCCCAACAAACTCATCTGGAAGGTCCTCGACCTTCTCAGCGGAGGTGCTCTTATCAGCACAGTTCCCCTGGGCTCAGCCTGCTACAAGGGAGAGCATTATAACGAGGAGCGCTGCAAATACCTTACAGAAAATTGGCATAACAGCACGACACAGTGAGTTTCATCCTCGACCGTGCCGTCTCATACATGCGTCAAACTAACATCGTCAAGCATCGATGATCCCACTTCGGTCATGTCACCCCTCTTTGAGGGTGCCACCTGTGAGCCCGAGAACGCCGCTTCCGGCTCCAAGTGCACCATTGGTGGCTTCCCCTTGTACTCCATCAAGGCCACCTGTGTTGCCCATATCCAACTCGCCGTCAACTTTGCTCGCAACCTCAACCTCCGTCTTGTCGTTCACAATACTGGCCATGACTTCCTTGGTAAGAGCACCGGTGCTGGTGCCTTGAGCATCTGGACACATCACCTCAAGGATATCAAGTTCACCAAGACCTACCGTGGTGCTAGCAGCTACACTGGCCCCGCCTTCAAGATTGGTGCCGGTATCCAGGTCAAGGACCTGTACCTGGCTGCCGACCAGGAGGGTTACACTGCTGTTGGTGGAGAGTGCCGTGTAAGTCTTCCTCTTCGTCGGCCATCGCTCGCAGATATTAATGAGTTCATAGGATGTTGGTGTCGCTGGCGGTTATCTTCCCGGTGGTGGCCACTCCCCCATCAGCCCCATCGCCGGTCTTGCTGCCGACCAGCTCCTCAGCGTTGACATCGTCACGCCTGATGGTCGCTTCGTCACTGCCGACGAGAAGCAGAACACTGATCTCTTCTGGGCTGTCCGTGGTGGTGGTGCTGCTACCTGGGGCGTCGTCGTCTCCATGACTGTCCGAGTCTATCCCAAGATGAAGTTCTCTGGCATGACCTGGAGCGTCAATACCAAGGATGCTGGCATCTCTCAGGAGGCTCTCTTCAAGGCCCTTGACGTCTACTGGCGTCGCTTCCCTGAGTACTCTGACAAGAACAGCTACGGCTACAGCTTTATGTTCCCTGCTGGCAACGGCAGTTTCCTCTGGACCATGAACCCTTGGATGATCCCCAACATCTCTGTTGGCGAGTTCAAGAAGCTTGTTCAGCCCCTCCTCGATGAGTGGAAGGAACTTGGCGTTGACCCCAAGCCCACATTCTTTGAGCATGACCGCTTTTACCCTGCCTGGAAGACACATTTCCCTGCTGAAAACGTCGGTAACTACAATGGTCGTTCCGGCTCTCGTCTCATCCCCCGTAAGAACTGGAATGACCCTAAGCTTCTCAACAACACTATCGACGTTCTCAAGGGCATTCTTGCTGATGAAGGCATATTGATTATCTACAACATCAATGCCAAGCAGCAAAACACTCCTCCTAACTCTGCCAACCCTGCCTGGCGTGACGCCAACATGTTTGTTATCACTGCTCTTAACTGGAACTACACCGATAGTGAAGAGGAGATTGCCAAAGTCAACAACGAACTCACCCATGGTGTCATGGAGCGTCTCAAGGCCGTCACTCCCGGCGGTGGTGGTTATGGTAACGAGGGTGATGTTATGGATCCTGACTTCGGTCAGTCTTACTTCGGATCTAACTATGCCAAGCTCTACCAGCTAAAGCAGAAGATTGATCCTTACGGTGTCTTCTATGCTCCTACTGCTGTCGGTAGCGAGGACTGGTACATCACTGATCACCCAGCCTACGTGATCAAGCAGACCGGCCGTCTTTGCCGCAAGTAGATAGCCTAGCCTATCGCTTCCTTCGATTGTAGATACTTTGATTGCGCCCTTTACCTGATCTAGACCAATAATAATTCGAGCCCCGTCATCCTGTTTCATACGGGCTACCCGGATAACATTCCCTATGGCATTGGTTTACGTGAACACCGGATGGCTTTGCTAGTACCAAATGCAGGCTTTTTTATCTTATTTTCGCCGAAGCTGCCGAGTGGCAAGTAGGCAACACCTATCTAACACTAAGGGGGTTCACATGAATTAAGTTAGATAGAGTTTCAACGACCAGGATCCCCCTAATACCATAGTGGCTTTTGTTATTACACATGGGTTTGCAGCCCTGTCTTCTTATGACTTCTAATTGCCTCTCTTTAGTATCTACCTCCCTGCACTGGCTGTCAACAATAGCATTTATTTTAACCTTTGCAGCTTAAAGCTATTATAAGCTATACTCTTCTTTAAGCTGGGTTTTAATAGCTTAGAGGTCGCCTAGCTTAATAAGGAATTTATTAATATATTAATATTAAAAGTAAAAGAAATAAAACTATTAAAAAAACTTTTTTTTTTTTTTTTTTTTTTAAATATTTCTTTTTGACTTAAAATTAAATTATTTTAATAATTTTATTTAAGCTTTTTATATTGTTACGATTCGTGCCCGTAACAGCGCTGTAAGGCTTCTATAAGGCAGCTGTAGCACACCCATGATTGCTTGCATAGCGATTATGGCCCGATCTTTTGCCCTGTGGTTTAACGGCTTGTGCAACCGTTACACGATAATCGCTGTTAGCGGGTGGCCCGAAGGTCAAGGGTTCGATTCCCCCTTGCAGCCTTTGGTATAGCTGCTCACAAGGGTGCCTACGTAACGCAGAGGGGCACTGCGGGGTACGCCTTGGGAGGTTGGCAGCTGCACCGCACAGGGCTTGGTTCCCCCTGTGGCGGCCGGCTTCAGCGGGCTTCGAGGACGAAAGCCCCTGAAGAGGGAGCATCGTGTTACGATTCGTGCCCGTAACAGCGCTGTAAGGCTTCTATAAGGCAGCTGTAGCACACCCATGATTGCTTGCATAGCGATTATGGCCCGATCTTTTGCCCTGTGGTTTAACGGCTTGTGCAACCGTTACATATATTTTATAATAGTAATTAAATAAGTTATTATATATATTTTTATAACATTAGCTTTATAGTATATTAATAAGTTTGATATTTTAACATAATATCTAAGTTATAAGCTAGATATATTATTTATAGTTAAGACTTATGCCTAAGAGCTTATCACTATGAAGAACTTAAACTACTTCCTCGCACCCCAACCAATCATACTCGTTGTCATTTCTGAACCTTTGCCATCTTGCCTCGTCAAATTGGTTGCCAGCTGTTCCGATATTCCGAAATGCTTCCCCTAACTCCTGGACCAAGATGTATCCTCTAGGATCTTCAATATTCATAGCAAGCTGCTTTAATCCAAGTCAGTAAACGGGGTCTAGAGTGAGGGGATTTCCGAACCATGATTGACGCCCCTTCGCTATCAATATCGCCCATAAGACCTTCAAGGTTGTCGTAATTTTCGATGTTGCAGAGATAATCATCGTCAGAAATCTCCGCCACGTAATCGTGGTTGTAACCAAGCCAAAGTCTCTGGATGGGCCTTACGGTCCTTTCACCAATATATCCGGTGATCCTTTTGGACACGGACTTTGGTATACGCCAATGAACTGAGTTGTCCATCATGGCGATGTAGAAGAACCCACCAGCACCGAGACTTATGTGTCGGGGACACCCAAACTTTTGATGCTTATCTAGCCAAGCAGCGAGTTCGGGATACTTAGTTGCAAATGAGCCCGACCAACCTGCTCCAGATATTAATCACCATCTATATCGATTAACTGATCTTCAACTTACGTGTCCAGCAGTCAAAGTTACTTCCAGTATGATAGTGGTAGAGCCATGATCCATTGGTACCAAGCGCACAAATTCTGCGTATGTCATTTTCGTCCCTCAGTCGTTTTAGATCGCTATTGTAACGGCTACAATTTATTAGGGATCTGGTCGATATTCGAATGGCCTTCACTTACTGCTGATTTCCGCTTCTGCCTCCAAGAAGAAGCCCCTTCCTGACAGAAACAACACTAAATCCTTGGAGCCCGTTACGTAATGAGACCCTGAGCTTCGAGGTCTCATACTCGAGATTCCCATTCTAGCATTGCCTCTTTCGCTTAGTTGAAGACGGAGACTCTTGAGTTCCCTACTGGCTTCTTCGGTTCGTTGAAGCATCTCTTGTTCTCGGAGCTTGTGTTGCTCTTCCAGACTCTCGATCTTGTCCTGTTGGCGCATCCGCTCTTGGTTTTCCCGATACTTGCCCTCCAGTACTTTGAAGCGACGTATCTGTTCCTTCATCTCTTCTAGACCGACCTTGAGATTCTCTCGTTCTTGATTGAGATGGTCAAACCTTTTCTGCATCGTCTCCCGATATTGGCGTTGTTCTTCGGCTGACCTTTCATCCTGGTCCTTCCTGGCTTGCCTCTCCATTTCGAGGGCTTCTGACATCTCCTTCATGACCCTCAGTTCAGCTAGAAGGATGTCTGAGTTAAGGCCAATACCAGCTTCCGTCTTATTCAAATCTTTGTGCTCACTGACCATTTCCTTTTGAATGGAAATAGTGACTCGATCGCTTTTGGCAATCGTTCTGAGTAGGGGCATGGCGGATGAGCGGGTATTATTATGGCGATTAATTTGAGCGCCTTCTTCGACCAGGGCTCCCCAGGAACCACCTGTAGCGATCAGCTCTTGCTCTCGCCTTTCTCCTATTGCTGCGTACTCATCTTCCCACATCGTAGTGACGAGAATGACGTTCATGAGACTTTCCTCACCACAGAGTTTCCGGAACATCATGAGGTTCTTTTTGGCAGATCCGCCCATACGACGATCTGTGATCCTATGGAGATATAGGATCCCGCTTAGTTTGATATTGTCTTCATACGTCTTGGTAAGACATAAAGCAATCTCTTTGAGAACTTCGGTGTCTGATCGATTCGTGTCATCAAACCCCGGAGTATCCAGAAGATATATGTCAGAGGTATCTGACGATTTGCATTGGTATGCAGTGACATGTTGTGTACCTGCATCGTGTTGAGACAGGACTGTGTCAACTAATGAATGACATGGCCGATACGTACAAGCTTGCAGATCATGACCAACGGGAACATCTTGTCCAGTGCACAGCAAGATGAGAGTGCTCTTTCCAGGCCCAGCCATTCCCATGATAGCTATCAATATGTCGCTAGACCTCAGCCTAAGGCCTAGGAATACGTCACCCATTGTGTCAGTTCGGTTTTGATCGGGATTATGAAACACGGTGTCTGAAAGAATGGAAGTCTGTACCGAGAAAAGCACCGTCAGTTGAGTTAATTATATTTTTTATGCAGTTGGCTGTCTCTGGGAATTCCATTCCGCTGCTTGGCCCTCTCTATTCTTTCAGGTCTTCTTGCTGTTTCTGATGCTCAAGGTCCAGTTGTCTTCCAACTCCAGCACGAAATTGTTGAAGAGCATAAGGGATTGATGAAACCGCAGCAAGGACTGTCCTCAACAACCACTATGCCACCCGGTGGGATCGCTTGCAAGGTGAACTCAGAGCCTTGCAAAAGCCTCTCTTGAAGAGTGGATCATTAGCCTTTGAATCGAGGCAGGACTTAGAGCGACAGATAACAGCAGTAGAGACGGGCGAAAGATACTTGCGCCAATCAGTTGAAGCGCATTTCGTAGACAAAACGAAAAGGCACCGGGCGAGATTCAATTACACACAGGACGAGATTTCCGAGCTTACATCAGAAATACAATGATTGAGGTCAGAGCTGGAAGTCTAAAGGAAGTCTCAAGCCGATTCATTCAAAGTTTTGATCCTCGGAGCCGGGATTCAATGAGGAACCCTCCTGAGGTTGCTTCGTTCCAACCCTAAGGCATTTCGGGTAGAAGAGACCCATATTCCTCAAAAGAAGAAGAAGAAGAAGAAGCCAGAAGAAGACAGGGAGGGGGTCGTTTCTGAGCATGATTAAATCTAGTTATTGTTCAGTCCATACATACGTCATATGCTATCTGTTTACTGCTAAGCCTTACTCAACTGCCGGAAGCGAATGCGCGTACCCGAGGCAGAGATCCACTATATCGCCAATGAGGCAGCAAAAAGAAATCTCTAATCAAGATTTACCGTCTATGCATACGAAGCCACTGGACTCGCTCTATGGAAATTGCGTTGGGCGCGAAGCCCGAATTTCCGGGAATGGTGGGGACAGAATCCGAAAATCCCAACTTCCGCTGAGTCATGAATATGATCCAATCGCATTGTGAGATTTGGCATGACTTTATCACCGGGTCCGAGCCCGAGAGGCTTAATAAATGGAGATTTGGGAAGTCAGCTTAGTTTGGCGGCGGCGGCATGTAACACAAACCCGTCGACAGCTCAGGGGAATGGCATGATGTTTATATTTTAGACATATAAGTAAACAATGTTTCTCTTGTTTACCTTTAACCAAGACAAGTCTCGTTCAGTACTTCCATTTCATCTCACCAAGACCTTATCCTACAGCTGACAACATATTCTCACCATGACATTAATACCACCTCGATCATCTAACCGAATCTCTTCGAAGTCTACACCATTATCCGTCAGGATGAAGACCTATATAATACCCGTCATTATGACGGCCTTAATGGTTCAACTTCTGTTCCTAGCGAATATGTCCTACCTCTTCGGTTCCCTCTTCAAGTCCTCGACACGAATGCATAACCTCAAGATCCTCGCGATCGATTTCGACGGCAGCGATATCGGAAAGGCCATTTCCGGTGCTTATGATACCCTCCAGTCAGACAAGTTCCCTTCCGTTGAGTTCGGTTCGTCCTCCGAGTATGATACCCCTGAAAAGGTTCGCGACGCTGTCTGTAACCATGGCTACTGGGGTGCTATTTACACTCATCCTGGTGCCTCTGATCGTCTTTTGTCCACCATCGAGGGCGACAACACTACTGTTTATGATCCACAAGACGCTGTCACTACGATTTACAACGGCGCATACTATCCTTCCATCTTCTCTTCTCTTCAAGGCAACATGCAGAGCCTCGTTGGCGCTGCCGCAACCATGTATGCCCTTGCGACTCCCGATGCCCTCAAGGCCGTCAACATGACCAACCCTACCTCAGCGAGCACACTCCTTCGACCCTTCCATGCCAACATCTGGAACATCATGCCGACCGAGCAGGGTACAAGAGTTCTTCTGAATACTGTCTCACTAGTGATGGGCATTCTCATGCATTTCTTCTTCCAAATGGGACTTAACGGCATTACAACTTCTACCAAGGTCCTCCAGTCGTACTCAAAGCGAGATGTTTATATTTTCCGCTTCATCACTGGAAAGATTTATACCCTCATCGGTGCTTTAGGCATGGCTGGCTATTTCTGGGCCTTCCGCGAGAATTGGAGCGTTGATGCTGCTCAGTTCTTTGAGACTTGGATGTGCCTCTGGTTCTACATGGACATCAACTACCTTGTCATCGACACAGTGCTAGCAACTATAGTTCCTATGCAGTTCTTTGCATTCTTCCTACTTACATGGATCATTCTCAATATCGGGTCAACCGTCTTCCCATTTGAGCTCACGCCTGGGTTCTACCATTGGTCGTGGGCACTTCCAGCCCATAACGCGTGGCTTCTTCTCGTCGGTATCTGGTCTGGGTGCCGTGCCAACATTGGGGTTACTCTACCCATCTTGTTCTCTTGGTGGGTTGTCGGCCACGCTGGAAGCGCATGGTCAGTCCGCAAGAGGTGCTTGATGGCTGAGGCCGAGGCTGAGAGTCAGTTGCAAGATACTCCCAACGAGAAGTTTGAACGATTTAGCACCGAGCAGACACGGCAGGAAACATCACATGGACTGAGACCGGCACAGGATCTTGACCTGGAGGCCAACCTCCCCGCGCAGCGTCTGCGCAATGACGATGATAATCGGACAATTACAAATGGCGGCGAGCTGTCACAGGAGCACTATAACATCAAATAGTGCCGATGTGAATCGTTTTATCTGCAGTTGGGTTCTTGAGGATACTTGCTTGCCATCATGCTTAGCGAACTGGATTTTGGATTTGTGGGATTTGTGCATTGGCGTTTGACTAGAGGACCGAAATACTTGGGCTTTTCCCCCATAGATGTCATAGATGAGTCGATGGAGATTCCCTCATACACTTTATAGACATAGACTGAGAACCATTAAATAATACACCAGCATTTAATATTAAAGAAGCCATAACTTATAAGCATTGAAGTTCGCCAATTGATTCATCTCGTGTTGATGGATGCATAATGCAACACAATAAAGACTGCAACACCTGATTTGAGAGTAGATGAATACTTCGAGAACTCCTATCAGCTCTCTGCCGTTAATTTCTGGCCCGCATCTGGCGACAGCCGGTTTATAGTGGACGCCATCAGCTCAGAGTACACTTCAGATGATGCGGTGGAAGGCGTGGCGAACAACAAATAGCCGATTGATATAGTACGATTCGACGTAATGATAGTCTCACTTTACAATGAGACCCTATGATGCAAGCGCAGGTCATGCGCATCATCGGAAGATTAGCAGGTTTGAAGAGAGCGTGGTGCAAATAATCCCTTGAACACAAGACAGTCCACTGAAGTGAGAAGAGTTTAGGCCCTGTAATGATAATTTTTAGGTAAGTTTAGGGCAATCTTAGGAGCCTCTTTCAGTAACTTGGTGGGGTTGACCTTGGATCAAAGCAAGCTTCGTGCCTATTGAAGATTCGGGCGAGCCTGATGATAAATTCCATGTGTATCGCTTTATTTGAAGTAAATGAAATAGATAACCAATTCTTATGCTCTTTCTATCCGTAAAATAATAAACATGCGAAAATTCCCAAAACTAGATCAAATCGTTAGGGTTCTTGACAAACCCCTCAACAACACGCGCCAGCTCCTCCACCCTTGCCTCCCAGAACTCCCGACGCTCCTCGTCAGCCTCAATACCAATCTGAGTTCTACCGTTCTCAACAAATGATACAATACGAGGTGGTATGGCAGGCTCGGGGTGAGGAATGGAGTAATCCACGCGACACTTCGTTCCAGCGAAAGGAATCGAGTCGAAGAACTCCTTGTTGAGATGGTTGGTGAAAGACCCATAAAAGAGAGTGTCTGCAGGCCAGTCTGTACACTCCTTGAGCACTTCCTGGAAGCTTAGCGTAGCGTGTTGGCTGCCCTCGACTGATTGACTGCGCACGTAGTCCAGGAGCTGTGAAGCTGTCCAGTTTTGCTCGAACTTTGACGCGGGACGGGGCTTGGTATTTGTAGCAGGGACCCATGATTGGTGTCAAATACCCGCGACATCGACGTCGCGACCCGGAGACAATAACACCGGAATGTGACATCGGGAGACATTGAGGGTGCTGCGACAGTACCCTGGGCCCAGCCAGCAGTGAGAAAGCATCGCGTGTGTTGTGTGAGGTGAGGCTCCAGAGATGTCAACATCCTTGGTCATGAATGCAGTCTTCTGCTGAGGCTCCGCAGCAGAAGCGATCTCAGTGTATGATGATCCTTCAAGATTCTTGCGCCAGTATTCCACGTTTTGAGGCTTAACGGTTGAGAGGTGCTGGATGTAGGTCTCGAAAGGCTCCGACGCGGGGATCTCCAGGCCACGGTAGCGAAGCTCAAGCTGGCGGAGGAGTTCGGGCAGAGAGACACCATCGTATTGTGCGTGTGAAATACGGATCATGAAAGCGTTCTCAGTCTCGCCTCGAAGAACGAAGAGGCGAATGAAAGAAGCGCCGAAAGCGAGATCAGTGCTGGTATTGGCATCCGACTCTGCGACCTGCTTGGCAGCGTCGTCGATTGAGCCGTCAACGCTCTGTTCCGTGACAGGCACCTTCAATTCATCAAGGACAACTTGGAGAGTCTGTCCCTCATGTTGGACAAACACAGTTCGAAGAATGGCGTGTTGTGACACGAGGTATTGGAAGCTGTCAACTAGACGGGCCGTGTCAATTGACTGGTCCAGGTAAAGCATGTTGTACTGAACTGAGCTTCGTGGGGCAGACACTGTTTGCTTGACATCGCCATGCTGGGGTCCAGTGGCGGGTAGAACGTCCTGGATCTTCCAGGTCGGGTCGGCCAATTGAGGCTGAATAGCCTGGGCGAGGAAGCCATCGACATCCTTGGTGCTCAACAGCGAAAAGGGAGTGTACTTCTTCGCACTCTCGCTGGCCTCGGGCGAGATCTCGACCAACGAGTTAGCCATGCCCCGGAGCTGCATGTTCTGGAAAATGCTTGCGACAGACAAACGGTACCCATCCTGTCGCAAAGCAGAGACCATGCGCATAGCCACGATGGAGTCACCACCCAGGCGGAAGAAGTTGTCATCCAGCGATAGCTTCTCCTCCTCAATGC
The DNA here is from genome assembly GCF_000149955.1 of Fusarium oxysporum f. sp. lycopersici 4287. Lineage (NCBI taxonomy): Eukaryota > Fungi > Ascomycota > Sordariomycetes > Hypocreales > Nectriaceae > Fusarium > Fusarium oxysporum. The sequence goes on along the minus strand of NC_030996.1, from coordinate 1,112,707 downwards.
CAAGGAACTTTGACCATGAAGCGCGAAGAACGCGCTCCTTGGTGGTCAAGACTGTGGTGTCGGCAATTGTCTTCTTGAGAGATGCGAAAGACTTGCGGAGTTCGACGACCAGCGACAGAGAGACCTCCGAAGCCAGAGTCTCAATGGAGTTGATGTCTACGGTGCTAGAGAGGGGGATGCAGATTGAGGGAATGGCATAAGGTGGAAGAGTCTCAACCATTGCTTTGTTGAGGCCGATAATTGCCGTCGCAAGTTCAACAGAGACATCTCCCGCCAAAGGCAGTGATGTATCTCCAGTATCGACACCGAGCTTGAGCAACTGAGCATCCTTCGCAGGTGTGTCTTTGACAAATGCTACAACCACGGGAGTTTGACTGTTCGAACCCTTGGGAACAACAAGTCGGCTCACAGCTCCAGCAGTACCAGGAAGCAGGCGCTTGAGCTCAAGGTTCGTAGCATTGAGATCCACGACGCGACCGTCAACACTAGCCATATCATCCCTGCGACCGATAAACACCAAGCTCAGATCATCGGTGTACTTGACGAGGTCTCCAGTGCGGAAGAGCTTACTTTGTCGGCCAGGGTAGCCCAGCGCACCCTCCTTCAACCACTCGGGAGCATCAACAACATCAGCATCATCGTGCACAGAAGCAGATTCAAGCAGGAGCTCTCCGGTGCTTCCTAGCGGCATGAGAAGCTTCTCATTACCAGGCTGCACGATCCAAGGAATATATTGGACCGTGGGGTATTTGTCGCCGCTGGACAGGAATCGAGAGATGTCCTTGGGAGAGACAGGTGCCTGCTTGTTGGCTTCCCAGATCTCTCCTAACTCTTCGTCACTCAGACATGTGATGTCACTTAATGAGCGCGACACGTCGCCGCGAAGCTGGTTGATAGCAACCTCGAACTGCGACAGCACGCGTTGAACTTGGACGGGGCTGAGAAGCTCCGAGTCAAAGCTTGCCAACAGGCGAAAGCCGGTCTTCTGAAGGGACACAGCCAACATAAGAGGGTACGAGTTGAAGTGTAGGGCCTCAAGAGCGGCATCTCCCCCACGGAAAGAAGGCAGCTCATCGGCTTCTGTCTCAGAAGGCTCGGGGTCTTGAGGCTGGACGACAAGACCCATTGTGACTTCACAAGCAATTTGAGCATCTTCGCTCAGTCGGCGGATATGCTGGATACCAAGATGTTCATGCGCAGAGCGAGCGACACTCTGTTCCTGGACCGCGCGAAGGAACTCTTGCACTGTAGTAGTGCGGTCGAGACGAATGCGAACAGGGACAGTGGCGAGAATGGGACCCTCAATGAGCTCAGCACCAGGAAGAGGAATAGTACGACCCATGAACGTCTCTCCGAAAACAACATCGTCGCTCATGGAGTATTGCGACGCCAGCAGAGCCCACGCAGCTCGAATGACGGTAGCGATAGTGATGTCGGACTTGGCAGCCTTGTCAAGCTTGATGAAGCGCTCAGTCAGAGAGGTAGGATCGGGGATGTAAGAGCGCGATGGCAGGGTTGGGAATTGGGGTCCTGTAGCGCCAGCGAGTTGAGTCTTCCAGTAGTCCTTAGACGACTCGCGTGAGTCTTCGGCAAGGTAGCGAATGAAGTGCTTGAATTGAGCAGGTCGCGATACTTCTTCGCCCTTGTACGCAGCGCGGGCATGCTCGACGATGAGATCTGTAGACCATCCGTCGTAAATGGCGTGGTGGGCCGTCCAAACGAAGTATCGCTTGTCGAGAGCCTTGTCGGTGACGATGGCGAAGCGAGAGAGCGGCGCGCCAGGCGACATGGGCTCTTTCTTGTCTTCCTCAAGGAACTCCTCCAGCGAAGACTCAACCTCCTTCCATTGAAGCGATTCATTGACGATAACTTGCATGAAGCCATGCTGCTTGAACTCAACAATGCGGGTGCGAAGGATGGGGCTCTCCTTGTACACGACATCCCAAGCGGACTTGAGCTTGTCAACAGAACTCGAGGCGGGGATATCGGCGATTCGTTGCGCGACATAGTTCTCCTTCGATCGCGTGTAGAAAGCCATATGAATCTCCTGCATAGGCGCACAAGGGTAAATATCCTCGATCGCACTGACGTCGCATCCCGATTGCTCAGCAGCCTCAGCGCGCAGGGCATCGCGGTCCATGTTATCCTTCAGTAGAGAGAACTCAGGAATTTGCATATCAACACCCTTGCTCTTATCTCCCTTCTGCATCGACTTTGCCATATCGGCGAGAACAGGGTAATTGAAGATATCAGCGACGGAAAGCGTGTATCCCCAGTCTCGAATGACTGGCACGAGCTTCATTGCGAGAACGGAGTCTCCGCCTGATGTGAAGAAGTTGTGTGTAGTGCTGACTTGCTTTGTCTCAAGTCCAAGCAGGCGACACCATGAGTCGCGCAGGAAGAGTTCAGCCTCAGACTCTGGCTCGCGGATCTCAGAGGACTCATTTGAAGCTGCTGAGGCCTGAAGGTTTGCAGAGATCTCAGCACCGAGGGCGCGAAGAGACTTTCGATCAGTCTTCCCAGAGACAAGATAGGGAATCTTGGAGAGGGTGATGTACGTCGCAGGCACCATGTACACTGGTACAACCTTCGAGAGTCTCTCGTTGAGCGTCTCGAGCGAGTCGCGCAGGCGAGGTGGGAAGTCAATTTGCCGAGCATCGCCATCATCCTTAGCTTCGCGATCGGCGATAAACGCTACCAGCATAGACTCCTTGTTCTGGTTTCTTGGTGCGATGATCTCAGCGACGACTTCAGCGCCCACGGGGAGAAGGTTCTTGATGTGGTGCTCAATCTCTCCTAGCTCTACACGCTGGCCACGAAGCTTGATCTGAGTGTCCTTGCGACCAACGAACACGAAGCCTTTCTCACCGTCTGGATCATATCGGACCAAGTCGCCTGTCTTGTACAGACGCCCATGGCGACCGGGAATTCCACCAGCGCCAGCGAGGAGGAAGTCGGGGTCGTGGATGAAGGCCGCATTCGTCTTCTCCGGATCACCAAGGTATCCTTGGCCGACAATTGGACCCTCAACGAGCAGTTCGCCGACAGCGCCCACAGGAACAAGCTTGTTGTGATCATCGGGATCAACGAGCCAGATACAGGCACCTGTGCCTGGTCCGATACTGACGTACGGCTTGCCCGCTGCGCTGGGGTTGACAGTACATCCAATCGTACATTCAGCGGGACCATAACCAACGACAATTCGAGTATGTTGGCCCCAGATCGCAATATCTCCAGCCGAGCAAGACTCGCCACCGATACCAAGACTGTTAAGCGACGGAATAATATCGGGGTCCAGAATACGTGCGACAGAGGGTGTGATGTTAACCATGTTAACCCTCAAGCGGCGGATCGCACCACTGAGATCATTCACACGGTCCTGATCAGTGGGAATGCAAAGACATCCACCACGAATGAGTGTGCACAGAATACTATCGACACTAACATCGAAAGCATATGATGTAAAATCGAGCGATCGTGAGGTGCTCGAGTATCCAATTCCCGAGCTTCGCGCAAGAGCGCTAGCAGTATATGTTTCGTGCGAGAGCATAACTCCCTTCGGCGTACCCGTACTACCGGAAGTAAAGATGATATATAGGAGAGATTCGGGCGGTACGTCGGGGAGTTTTCGGAGGGGATCTTGGATCGTCTTGGCCAAAGAGGCGAGAGTCGCTGTATCGACAACGACATGCTTTGCGTCGGGTGCGATTTCCGGGCCGTATTCCGCTTGGTCTCTCGAAGTGAGAATATGTGTCGCGTTGACTTGTTGAGCCATAACTTGTCGTCGCTGCATGGGTTGACTGGGATCGTGGAGTGAGAAAGCTGCGCCGGCTTTGATGATGCCCATGACTGCGACTGTCGTCCATCTTGACTTCTCAAAGCACAGAGGTACAATATCGCCGACCTTGACTCCGAGATCAATAAGATGTTGCGCAAGGAGTGTCGATAGTCTGTCAACATCTGCGTATGTGAAGTCGCCATCCCATGAGCAAATGGCTGGCGCATCGGGGCGCCACCTCACTTGCTCAGCGATCAGTGTGTGAATGCACATGGGCACTGGCGGAGGAAGATCTTTATTCCAGTTCCATATCACAGACTTGTCGAGCTCGCCTAGTGGTAGGACGGAGCTAATTGTTGCGGTCGAATCGGTGAGTGTTGTGTTGAGAACTTCTACAAGGGCTTGGGCAAAGTGGTTGGCAAGGAACTCTGCGCCTAGAGGCTCGCGCCATGTCGGCCGGAGCCACAGAACGTCGTCTTCTAGTGTCGCTTCAATTTGAACGTTTCCCTGTGTCGCGCAACCCGTTAGTTGGTGGAGATGAGAGGTGAGGCTCATGCGCTTACCCAGTTCACTGACAACTCGCCGTCTTCGGTCACGTCAGTGACGACCTCGCCTGTCGCAGCCTCATCATTGAAGAAGAACTTGTATCCTTTCGTCTCAAAAGGTTGTTCTGACTGTAATTCTTGTTGCAGGTAGTTTCGGAACACCTTCAGCTCCGATGCGACAGAGTCGCTACCATCCCATTGCAGCTTCGATGTGTTGAGGGTGAATGTACGACACGTTGAAGAACCAATTTCGCTCAAACCCCACGAGAACTCAACATGATTCCCGTGGCTATGGCGATACAGAAGAAGCGTCCATGCTAGTAGTAGGATTTCAAGCTCATAGCTATCTTGGTCTTGTTGTTTGCGAAGAACAGGTACGTCATAACGCACACCCTTCGCCCGCGGCTGCGCCGACGACTGAACGTCTCCCATGATGGGCTATTTTGTGTGTATTTGTTTTAATGTTGTATTTGGTGGGCTGGAAGAAGATCCCACCGGAGACGATGGGAATACAGATGCAGTTTGCAACGACGAGAAACTCTACATGAACGCCTCCACTGTTTTATTGCAGAACTGCCAACCCAAACTGCAGGAACACCATTACGTATTGAACAGAGGTTTTCATCCGTCCTGAGCATATCGTATACAAGCTGTGTGGGGGGTAGACGGGGACCTTTGAAGCTTCACTCACTCAGGGTCCCGAGCTTCCCATCATGGGCGACTTCGGAGGGTGTCCGTCTTGGGGACTCGTCTGCTCATCGGTCGTCCATTGCTGATCTCGGCACGCTAATCCGTACGTGAATCGACGTGAAGAGGATGAAAGCCCCACGCTCGATGGACCCCTTGGATACATCCTAGCTTCCCGTGTGAAATTTACGGAACTAGTGCGGGCAAAGAAGCAAGAAGAAGGGAGCGGGAGATGGGTGGCTTCAGTGAGAGGTTGCTCTGCCAAGGCGGTTGTGAATGAGGCTGCTTCTTCATTCAGGGGGGGAATACACGTTCGCATGAACGCATGCCGCAGAGCCAGAGCTCTGGTAAAGGATTCATCCGCGTGGTATCGCATGTAGCAAATGGTTCGATGAAAGTGAAAAGGACTGGCCCTGGCTGAAGTGGTCGAGTTGCAGGAACAGCGTTGCAACCCAAGAGAAAACAGGGTTTCTCTTCGTCCCGTTACCATACGGAGAGTAGTAATAATCGACATGTCGGCGGGGACGTAGTGGATGAAGTGATGACCCCCATGAAGCCGAGGCGACATTTTTTTCTTTTCGTGTGGTGGGGTGATTGATAAGTTCATTATCTGATCAGATTGACAAGGATCAGTGAATTCTCCACACGAGCTTGCCATGGCGTCACACCACAAGCCACTGAACAATTTGAACCCGTCTGTAAAGTACTTCTCAGTGCCTGAAACCGCCGTGGCTAGCTCTAATGTGAATTAAGTATGTCGGGCTCTATACTAAACAAAAATATGGAGAGAAAATGCCTCATAAATGCACTGCAATGCATCATAGCTTACTATCCACCCATCTCGGAGCCCTCTTCTCCACAAAGGCCTGCACGCCTTCGTGGAAATTGTGCCCATCAGCCATGATCTTGTCCCACGTCTGACGGTGCACCCGGACTGCATTCTCAGCACTCCCATGCTCCCAGCCAGCAAGGATACCCGCGCGAGACACAATAACACTATCGGGGCTATTCTTGATAATGAGCGCAGCGTACTCCAGCGCCTTTTGCACCACTGGTCGCTCCAGCACATCGCTGTCCGCTGGGGCGTCTTCAGTAATGGCGTTGAGAAAGCCAAATTCGCGGGCCTCTGCAGCACTGATGCTCCGCCCTGTGAGAGCCATTTCAGTGGCGCGCGGGCGACCAATTGTTCTTGCTAGTCTTGGTAGAGAACCTGCATTAGCAACGACACCAATCTTAGCCTCAGGAAGAGCAAAAGTAGCGCTCTTCGCAGCGACAATGAGGTCCAGATTGGCGATGATCTCGAAACCGCCTCCCATCGCCAGGCCATTTACAGCGGCGATAATGGGTTTCTTTCCGCTCCTACGCGAAAGGCCGCCAAATCCCGTCGTGGGCGGGTCCATGGGTCTCTTCTCGGGAATTCCGTCTCGTTTGCGCTGATTGATCTGGTTCCATTCCTTGAGGTCCATGCCAGCGCAGAATGCACGCCCAGCGCCTGTGACGATGGCGCAGCGCAGTGAGGGCTCGTCGTCGTACCACTCCCAGAGAGCTTCGAGCTCATATTCTGCGTCGCTGGTCATTGCATTGAGGGCTTTGGGTCGGTTGAAGACCACGAGCATAACGTGTTGTGCTGGGAATGACACGAGGCCATAGCGTTGGGCTGGTGGTTGGCGATTGAACGTGTGTTGCGCCATAGCGATCGATTTGCTGAAGGATTGTGGATGGTGTATGCGTCGTGAGTATGCGTTTATGTGCTGCACTCGGTGATAAAAACAGGCCGGCAGGGTTTATCTGATGAAGCCGAGGATGCTCAGTGGCCAGCACTTTTTGATGATTCTGTTCAGATCAGATAAAAAATGGTGCAATGTGACCCAAGCCGGCGTTAGAGTTCCAGAAGGGTTCAGTTGAAAAGATCCCTGCTCTCTCGATCGCTGGCACGCCCCTCCCCTCCAGCGCGTGGCACCTGGTCGCTTTGGCGTCGAGCTACGGAATGAACCGTTTGAGAATCTAATCAATCACATCTGATAATCCAGGGCAAACATGCATCACATGCTGCATTCTAGGAATTTCTTTTTCATGATCGTGCATGATGCTAGCGTAGCACCGAGATCGGACAGTTGAGCAAAATTTTCATGGGAGCTATGACATTTCCAAGAGCTTGGGGGATGATCACTGCCAGCTCTGACGTGAAGAAGGCTGGGCCAAGGAGCTCCAGCAGAACTTCATTCACTGCGCCTTCAAAGACTCGCAACAGAATACTTGCAATGGCCGAAAAACACCATGTGAACGTGAATCTCGCTGCCTTGGCAACGGTTTGTGTTTTTCCTTTTTCCACTTACGCCCAAATGTGGCTCTCTTGGCTGACAAGCATGTCCCGGTGCTATCGGTAGTTGTGAGCAAGCAAGCCACTGTTTCCCTCCGAACCGAGACCGCGCCTTTCTCGCCTCGACAAGAATGATATCGAATTCACACACAAGTCAATGGCCCCGTGATTGGGCATGAACAATGAGCGATATATGCATCGAGGCCCTAGATCAACTCTTGAATCAGCGGCTGAAAACAAAAGTGAGAGCGTGATGCGGTGCGAAAGCTGAGGGGGCGCTGGCCAAGCAGGGGCTTTCGCGATCGCAACAAGGCCTGCGAAGCACAGTATTTCGGCTACTTTTTTTTCTTTTTTCTTGCGCATTGAATTGTGTTTGCAAGGTCATGTTTGCTTCAATATTTTCCATTCACCTCCTCGTGATGCTGCGAGAGCTTGCGCAACGGTCCAATTGATCGTGGGGGCAGCTGGTGACGACCTGCATTTGTGATGTGGTCGGCGGTAGCGCTGGAAGAAGGCCGCAGTTTGCGCAATCAAGTGATTCGAGCAAAGTACTTCTTTCCGATCGCTTCCAAAGAGTCAAAAGTCAAGTTACTTCTACGTTTGTTCGCGTGGGGGACTGATGGAGGCGTTTGTCGAGCATGCGCTTCCGTCGCGTATGTTGCGCTGTTACGCGACCGAGAGTCAACAACTCTCTAGGTGCTGCGTGACGATGACTTCGTAGGCATTCCATTCGAGCCATAATTCTACCAAACAGCCTCGCGTCACAATTAATAACTCACCTAGGTTCTGATTACACCGTTTGGAATCTTTCTTCCAGCTTGTGATGGCACATATCGTAGCCTGTTCGGTGGCGCATGCAAGTAAACCACTGGAAATTCGTGTATTCGATCAACTGGACATCAAACCAAGTGATTTACCGCTCTGCTTCGCTCGGTCGTACAAAAATAGTAATCCCCATTGCATTGCCAATTATGCACCCAAGTTCATACCCAACGAGTCGTTGCATCGGTTTAATTGTAACGTCTTTTGTTCACTATCTGCATCGCCAAACTCCTACCCCAAGCCTCGTAGTGATGCTTTAGCTTCAAGCCATCTGTCGTCGGGTACTCGCGATTCGCAGGACGTATCAATCTAATCTAATCTGATTGATGGCAAAAAGTGATTGATTAGAGCTCGGCAAGCCGTGTTTCGTAGTGGTGAAGCGAAAGTCGGTGGCGTGAATGTCATCCCGGGACCACCAAGAACCAGCCAAGCTTTCATGCACCCTCCGTGCACTACGGCTTTCGTGACGTCGGAGGCCATTCGAAGCGGATTAAAGGAATAAATTCTTATAATCGAGGAATGAGAAAAACTTAACGCAAGTTAGATAATACTTTCCATCATTCTATAGGGTAGAGCTTGCAGACACCTTGATACTTCACGAGCTTCACCAACACCAGACGAAATTTCTCAGCATGACAGTGAGCAAAAAACTCAGAACCCCACAACAGCTTCCTTTCTAAATCTCCGCGTCTCAAATTAGCGTACATCCCATCCACTTGGCCCCAATTAGCGTCTACTTAGTGGCATGATCTCACTGCAAAGTTCGCAGGGGCTGCGGATAATCGGCACAGACCGGATTCAACACGACATCTTCGACCAAGCTTCCAAGCTTTACAAGACAGACTCCCCTACCCTGCCCTGCTTCCCTCGGCTTGTCCAATTCACGGTAGGCATCGGGATATTCGCCGTCTCCAGCAAAGATGGAATACATCTTATCTAATCTGATTGGGCCAAGACCCTTCTACACCGAGATCGGGGTATAAATAAAATCTGGAGAGAAAAAGAACAAGTTCAGTCAGTAGTCACAAGCCAACAACCAACAATCATGTCTTCAGAACCATTCCAGCAAAAGTCGCCAATCAAGATCAGGCTCCCTCTGCCTTATCTGTCCACTTACTACCTCGAGCGTACTGCTGAGGGTAAGCAGTCGTATCGTCTGCGCAAGGACGACTCCGTCACAGAGGGCAAGCCTTTCCCCAAGGCTCTGCACGCAGATGATCTAGTTTTCTCCAGGATTCCCGCTGTGGAATCTGATAAGATCCCTGATTCTGATAACCGCGAGTATGCTCGTGCCAGAAGAAGTCCTGTCTGGTCGTTGAGCTGGGAGAAGCAGACTCCTACTCTTGCGCAGACGTGGATGTTCCTCTACACTTTCTTCACATATCACTTTGATGTAGAGCAATTCCGTCTTCGCCTTGAGGGCGCTGGCGCTGAGGATCTGGCCAAGGAGCTGGTCCTCTCCATGGTTGCCATCAACATGCCTCCTCCTCCTAAGGGCGTTGAACCCGCGCCCAGCACGGGCGTTGAGGTTCTCATTCTTCGCAGCGCGTTCTGGCAGGGATGTGCCTCTCCTTTGGGCCAACAGCCCATCTGGCTTCCTACCTGGAACTCCGCCAACGTGGTGCCTCATCTGGAGTACGTGATGACGCCCACCTCTGAGTCCACTCTCCTGCGTCACCCTCGCCGAACACCCAAGCCTGCGGCCGGTAGTTACATCTACAGCCGGTACATCCCATCTCTTGACGAGCACTTCAACCTCGTCGCTCTTGACTACGAGAACCCCGAACACCTGGGTCTCTTCAACACATGGCAGAACGACCCTCGTGTCGCTGCTGGATGGATGGAGACAGGTACTCTTGATGAGCATCGCACATATCTCAAGAACATCCACGATGACCCTCATCAGTTCGCTGTCCTGGGTTACTTCAACGACACACCTTTCGCCTACTTTGAGCTGTACTGGGCCAAGGAGGACAAGATGGGTCAGCACTACGCCTGTCTTGACTTTGATCGCGGCCGACACTCACTCGTCGGTAACGACAAGTTCCGCGGACAGTATCGCGTTATGGCATGGTGGCCCAGTGTGATGCACTACGAGTTCCTCGATGACCACCGCACTGAGAACGTCGTTGGCGAGCCTCGTCTCTCTAGCGAAAACGTTCTTAAGTATGAGATGATCTTTGGTCTTCACCAAGACAAGTGGATGGACCTGCCTCACAAGAGATCCAACCTGGTCAAGATCTCTCGTGAGCGCTTCTTCCAGATCTGCCCCTTCAATCAGGGCAAGCCTCGTGTCGCTGGCACGACCTTTGGCTTTGAGCCCAAGCTGTAAATGAATGGGAAAATGTCTTTAAAAGTTGTTGGATTGGAAATTTGATAGCCATTGGATAGTAAAATAATGCTAGCGACTCGTTTATCATCAGTCAATTTTTATTATCGCTCTTGTTCGTTCTTACAACCTCTTGGCGACGGGCTGTGACGTTTGGGCATAAGTGAAGCGGTTCACAATTGACAATTCGCGCTCCAAGGGGAATAAATCTGCCAAGATAATGGCCAAGCGGTGATCCGATCTTACCGATCAGGAATCCTTTGACACGTTGCCAAGGCGCAACGGCATTGCCGATCCCGTTGATCAGCTTCAATTACATGCAGAGGTTGCGATTGAAGATCAACGTTCTACAGCGAGGTATCTTGTAATTTGCCGATTTCACCAGCCGCAAACTCTGGATATAGCAATTCCATTGCACGGTAATCAAGCCAACGGGAGATACAGCTAGAATGAGCTTCGGAACATTGGTCGGCTGTTGTTCGCTTCCGGAAATGTCATGAATTACCCTCTCGTGACACGGAGCTAGCGTGGGGGACCCTTTTCTCCATTACGGCTCCCGTCTTTTTTTACGCAAATGAGCTCCGAAAACTGGATGAAATTGCGCCGGTTGCAGCCGTCATTTAAGCTTGTTTAAGCGGCAGATAAACTGCGTCGAGGCTTGCAGCAACGAGATCGCGTGCCTCGCCCAAACTTTGTTTTCTCACCAAAGCACAAACAGTTGCCTGAGCAAATAAGCCCATTCCTAGCTTCAGGGGTGTGGTCTCACGACCTTCAGTGGAGTGACTCTTCTCCCACAACCCGCGGCTCAAGCGGTTGAGGCACCCGACCCCTGGAGGACTTGACCCCTTGTGGCGTTTGGTCCGCTGGTTGTGAGGCCAGAATCAAGCCTCGTTATGCAGTCTTGGCCATAAATGGGCATGGTCTGTAGGGCTACTGATGATGAGCAATGGAGCTGTACTTGCCAAGAGGAAGTTATTGATGATTGCCAAGAGAGAAATATGGGCTTTTTACGGCGAGCTTCCGATGGGTTTTTAGTTTGCCAAGCGCGGAACGTCGACAGCTGATGCAGGGTTTTTTTTTTTTTTTTTAAACGACGTCTTGGAGTGTTCCGACGTGTTGGCTGAACGTGACAGAAGACGCCTGATGGGAATCCTTGTATCGTGGTGCCAAGATCACGCAGTTGGTTGGCTCTAGGTAATACAATCCCACGCCAGAGGCAAAAGCTGAAGGAAGTAGTGAGATGCGAAATGGGGAGGCTCCGCTGTAAAAGCGGAGGTTACAGTGAGGCCTCAGTGACTCTCAGCGAACCCTGTCTTGTCTACAAAGCGATGCTGCAAAGCGCATCAAGATAGAATCAAAATCCCACAATACGATAGATACAGTACAACACGGCTCAAAGCCAACAGAAGCAATTTCACCGATGAAGCACAAACTTTGATTCGATCTAATCGATCAATCAGATTAGATAATGGAAATCTCTGCTTTGACGCCCTCCGAACCGAACCCCCCACTTACAAACCCGGTAACTCGTGCGTTCCAGGCCTGTGCTAACGACAAAGTGGCTGCAGCCGCTGGATCCCTCGCGTTCCGAGAATCTCCAGTCTGTCACTTTCTCTCTGTTTGTTGGTTCCCAGTTCCCAATTGTCCTAAACGAGCCCGATCTCGGTGGATTTGGCCACCTGAGAGACCTGATCTTATCTGATGGAAAGTGGATTGCGTCTAATATTCACAGTCTAGCCAGAAAGCACCCTTGCTCTAGACAACTGCTTTAAAATTTTCCCTGTCAATTTAAACTTATAACCGTGTGCTCTTCCCTCCCATGATCTGCTGAGCCTCTCTTTCCTCCTTGTCTTCCCAAAGCTTAAGCTTAAATTTTATCCTACTAAAGACAAGATCACCATGGGAGCTCTCGACAAGTTCCTTGGGCGCAAGGGCAATGAGGGTGATGCCGCTGAGGCACCCGTCACTGTCACTGCTGCCATGAACGAAAAGGACCAGGAGGCTGGCAAATATCCTGATGAGACTGGTAGCGCCAGCGATGCTGTTACCGAGAACGCGCAGCATGGTGTCAAGACCGTTGAGGCTACGACTCTGGCCTGGAGCAAGAAGGCTCTTGCTGGCGTCTTCGTTTTGTATGTCTTCGCCTTGTCGCAATTGAAGTCGCAAACTAACGATCTTGCAGCATGTGGTTGATCTACCTTACAAATGGTTTCCAGAGTCAGATCAATTACACTCTTGTTCCCTACGCCAGCAGTGAATGGGAGTCTCACTCTCTCATTCCCGTCATTGGCATCGTCGCCAACTGCATGACTGCTGCTGTCTACATTCCTCTGTCCAAGATCCTCGATATCTGGGGCCGTGCTGAGGGCTTCCTCCTCATGGTCATTTTTGCTACTGTTGGTATGATCATGATGGCTGCTAGTCATAACCTCGCCACCTACTGTGCCGCTGTCGTAAGTCATCTCCGGTCCCTAGCAACGACAAACGTTTACTAATTGCCCTAAAGGTCTTCTGGCAGGTTGGCTGGTCCGGTCTCACCTACAGTATCGACGTTATCACGGCCGATTCCACACAACTCAAGAACCGAGGTCTTGCATACGCCTTCACCTCTTCTCCCTACATGATCACTGCCTTCGCTGGTCCCAAATCTGCCGAGGCCTTCCTCCGAAACGGTGACCAGTGGCGATGGGGCTTTGGAACATTCTCCATTGTCCTTCCCGTCGTCGCCATCCCCATGTACATTCTCCTGAAGTACAACCTCCAGAAGGCCAAGAAGCAGGGACTCCTTGTCAATGAGTCTAGCGGTCGATCTTTCTTGGAGAACATCAAGTGGGGACTCGTCGAGTTCGATGCTGCTGGTGCTTTCTTGTTCGCCGCTGGTCTTGTCATCTTCCTCCTTCCCTTCTCCATTGCTAGCAGCGCCCCTAAGGGTTGGGACACCCCCTACATCATTGCGATGATCATTTTGGGCGTCGTTCTCTTGGCCATCTTCGGTGCTTACGAGCGCTTCGTTGCCCCTAAGCCATTCCTTCGCTTCGAGCTCCTTACCAGCCGCACCGTTATCGGTGTCTGTCTTCTGGACTTCATCTACATGATCGCCTACTACTGCTGGAACAGCTACTTCACCTCTTTCCTCCAGGTGGTCAATAACCTTTCTCCCTCCACAGCTGGTTATGTCAGCAACACCTTTGAGATCGTCTCTGGTGTCCTCCTCTTCATTGTCGGTTATGCCATGCACAAGACCGGTCGCTTCAAGTGGATTCTGTGCGTCGGTATTCCTCTGTACATGTTCGCCCAGGGTCTCATGATCTACTTCCGTCGCCCTGGTCAGTCCATCGGCTATCTTGTCATGTGTGAGGTCTTCATCTCCATCGCTGGCGCTACCTTCATTCTTTGCATGCAAGTCGGTATCCTCGCTGCCGTCGAGCACCAGTATGTCGCTACCGCTCTGGCTACCCTTAGCGTCACTGGCAACATTGGATCTGCTGTCGGAAACACCATCTCTGCCACTATCTGGACCAACACCTTCTACAAGAAGCTCGCTGAGTATCTTCCTGAGTCCGCGCAGGCTGATATCGACGCCATCTATGAGTCTCTCGACTCCCAGCTGCTCTATGAGCCTGGTAGCCCTGAGCGCCTGGCTATCCAGAAGGCTTACGGTTATGGCCAGGCTCGCATGCTTGCTGCCGGAACCGGTATCATGGCTGTTGCTCTTATCTCGCTATTCTTGATCAGGAACTACGATCTCAGGAAGATCAAGCAGACCAAGGGTACTGTCTTCTAAGAGACTGGATTATCTTGGATTATGCGGTCAGATTGATCTCAAACAAAATTATGGTGGAAGAGTAAATGTTATATGATGTTATATATCTAGTACCTAACAGACAATCGTAATAAATGATGGGGGTATTGTGGCCCTAACAGAATGGTATTGTATGCCTTCTTATTTATCTTTCAAGTTCCAGTAATATGTGAAGATCGCTTGTGATCTTGTTCCGGTCGTTAGACTTGTCGCTGAGTCGTCAGGATGGTGCAGTTCATGGGGTGAAGTGAGCTGGTGCATCCTCGGAAGGCAAATGTATCATCGACGACACTACTTGGCATCGCGCGACCACTGAACCATTTATGTTTTACAATAATGGAAAATTTTAACCATTGAAGTATCGCCTTCTGCTGTTTCGCGACGTTGATCTCGGACAGAGGGCTGCCAAAGTAGATCGACATCGCACACATACTCATCTAACAACATCACCTATGAAGAGTTTGTACGATGTGCGTACTTGCATGCGCTAACTCTAATTCAAGTCTATCAATTCTATCTTCAATTATATTTAAATTTTGCCCAGAATGAACTGCATGAGTCCCTGCTGAAGACCCGTCACCGCAACACTTCCGTGATCCTCGCCATCAAACTCACGGGTCCAGATCTTCTTGACACTCGGACAATCCTTCAGTCGCGACACCAAAGCTGTTGCGCTTGGCTTCATCTTATCGTCTTCCGCACAGTTCTGTCTCTTGTACCACTTTTCATCGTCATCGTCAGGGTCCCTTACCAACTCTGACTTGCCGGTGCCCCATGTAAGAGCCAGCGAAAATGGAGGGTCGACGGGCTTGTCGCGTGCAAGAAAAGCAGTCTCACGCTCGCGGATCAAAAAGTCCTTGTTCCACCAAATAACTGGACTAGCAGCGATGTAAGTGTTAAACAGCTCTGGTTGCGTAAACATGGTGTTGAGAGTGAAGATGCCACCGTAGGAGTGGCCAAACAGGGCTTTGCGACCGGTATGAAGATTGGCCTTGGGGAAGAGCGTGTCTTCAACGTAAGGCATAACATCGGCTTTGATCCAATCGAGAAATTCATTGGCTTCACCAAATGAGATGTCTGTGCGAGGCTTGCCATACCTGTCGAGCGGCATGTCGTACTCATCGGCAGGTGGTGTAAGATCCGGCCCACGACGGAAGTCGTAGACATATTTGCTGGGCGGGTATCCAATACCCACCACGACAGTTCTTGTGCTGTTCAAGTATTCCAAACGACGGGAAACATCAACAGCTGTGAAGAAATAGGCATTGCCATCAACAAGGTAGCTGCGTGGTGATTAGGTACGGTCTTTTTGGGGTAAGGCGAAGCACTACTCACACTAGATTGACCACTTCATTCTCAGAGGCAACGCGATCTTCACCCCAGCACAAAGGCCATGCTACTTGCACAAGGTAATCTCCTCTCTTTGTCTTGGCAAGCCACTCAAGGGTATTAGGGACACGAGCGTGTCCATGGCTATGATCGGTAGTCATTGTTTTGTTGTGAATGTGAATAAGACTTCTTGGTGTTAATAGCGACAATAGTGGGCGGGCGCGCGTGAGACAACGCAGCATGACATGCAGCGACACCAGACTAAGGTAAGACGAGTCAGTGACTGGACTGGAACTCAAGATCTGATAAACAGAGAAAAAGATCTGATAAAAAACGCGCATTTACTATGGGTCCTTTATGGCGTCAGTGCGACAGTGGTATCGGATCAGGGCTTTGGGCGGTTATGCTCGGCAGAACCCACTGACAATTTACCATTTGACACGAAGCAATGCAACAGTGTCGGCATCTAGATGACAGTTCTTCTACCGCTGATATTGTCACAGCGTGGTGCGCAGTGGTAAAGCGATGGTCCTGCCAAGCCGACAAGCGACGCGCACCAGCTCGCTGGCGGAAGCACGCTGCTTCTCAGCGACCGGTGAACTTCTAGAGATAATAAATGGTGTCGGAGATAGCAGCCTATTCGGTTGTCCATAGAGATGCCAAGTTGGAAGTTTGGTAGTATAACATAGGTATGGTGAGCAATGCCTCTAAGGCCATGCACGGCGATGCCCTCGCATACCGCTGCAATACTCACGTCTAAACCACCTTTGTGACAGCTGGCCAGTCGCATATTAAGAATTTGACAAGACTCGGTCCATCCGTCCTTAGTATAGCAAAACAAGAGAGCCAAGGCGTAGGGATGAGTCGCCAGCTTGAGTCCTGACTTAGTGAGGAACAGTGCTTCGAGATGCCATGCTATTCACGCTTATATCTACGAGTCGTAGCCTAATAACTTCATCATTTGATCGAGGAATAACCTTTA